>NC_081833.1:21691439-21994469 GCF_030867095.1 Alligator mississippiensis | reverse complement strand
AGAGGAGGGGCCAGCTGTGCTGTGGAACAGAGAGCCCTGCCAAGCCCAGAGAGTATTCCAGGATGCTGGGGGAATCTGGTTTATCTTAAACCAGCAAGCGGTCTGGGACAGACAATAAACGGGTTTGACCCAGATGAGTTAAATCTGGTACTACATTCATCCAGGTTTATCTCAAACCGGTTTCAGCCATTTTCAAACTGGTTGATGTGCACTGAGCATCTGTTCTGTTACAGGTTTGAACCAGTTTCTGATCACTTAAATCGGTTTATGCATAATGTCTGTCCCTAGCCTAGATGTTGGTTATAAAGAATCCACATAGGTTTTTACACTGGTCTTAACTAGACAGGCGTTTACATTCATCTAAAGAGCTGTGGCTTCCAATGCAAACAAAGCCTTTGCAAATAGGTGCAAACAGCCTCAGCTCCTGCTCTCTCTAGGAAGTCCAGGCCCAGTGATAGCAACTCTGAATGCTGCACAACATATTGTGTTGTGCAGCACAACATATTGTGGGGACAGCTGAGTGTCCCCACAATAAGTGCTGCAGTGTCAGCTTCTGCCTAACCTCCCCAAGAGCCTGTGATTGATTTAGCTCCATCCTGGGTAAGCTGTGATGTCCATTCAAATGAAGGGGTTGTCAAAGTGTCGCGTGGAAGTTTGGGGAGGTATTTGGCAGTATTGGGCAGGCCTCGCCTCTCTGCAGAGGAAGCAAAGTGGCCTTTGCTGCATGGTTAGCACAGCAGCAGCACTACTGAGAGTGGTAATGCCTCAGTGCCGTGTTGCAGTTTTCGATCTGTGTTCATATAAGGGTTCACAGTGCCATGTCCCAGCTTCCTCCTTGGGATAAGGTAGAGAAGACTATGTCAGGTTATGGCCAAAGGTATCAGGCTACATAAGGCTGCTTGGTCTCCAGTTCTGAAAACCCATCAGGGAGCTGATGTGGACCAAGCAGAAGGTGGGGAAGGAGAGCATCAGGGAGGCATCCTAATAAAGATAAAGTGCTTCAATAAACCCACAATCCCAGGGTAATGGGTTTGACTTTTAAAAGGTAGATAAAAATTCCAGTGAGGAGAGTGTACAGCATCAGGTGTTCAATCACAATCAATGTACGGCCATCTCATGCAGGAGGCAACAGTCTCTTTGCTTATGCTGGCACTTGGGAGCAGCCTCTTAGATGTAACTACATGCAGCGTCGCTTCCCCACCCCCAGTGTTACATTATAGGTGCCACAGCTCCTCTGGCACCCCAGGGATAACATCAGTTACTCTAGGCATGTAGTCATCCTTGGGGCAGAGCTTGGGAAATGTCTTCTAATAACATGAGGTGTTTGTAATTAGGTGATGGTATGAAGAGGTTTGCCTGTTAAACCTGACTGCCTCCTGTTACTGGCAGGATGAAGAAACTAAAAGTGGGTTTTAAGGAAGCACTTTCCAAAGGAGAGTCTGTAATGAACCAAAGTGGATCCTTCCAATACATAGAGCAGTGATGCTCAACCTTTTGGCCCCATAGGATAGGGCTGTGAGCCAAATTGGGCCCACATGCCAGGATCTGGACCACACCACCCCTGCCCAACCCTGTGTGCTGGGATTAGGGACTGGGAACCCATGTTGCCCCTCTCCAGCCCTGTGTGTCATAATTAGGGCCCTGGGACCCTGCACTGTCTCCACCTGGCCCTGCATACCAGGATTGGGCCTTGTGCCACCCTATGCACCAGATCTCACATGCAGGGCAGCAGTCTGTGGGGCTCTCAATGGACCCATGGGAAGCTCTGTGGGCCAGACGACTAGGCTCTGGGGGTTGGATATGGGATTCAGCACTCCTGGCATAGAACCACAAACTGGATGTTTTGTGTCGCCATACTATCCTGATGAAATCAGTGCCTCAGTCTGCAGGTTACTCTTGTGCCAATGTGCTAACCGAGATCTATGGGCCTGTCATCTCTACATAATGAGCACTGAACCCATTTCTGAACAAAGCTTGATTGATAGCTTCTGTTTGTGCATCAGAGACGAACATGTAATGGAAATGGAGAAACTTCTACCCCAAGCATGCACAGTACTTTTTGGGATCCAGCTAACCCTCTGTATTTCCTGGTGCTACTGCTGCATTCAAACTGGGCTTAGGTCCTGGTTGTACTGCTTCTTGTGTGTGCAAAGGCTGGGATTGTAGCAGAGAGGAGGAAGGGTGAGTAGGTGAGTTTACTTATCCAACCAGAGAAGGGCATTTGGGTATCATGGTGATAAGTTTGTTGTGAGATCCAAGGCAGGCAAGCAACCAGAGGTCATGAGGTATCTGTGTGTGCTCTATTGTATATGCAGAAGACTAGAGCCCCAAATGGAAAAAGCAGTTTGATCCTGCATGGTGCTGAGTACCCTCAATCCCCAGTGAAGGTAAGTAGAGTCGAAAGAAACCAAGGGTGCTTTAAAGCCAACAATGTCCCCCCTTGATTGGACGAACTCCAAATCACCAATCACAACATGAGGTGTGTGTGTGTAAGCACCATTGCAGAGACAGCTTAGATCACTGTGCTGTAGATGTACAGTGGATAGATGAGTCTGCCTGTCCATGCCACACCCAGCACTAGAAGGCAAAGATCACTATGCCACCAAGGGGCAGAGTTTTCCCCTGATGTTATACTCAAACTTTAGTTAGTCTGGTGTTAGTCTGCTGACAGTGAAGAACATTTCCTGAGGCCAGTCCTGGGGGCAAAACACTCACACAACCTTGGGAGGTGAGATCTACAGCCAGATTGGTTGGCAGTCTGCTGTGGAACCATGGGCACCTCTTGGGCCTCTTCTTCTCCTCCCAACTTTAGATCATCTTGCCCACTTGGACTATAAACTCTCTAGGGAAGGGGGCTACTTAATATGCACCTGCACAGTGCCTGGCACAGTGGGACTCTGTTTTTTGTTGGAGACGTGCAGTACAAGCAATTTGCCTCCTAAACCTCTTTACCAAGAAAAGTCAGTCAAAGAGAACCTTGTTCAGCTGCACGGTAGCAAACATCCAAGCAAAGCCTTGACTATAATACAGGAAAATGTTTTAATAGCCAAACAAAACATTCCTGGATTACTGGGCACTGTGAGGCACAAATACTTTGTCACCTTCCCCTGCATGGAGTGATCCAAGCTCTTCTACTTGCAGTGGTGAGAAGACCCAAGTCAATTGCCTCTACTTATTCTTCCTTTTCCCTAGAAAGGGTTTATGACTATGACCATGTCTCTGATATTTGGCTTTGTAGTGTTTTCTCCTTTCTTTTGTTGGAGAGAAGAGGGGGGAAAGTTTGTGATAATCCTTTCCTTTAAGACTAGAGTAATCTTTCATATTAAATTGCAAACGCTTTTCCATCAGACATGAAAGACTAAAAAACCACAAAAAATATTCAATTGACGTCTCCAGAGCTTAATCCAAAGGGATTACCAGCCGGTTTAGAGCTTTAGAGGATATGCAGTATTCATCGGAAGGGGACATTTGGTTGAAATTAAGCCAGCCTTTGATGGGATTGGAGAATAATTATTTCTATCAATAATTACTCCCAAACCCAGAGGAAATTCATTGCTTGTTCCAGGATAGTAGTCCTTGGTTGCCTCAAGGCCAAGTATAAATTAACCCTGGAAATTAAAAAAATCCTATTAGCCTAAACAGGAGTTTCGGTATTTAGACTCCCACTCCCTATAATCTGAGAAAAGAAGCTCCAGGACAGCTTGAAGTACAACAGCTGAGCTACGTACCGTACTCATGGATCATGGCAGCAGGAGAACCTGGTGTGCTGACAGTGCATTAAAGAACAGCTCCTGCCCTATGAAGGGACCTTGTGTGCTTCTCAGTACCACTCTCAGCTCCCACAGTCTATCATACAAGTGGACTCTGCCTGATGTATGTTTGGGAACATGCAAAAAAGAGTAAATTCTCCTCTATTATGTCTTGCCTTTACTGCTCCATCCAGAAGTTTGTTCCATATGTCTCTACTTTGGGGAAATGTTTAATTGATCCTGAAAACTGAACCCCAAAAGTCATCTTGTCTTAAAAGGGGGTCACCAAAAGAGTCACAAGCTAATTAGTTTGAGCAAGGAAAGCAATTATCCATGTATCTTCCCACTAGGTTAAAAATAATGCAAACTCTGGATGGAGACCAACAGCTTTATTACAAATAAATTACCATTAATAGGTCTTGAAATCAGAAGGGACCTAGATCATGTGACCTGTTCCCTGCAGGAGGTCAGATGAGTTTCACCCATTCAACCCTGTGCTGAACTTGGTAACTTGACTTGACTAAAGATGAACTTGCACTTGGTAAAAGCATAGCTTCCAGAAGCATTCAGGCTTGATTTGAAGATATCGAGAGAGAAAATCCCTCTTCCCTTGGTAGTTTGTTCCAGTGGTTAGCCAGGAAAAATACTGGTGCTTTCTTCCCTCAGCCATTAGCTCTTGTTATAGTACCTCTGCTAGATCAAAGAGCTCCCTAGTACACAGTATTTTCTCCCCACTGAGTTTCTTATGGAGAGTAATCAAATCACCTCTTGGTGTTTTTCATATACCAGCCATAAAGTAGCACTGCATGTGCTGCATGTCACAGAGGTAGGGTGATGTGCACATATCATCCAGCTTGTGTCCTTTTTCTGTAAAGGCTGTTCTGCCCCCACCCCACAAAGGCCCACTCTGGGAAATCATGGGGCTTCATCCAGATTCTTCTCCTCCCAATGTCAGTTTGTGCCCGCTGCTCAGGACCTCCTTCCCAGGACAGGGGACTTCTAGGGGCCAGGCCTGGTGCTAGGGACCCCAAATCAGGATGAGACTTGCGAGCCAAGTTACTCCGTATCCATCAACTACAAATACTTGCACCTTCCTCTGGAATTCATCTTCTGGCCTCAGCTGAACTAGATGGTCCACAGGCTTGATCCAGTGAGCAGTTCCTGTGGTGCCAGCTGATGTTACCTGTTTAACACCAGCTCTTCTTTGGAGTCTCATCCCTACTCTGCTTACAAACTAGCTAGCTTGTAGGGCTGGATAGAGATTGGTTGGCATGTTCCAGGTGCAATTTAAAAAATAATGTTTTCTGTAATTCTCCCAAGAAAACTCTTTTTCATCAAAATGAAACATCTCTCTTTTTTGGTTTAAATTGAAATCCAAATTTTAAAAAGTGAGGTTTTCTTTCTCCTTTTTCCTTCCTATGAGAAAAAGAATGAAAAAGAATTGTAGAACCAAAAAAATAAAAGAGCAAAGCGTTCCTATTGAATCAAAATATTTTTTTCATTTTCTTTCATTAGAGGTTTGAAAATTTAGACAATACAAGCATTTATTCATTTGAAAAGACAGTTAGTACTGGGGGAAAAAACAGGCAGCTGTAGTGGAAGAGGGAGGGCCATCCCACCATAGGATGCACATTTTGGGGGCCTAATCCTCAAGATGCCAAGAATCAGTTCCCAGCAGCTGGCCATATTACTGCTTAACCCTACTGCTGCCCCATCCCTCTCCCCCTTCCCACTTTCTCCTTCTTGGTCTCCTGGGGTGTTTTAACACATGCTTCAGCAGGGGTTGGGGGTGCTTTAATTAGAGTGGATCCAAGAGTCGCTTTAATTAAAGCACACACAGCACCTCATGTATAGGTGTCCCCGTGCTTCAAAATGGCAGCAGGGGCACTTTAACTAAAGCTCGTCAAACAAGCTGATTGAGTTCCATCAGAAATTCAACAGTCACCATCCCTCCATCCGACTTTCTTTAGAATACTCCAGCACCGACATCCCCTTTTTAGACACAAGGATCAGTATCCAGAAGGGTAAAATATAGACCACAGTATACAAGAAACCCACAGACCAACATAGATGTCTGCACAGAACCAGCAATCACCCTAAACACACCAAAAAAGCTGTGATATACAGCCAAGCCCTCAGATACCATCGCATTTGCACTGAAGAGAACACCCGAGATCACCACCTCACCAATCTTAAAAAGGCTTTCACCCAGAAAGGACACTCCTCCAGAGAGGCATATTGCACTTCTGAAAGAGCCACCTGGATACCACGTGAAGAACTGCTGCAGTACAGAAGAAAAACACCCACAAATCGCACACCGCTGGTTATGACATATCACCTCTCCCTTGAACCTGTATGGAAAATCCTCAAAAAATTGCAACCCATATGAGAAAGAGACCCTGTTCTTAAAAAGATCTTCCCAGAGCCACCCATCCTAGCCTTCAGACAAGCACCGAACCTCGCTAACCTCATCACCAGAAGCAAACTTCCTGAAGCCCAGAACACACCAAAAGGATCCAGACCGCGCCCGGACAAGAAATGCAAAACCTGCCAACACATCTCCACCACCCCCACTATTACTACACCCCACAACAGAGCCATCAGCATCCCAGGATCTTACAGCTGCACCTCCAGAAATGTAATATACCTCATCCAGTGCACCAAATGCCCTGATGGAAAATACGTAGGAGAGACCAAACAACAACTGCGCACCAGAATGAACGCACACCGGAAATCTATCAAAGACAGAAATACCCAGTTACCAGTGGGGGCACATTTCTCACAGGAGGGCCACTCTCTCTCCAATCTCTCAGTCCTGATCCTCAAGGGAAACTTACACAACACTTCCCAGAGACGAGCCTGTGAGCTCCATTTCATCAGCCTGCTGGATACTAGAGATCAGGGACTAAACATAGACATTGGATTTTTGATACATTATAATCTGCCTGGCAACTGACTTCCCAGCCCAGCCCAGCCCAGCCCAGCCCAGCCCCTGGCTTCTTCACTTTTCATTCCATCCAGGAAGAGCACACACCGACTGCTGAAACTTCCTTAGCCTGACGAAGGGTTTTTGAACCCGAAAGCTTGCTTAATAACTATTCTCCAACCATTTGGGTTGGTCTAATAAAAGATATCAAATTCACCCAAGGAACATTGTCTGCCTATGTCCTTAGACCAACACGGCTACAACCTAAACCCCAACAAGCTTTAGTTAAAGCACTCCCACCACCATTTTCAAGTACAGAGACACTGATACGTGAGATGCGGAGGCTGCTGAAGCATGCTAATTAGCACGCTCCAGCAGACTTGATTAATCGAGTCCGCTCTGACACACTGTAATTATAGTACATCAGAGCAGCCTCCTTGCACATCTACAGGCACCTGCTGTGGATGGTGTTACTTTCAGTCACCTTTTCCGCTCTTTGTTGAGACATCCCACAGGCCTGACCAGCATGCTGCCAACAGTGACCCAATTTGTGTTACCAGGTGTGTTACAACACCATGTGCTGCAGCTGCCATTGACAGCTGAATGGCATTGACACTGTTCTGCCCTCCCCTTTCTCCCTGCCTGGAACTGGGAGATCAGGTATCCACTGAAACCACATGTGGGTTATGCACACAGGCCTGGGATCAGGCTGCCGGATACAGGCCGCCTGGCAGTGCAGGTGCAACTGATACATACAGCCTCTACAAATGAAGAGCTTCAGTACTTATTGGCTTTTCAAGCCCATCATAAATTACCCAGCTAGGAGCTGGGGATAGCACCAGCCTTTCAGCCTCCTCCCTCTTTCTTGATGGAGGAATTGATTTGATTTAGAGGCCTCATCCTCCCAGTTTTCAAAACCAACTCTCTACTGAGGACAATAGGTCACAGAGCTTGAGGGTGGGAGGGGGTGAGATCTTAAAGGGACCGTATCAATACTGCTAGGGCCAAACATTCACAAAACAGGGTTTGTGCATCCAAAAATCATTATAAATTGGCTTACAAATAATTCACACACACACACACACACACACACACACACAGAGTAAGGCCTGGAGTTGTTTTTACTTTGCCTTCTGTTTCTGTGAGCCTCAAGAAAGGCCTTAGATCAGCAGTTGGCAACTTTTTGGAGCCACATGCTGAACAACTTGGCTCCAGATTGAGGCAGGCCACTGTTCCAACCAGGCCACTGTTGTCACAGTTTTTCCTGCCACTGCTTATTCCCACCCCCCTAGCTGTGGAACAGGCACAGCTCCCAGCTACTCAGCCCTGGTACGGATGCAAGCAAAGCACCCCACTGTTGGAAAGCTGCCAAGCCCCGCTGGATCCACAGCCCGATCCAGTTGCACAGAAAGACAGATCAGGGCTGCCTGTTGCCATCTCCTCCCCTAGATCATGTTTTCCAGCTTTTCTCAGCACTTGTGATGGCAGAGAACTTAATTTCTACCATGAAAACTGAGTTCTTACTGTATTGCATGCCTGCAGGAGCTGGGGTTTAAAAGAAAAACATCATAGGACTCATCAAAAAATCACAAGACTTGGCAGTACTGTTTGGAGAAGTCAAACCTCCCCACCCCCTCCCAGTTTCCTCAGCAGGTTCTGGAGGTAAATGAAGTGCTGGGCTTAACTATCGTATGTCTGCCCTCACCTCTCTCGCACAGCCTGGACTCTCATTTCACCCCCATCCAGCCCTCTGAACTACAGGATTGCCTTTCCGCTGAAGGGGAATGCTCCGCAGATCAGACTTGGGTGGGAACAGCAGTTTCCCAAGTGCAGACCTTGACCTCCTTTTTCCATCCTTCACATTTGCACAGTTAGGAATTGTACCTGTAAGTGGGTTAGCTGCTGGGAGATTAAGAGAAAAGCGGTTCAGGGCACATGAGTTGTTCAGTGAATTCAGCTGGAATTGCCTGACTGAATAAAGAGGATCACTTTCAAGCACCTTGGGCACAGCGTGAGTCCTAAACAACACAGTATTTACTATACATTCCTGTAATAGGAGCAGGGGACACACAGGGGCACAATTGACTTGGCAGTATTGGACAGTCATTCTTCAGTCCATTGCCCATGCACATACCATCATCTTCCTTGTAAATCTCCATGTCAGGGCTATATAACTCAGCCAATGCAAATCTTCCAGCTACCGGCCCTTGTGGAATACAGGGACACGGCAGAGGCCGATGCAGTGGCAGAGTGGCTCCATTACCCCTTCACAACCTGAGGGAAAGGTTCTTTTTCTTCACCTCCTCTTCAGCAAAAAGAGTGTGGGGCTGGAGCTAATGATAAAGATTTCTGGGTCTCAAAAGTTCAGCTGTATGCGTTCAATAGGATACCATTTGAAGGCTTGCTGCAAAGCCCATGGAAGGCAAGGAGGATCTTTTAACGGAAAGCAATAGCTTTTGAGGATCAGGACCAAAGTACTCTATTATAGGAGATTTGTATGTCAAAGAGTTTGGGGATTCTTGCTCTATGATCCAATCAGCCTACAGTAGCTGATTTTGTCCAAAGACACCTTCAGTGTTACTCCCAACCAGGCATCCTAGTCATTTGTATTTCATAGCCAGACTGCACTGAAGATTTTGACCACATGTGTGCATAAGAACCTGGTCACCAGCCTGGTCACCACTCTCATTTTGGGTCAGTTTCCCTACAGTCATGTCTCATGCATCCAGATCAAGCGGAAAAGTTTATAAGCTTCTTTTATTTATCTAAATAATGCTATAGGTCATACAAATACAGCCATGGTTTATGGCAACCCTGTCAGGTGTGGTTTATAGCTTTCTGTTAATCTTTTTGCTCCTTGAAATACCCCATGGGCCTGAAAACCCATTTTCTTTTCTTTGGCGTGTTTAATTTGGCAAAAGCAAAACTCCTCCTTCTCCCCCTCTCCAAGCCCTGGTGTTTCTTATGAACTTAAAGCCAATGTGGTTCCCTGCCTTTCACTGTGGTTTCCTGTTTGTCTGTGCACCATCTCTGTCATTAACAGTACAGAGCTGTGAATGGTGGGGCCTGCTTGCTTCCACCAGTGCAGTCCAATGGCAAACAGTCTGTCTAGAGTAGATGTGCATTTCCCCGAGTCCCCCTTCACGAGTACATTTGGATGGCATACCCCAGGGAGATGGGGCAGGGTTGGGCAGGGAAGAAACCGAGCCAAGTGCATGGTGGAGGTACTGATTCGCCAGTTCTTTCAAGCTGACTTCCCTTCTTGGGTCTCCAAGGAAGGAATGTTCCCCTAGGTTCCACTATTTCAGCAGACACAGGACATGTAAAAGGCCTCCCCTTTGGCTCCTGTGGGGGGGTCAATTAGATAATTATGGTGGGTTCGTGAGGCTTGTGGGACAATGCCATAGAGCTCCTCTATATGTTACTTAGAGCCACTGAGTTTCACGTGGTTTCCATCCAAACTCATGCAGCATTCATAGTTTCCTTAAAGTGAAGCTGCATTGTACAGAGTTGCAAAATTCCCTAAGCTTTTGGTCTTCGACAAAACACAAAAAACTAGCTGATTTTTACTTGATTTAGCCCCTGTTTCAAATGGATTCTGCTGCTGCTCTAGACTCTACCCAACAGCAAAGTTTCTGTCTTACCTAAATGTTGAGAATTGGGAAGAGTTTAAAATACATTGGTGGCCAGAGATTAGGTTTTGGTTTTGTGTCTAGAATGCAAAAGATTTTCCAACTAGTTTGTGATAACTTTAAAAAACATGTACTTTTTTGGCCTAGAGCTACAGCAGTTGACTGCATGTCCATTAGGATGGGCTGTGTAGAAGCAAGTCTGAATAGAGTTGAGATGCTTAGTTTGTGGCAGCAATGGTAAGGTAGCTTGAGCTCAGCCCTCTTTCTTGAGTGCCCTCCACACTTCCATTGCTCGTGTGCAAGTATGTCATTAAAATGGCTGCCATGTTCTGATTTCAGTCCTATTCCCAATTAGGTCAAAATAAATCCAGGAGCATATAGACAGGCTGAAAATCAAAGTCCTCTGGCAGTTAGGAAAACAAAGATAAGGCACAAGTGAGGAAAGGTGGGAAGGGAAAGTTATGACCTGCATTCAGTTATGGTTATGTCAGGTGTAAATTGTGAGCTCCAAATTGCTGACAGGCCCTGTGAACTGTCTGACCATATCTTGTCTGATTCTGTGATGCAAAGAGTTCATTAGGGGGCTGAAAGGAGGGAGCTGTTTATACTGATGCAGCAGAATATTTGCTCTTTCTTCTGCTTTTTTCCTTAGCTAGGAGAAATGTGACAAGCCACATTCCCTTCTGTAACACCTGATGACCAAGTGGCAGCCACTGTGCTTGATTAAACTGGCATTAGAGATGCGGAACTGTCCAAGAAAAAGGTGGCCGCAGATGGACTTTGGTCATCTACTTGCCCTTGATTTCTACTGGCACCATGCTGCCCAAGGCAGCTGCCTTCCTGAGTCTAGAAGAACAATTGTCCTTTGGCTGACAGCAAAGAACAATGCATTCATTTATAATAGGTTAACTTGCATACAAACATGCCTGAGGCCAAACTTTTCCATGTGTAACTTGGTTACATACAGGAGAATGTCCTTTTGTCTCAATACAAAATCTCAGCCCCAGAACCATCTTATTAAATGATCAGAATTCTCTCAAACTGATCAGGTACTGGCCTGAAAGCCCCACAGCTGAACTCTTCTAATTATTATTGAATGGGGCAGTGTTAGGCAATGGCAGAGCAAGCTTTCCCACACTGGCTCATCTCCAGTTGGAGAGATCATCTTTGCTTTCGGGAACCTTTCTGCTGATAGTCAGCTGGTCAGTGCCAATTACAATGATAGGTTTTGAGTACTATGTTCCTTATTGTCACGTATGTTGACACTCAAAATCAGCCTCTGAAGCAGCAGGTTTGGTCTTGGAAAGGCAGATATGCATAAAAGACAAAATCAAAGGGCACCTGTCTTATTGGTTGCATTTAGTATAGTTGTATTGATCTCAACCAACTCCCCACCTTCCCCTCGCTCAGGAGCTCCAGCCATTCTACTATACCATTGAGTCAAAGCCACTTGAAAGCTTCTGGTTCAAGTCTGCCTGCCAACCCCACAAAACCAGAAGCCAGGAGAGGAGGAGGTCTCCAGGCAGGAGGGTTTTCTTCCTTCCAGATTTAACCATAGCTTTCGGATTAAATGAAGTCAGGGCAGGCATTTAAACCAAAAACAATCCACTGCTGGACCGTCCCAGTCAGGGCATTCTCTCTCCTGCTGGAACTGACCTAGGTCTGGTCCCTCTTCCTTTGTGGGGCCTGTTTGTACCATTAAACTGTGCTTTTCACATTGCTGCTCTCAGAAAAGACCTCTGGGTAAAGACAAAAGGTGTGCCAGCCAAGCTACTCTCTAGCACTGCCAAAGGTGCTAGTCTCAGAAGTAGGAAAACTATTCATCTTGTGTCCTGGGGGGAGAAGTTGAGGAGGAGGCACTGCCAAGAAGAAAAACAACAGCTGCACTCAGCAAATGGAAGCAGCATATTGTGGCTGGTCTACAGTAGGGCAGTTTGGCTAGTACAGTCTGAAGCCAGTGGACATTGGAGTGAAAGTCAGCAGCCCATTGACTGGGGTGAACCCAAAGACCTCTGTGTAGCCTTAGAGCTACAGCATTGGAGAATCATTGGCCTTTTCTTTTCCTTTTTCTTTCCTTCATACCTTACCTATTAAATGAGCTGTCATCAGCTGCAGCCTCCCGCCTTGGCTTCTAAATGCTTGTGGCCCCTCTTATGTGAAGCTAGATTGAAGTGTGCCTATGTTACATCACAGCCAGCCTTCAAACCAGGGTCATCTTGAGTCTAGTTTGAAGTGTGAATGTTTCCCGTGACACCAAAGAGAATGGGAAAATAGTTCTCTTTGCTGAAGAATCCCCTTGTTGCTTTTATGGGATGAAGTGGTTCCTGCTTCCTTCTGTGCGCTGTTGCGAGGCACTGCTTTGTGGCGTCCCACCACGTTCTCTTCTTAAGCTTCTATTATGTTGTTGGCTTTCTGAATAGTCTGAGCTCCAGAGCTGTATTGCAAAGAAAAATGTTCAAAACAATAATTTGCCCAGAGCCTGCTGAGCCTCTTTTCTACAGTGTTGTTTGTGTCACCTCTCTGACACAGCACAGGTCTTATATACGGTATTATATTCTGTCTTGAGCCAGCAGTCCTGCAGTTAGTCTTAAACTTGGGCTTAGAAGTCAGAGGTCAGTCAATTCACGTCTCTTCCTGTGAGACTTTAGGCAAGTCATTGCTGCTGGTTGGGTCTCAGCTACTGCCTGTAGAAGGAAAGCCACCCCCCTCATCATATCTTGGTGAGAGTGTAAGCTCTCTGGTTCTCTATTCATTTGTATCTTGCCTAGCACAATGCTTGCAGATGGGGCCTTGAAGCACTGCTATGACAGAAATAATGATCATGGTAATAATTCAAAGAATGTGACCACCAGAAAGGATGATCCTGCATTGTTTTGTATCTCTGATCTGTTGCCCCAGAAGCGAGACAACAAACTGCCTGTCGTACCCAACAGAGGACAGACGCTCAGAAAAGCCAAGTGGAAACCTTGCTCAGGAGGCCTCCAAAACCAATGGCTGTGTGAAAGGAAAGGACCGCAGAGAGAATACTCACCACAGATCACGCAGGTAAAGTCCCAGCACCTGATGTCCTTTCTCAAAGCAGTTGGAAATACAAGGGGACGGTTTGTGTGGGAGCGAGTATGCAAAGCTATCTTCCTAATGCTCCCATCCATCCCTGCAGGGACTCTCATATTTTGCAGTCTTCATTCAGTTGTACATGGGAGTCTAAGGGCTTGTCTTCGGGGGCATTCAGGGAAGTTAATCCAAATTACCTGAAAGTATGAATTTAAAATTGATTAATTAAGCTTCATTAAATCCCTGTGTGGACACTCATTCAGAACTAAGCCCATTTTAATTCTTGTAAGTGTGTCCACACAGGGATTTCATAGGGTTTAATTAGTCCATTTTTCAAGTTTAATTTAGATTAATTTATCTGGCTGAGCTTCCCCCTTGGCATCCACCCTGGGCGCCACTAGCCCACTGTGGTCATGATGGCTTCATACCTGCTTTTAAGTGGGTGAGTTTATTAACTTAGCCCCATTTCAGTATGGAGGGCACTTCATTCTCCTGCTTGTCGCAATGGCATCTTCCGCTGAACTCCTAGCATCACCGCAGTCCCCACATACTGTGAATTCCCTGGGCTGAGTTTGCAAGTGTCTGCTTGAGATGGGTACTTAAGTAAATGGTATCAAATCTGTTGTTTGTGAGCATGAGCTGGCTGGTCACCATTGGAAACTGGTTTGAACACAGCATCCCAATGCCCCATGTTGGGTGGTGGTGATGGTAGTTTAGAATTGCCATAACAGAAGAGGTTCCCTTCCACCCTCCCCTCAATCACAGCCCAACAATGCAGGGCTTGTGATGGTAGAGGGGCAATTTATTACTGATTCATCTTTAGCCTCTGGAGGCTTGAACAGAGGAAAATGAATCAAAAGTTTCTAAATGAAGTGCCTAGACTTTCTGAACCCTGCCTGTTAAATTATCTCCAGGATTAAAGCCTATCTGGTTGGTTAAAGCTAGAAGAGAAAGAAAACACATTTCATATCTTTAGATTTCAGGCGAACCAGTACAATAATCTAAAGTGTATTTTTAATTAGACTTTGATTACAATCGAAGGGAAACAATTAAAGCCCAACCAGCTCAGGGAGAAAGTTTCTTCATTAAAGACAAAAGAAGTTATCGGCAGAAACTGAGAGAGGCTCTGCATGAATCTGCTGGCAGGGCTGGAGGTTAAATGCTTGTTCTCCTGTTGTCCTATGGCTGTGAGGGGTGAGGTGCCTGAGCTGAAGGTCATCTGAATAAGCTGTCAGAAAGCAGCAAAAAGGGCCAAGGACTGCATAGCCATGTTTTCAGAGGTACTGAGTGTCCACAGCACCTACTGAAGTAAATCAGTATTTAAAGTATCAGTAAAGCATACTTGGAAAGGCAGAGAAGTCAAGAGGATGGATGGTCTGTTGGGCAAGACAAGTGGGAATCCAAGTGATTGGGACTCAATTCCATGGCCTGCTACAGACCTTTTAGGTGATCTCTGACAGTCTCTCCATCTCATCCTGCTTTTTGTGAAGTGGGAATAGAAACATTTCTCCTCTATGTAGTCTCTGGGCACAGAAAGAAGTGATAATTTTCACCTGATCTTGCCACAGAGAGTTGTCTATAGCTGTGACCAAACACAAGTGCACAGCTGCAGATAGCTTCAGAAGTGGCTGATCAGGTGAAAATCTGAACCCTTATTGCATGATGGTTCAGATGAAGATGTTTCAAAACAGTGACTTCTGTAACTTGTGTCTGTGCTGACTCCCAGCTTGTTGCTGTTTTCAGAATGGGAGGGGAAAAAGGAAGCAGAGAGAGTTTGGTTTGGGTTTTTTTCAGCCCCTGCTGGATGGTGGGGCAGGTGTATTGCCCCCTTCCCCCCCCCCCCCAAGGTAGAGGGGCTCCAATTCACTCACCCCACTCTCCAGTGCCTGCTGGGGAACACTAGAACAAGCTCCCCTCTGCTCCCTTTCACCCCTATTCTGAAAATAGCCATGCCCTGCCCCCACGATGCTACAGAGGGAGAGATAAGAAGCCCTAGAAGAGGTTATTACAGAAAGTCTTGCCACAAAGTAAGTTGTTGCTTGTCTCCTGGCAGGCAGGGGTTGCCTTGTGCCCTGAATCAAAAGAGGATTTCTTTCCATTGAAAAGCAATTGGAACTTTACAATAAACCTCACAGGAGGAAGACCATGGTACTAGGCTCAGTACAGCAGAACCAGATTAAATTCTTTGGCTTGGGTTCAGCATGGTTATTACAGATATAGCACAGGGTTCAGCTGTAAGGGTGGTGGCTGTTTTACAGTCCTGCAGCTTTCCATTTCAAAGGAGCTGCCTATTGGCAGGGGTGGCAGCTGGTTTGGGAGGCAGAGCAAACACAGCATGTTGGAACAACCTCCCATGAGCTGCCTGGAAAGCTTGTTAAGGTTTGGTCTTGTTTTGTAGTTTCTTGATCAAAAATACAACTCTGTCCCTGAAAGCACCAGGTGGGCCTTTGCTTGTGGAAAACTGTCATAGACCGATTAAAGGGGAGCAAACTCATGGGGAAAATATAATGGGGAAGCAAACCAGGAGCGAACCAGTCTGAGCACGGCATTCCACAATTCAGGCAGGACAGCCTGGGGGAAATTAGCTTGCAAGGCTGACAAAAAGCCCCCATGCCTCTATACTGAGACTGATGTCTGATTTTAAAGAAAAATTACAGTCTTCCTCAAAAAGACTTTTTTTTTTTTTTACCTTAGCACAGATAAAAGGCCCATCAAGCCCACTATCAGAAAAGCAGTGTAGTACATCTCCTAACAAATATTCCACTGGAGATTTGAATATTTGAGAGGAAAAAGCAAGAGAGGAAATATTTAAATGCTAATCAGAGGAGGAGGCTCCATTCCCCGCTTTGTTGAGCAAGAGAGGATGACTTGATGTTCACTATCGTGTACAGAGCTGGTGTCTCAGCCTAGAAAAAAGCAAACCATTGACCCATAATCGTGTTCAAAAGAACAAGTGTTTTGAAGTGAATGGGACAGATTTTGTTCCCTATTATGTCGGTATGAATCTAGAATCCATCCGCTGACCTCGGTGCCCGGAGAATGTACTGCAAAAGGATGGTGAAAGAGAATGTGTCTTCGAATGACATGGAGTTGATGCATCTAAAAAAAGGGCCCAGGAACAGGAGCAGAATATGCTTTTGATCTCTCCCATAGTCTTAGGCTATGTGTTACTGCTTTAGTTTTATGCAACTGCTGATGAAGGGCAGGGAGGCAGGCTATCAAATATATCAGGAAGGGGATGCAACCTCAAAGACCCTCTGTTACATTTGCCCTCCAAGCCCTCCACTTACTTTGAACCCAAGATGGTTAAACTACACCAATAAAACATCAAGCCTTTGGGCCTCCTAGGTGTGCCAGTTTGTATAGCTGGACTGTAAGCCCTACAAGACAAACACAGCTGCCTGTGTTTGTGCTTAACAAATAATAAGCACCTTATTGCCAGAGGCTGCATTAAAGCAGATGTCCCGGCATGGTGTTAGAATGCATCGTGCACCTGGAAGCACCACCTCCCAGGTCCTCTGTGAGAGCCAGGGCCTGGCCATTCCCAGTTGCCATTCCTAGCTTTTTCCCAGTTGCCAGGGCATTTGTCACAGGAGCAAGGGGGATGAATGTACTTGCAGTCGCATTGGACATGGCATCTTCTGTTCACTGTTTTAGAGGGTAGAGTGCTGTTGAGGGACAGTCAGTACACACCAGACCTTACTGTTGTGGCGGCCCCATTTCAAAGGGGGTCTGTAAGTCTGCTGGTTCCGGCTGGTTCCTGCTGGAAGTCTGCTGGTTCTTGTAGTAGGGGAGCTGTGGCAACATCACTTCAGGCAGGGTGAAACCAAATCGTTTGTGTCCTTTCTCTTCTGTCATGGTGCTGTGAGCCTGTGCTGGAGAGTTTGCTTTGTAGTTGGGTTAGGCTGAGACTCTCCCAGTCTCATACATGCTGAGCAGCACCTTGCCTTGCAGCATGCTGGACTTCTCTGATCTATTCAGCAGAGCCTGGTAGGGCTCCCAGGATCACAAACCCTGGGTGAGAGAGAGGCCCTGACCTAAAAAACTTGTAACTAGAAAAGAAAGGGTAGTAACTAGCCCTGGGAAATGAGGCCTGGAGAAATTAAATGACTGCCCACATTCATATACATAAAGCCAAGAACTGAATGGAGATCTCCCACATCTGGCATGCACCTTAGCCACAAGACTGCCCTCCTGCTGGGAGCTCAAAGTCATGTAGATGGGTGGCAGAACCAGCCTCTTTAAAGTTGTGACCCTTCTGGCTGCTTTGGAAGCATAAGACTGATGCGCTCTTGATCCTGGTAGGAATCTCTCAGTAATCCTTCCCTGATGGGGCTCATTCCCCTTGTTAAAAATAAATTAGTGAGCAGCTAGCTCTGTGGAAGGGGAGGGAGAAGCGTTCTGCTTGTTACACATTTACTGCTTGAGTCCTGATTATAAAGCCTTTTTTCAACTGTTTCAGAAATACTGTGCTGTTAATTTATTCACGGTTCATGACCAAAGCATTAGCATAAAGTTTAGTTTTGTAGGGCAATAAAAAAGTGTATTAAAAGCACTACACAATTGGCTTTTTACAGGAGTGTAATTTTAATAGTAATTCAAGCCCTAGACAAGACCATGTCTGGCTGGGCCCCCTTCAGCATATGAAAAATCCTGAATAGGAGTTAGTGACAACTGCAGGTCAGCCCTTCCTTCCCATAGCCAAGGCCAGCCCATGCTAGAGGCCAACTGGGCAGCCGCCTGACTGACAAGATATGAGGGAGGCATTTCTTGAGCCACCTAATGATCTGCAGTTTTGGATTTGCTAGTGTAGTTAGCTCTGCAAATGGGGGAAGGGGCAGCAAAATGTAATTTGCCCAGAAGAGCAAAATAGCACGAGTCAGCCCAACCCACAGCCCTGTCAAGTGAAATGTCTTGATGCCATAGGTAGTTCCATAAGTAATAACAAGTACCCTTTCTCCAGGTCTGCTCTTCTCTATTCTAATCTGGTTTCTTTAGTTTATGCTCCCTAAGAACTTCCTGAATAATAACAAAGGTTTGCTTGATCCATTGGATCTGTCCTGGGCAGGGAGAATTCCTGCCCATCACAGCTGGACCACCAAAAGTCTCAGTGCAGACACCGTTTTACCAGCTGAACTGCTTTTACCAGTGCAGTGCTCCCATGGGTGTTGTGTGAAACTGGTGCAGAGTACATTTTTGCTGGGTATGTGCAACCCCCAAGGATCACTTGGCAGATATGAGGCCCCAGTAGTACTCTACAGACCTGGCCTAAACCACACACCATCCCTTCAGTACCTGTCTTCTCATTTTGTAAATGGGGAAAACAAGGCAAAGACACACCAAAGCCTGTCTTTTCAAAGGGATCTACTAATTTTAGGTGCCACCATTGCAGGCTTCCCAAATAAAGACACCTCTGAAGCTGCTTTTCAGAGGTCTTGACACTCCACAATTCCTGTTAACTTCAGTGGGAGGCTGAGATAATGAAATCTGGCTTGTATCAATGTGATATTTTCCAGTCCTCTCAGTGTTGGCTTGGATCTGCTCCACACAGTACATTATGACTTGCTCAAGGTATCATGGGAAGTCAAGATCAAAGCCAAGAACACAACCCAGGAGTCCTGATGCCCCATCACCTCCTCCATCCCTTAGCCTATACCCATTTCCTCCATTTTTAAGATTGTTTGCTTTGGTTAAAGAATAGCCACAAATCACTGTCACATTTTAAACTAAGAGTCCTACACTCGTTTAACTACAGTATTTGCTTTTAATTTAAATGCAATATGCTTATGCACCAAATGTTCAAAAATGAATTCATAGGAGCATATTTTTGAGGTTTAACAACTGTGTAAGAGATATATATCTCATTAAATTACCATAACACCTCAATAAATATTTTTTATAATCAATTGCTCTTTAACATACATTAACTCTGTTATTAAATTTACAGAGATGTATCTAGTTGCAATAATTATTGTATGCGAATTAAATGCCAATTAATTATTTAAAACATATTTACTGAGGGTAACAAAACTTATAAATCTATTAGAGTTGTTAACCTCAAGAAATATGTTTTAAATAATCAACTGGCATATGAGCAACATACAGCAGCTATCTCATTATATCTATATTAAATCCTTAGAGGAGACAGTTAATTTAAAGCATGACCAAATTACTCATGACACGGTAATTAAGTATTCACCCTGCATTATAGATCTGCCATGAAACCCAGTCTTTCATGGACAGCCCTGCTGCAGGAAATGTCCCTCAATGCGGACTAGCTGGGAATTCAGGGACTTGACAAAACCAGCATTGGCTGACACTAGTCAACCCAAGGTCCTTTTTCTTCTTCTCTCTCTCCAGCTCCTTGGGTCATGAGGAGTGCATGCCACCACCTCCCTCCAGGGGGAAGAAGAAGAAAAAGAAATCTACACGTAAGAAGAGGAGGAGGTAAGTGCAGAAAGAAGGGTAACCACAGCCTGGAGACGGTTCAGATTCTAGTCAAAGGAAGAATTTTTGCAGGTTAGGTGAGAGCATGTGATTGTACAGGAAAGAGAATAGTAGTGCTGCAGAAGGAAGAGAACTGCGAGTGTGGTGCCAGGAGGTCAAACAAGAAAATGGAGAGAAACTAAAAACAGGCTGATGTTGGACTTTCTGGCAGTGAGATCTCGAGCGGTAGGAATAGGGATATCTGGGGAAGTCTGTGTTTTGAGCCTTCAATCTAGTCCAGACCAAACACTATAAAGCAAACTACAGGGAGCTGTCCTGTCCTGGGTCCCCTGGTTGGAAGGAGTTAGGGATCCTGACCATGACCTCTTTGCTTATACTAGGAATATTCCAAAGAGTTTCTGAAAGCTAAGGACAAAGGATACACCTTAAGGGCCTCAGCCCAAGCTTCAGTCCCTCTCTTTGGAGTTTCATGGTGCACTTCTGATCCATGGAGGTTCTTCTACCACAAACACCACCATTTGCATGGGTGCCAGAGGGGGACTCATACCCACGGCCTGAAAGTAGCAGCTCCAGGGCAGAATTATAGGTGTGTACAGAAGTTGATTTTTCACCATTTAAAGTGCTTTATTGCCATGACTTAGGAAAAGTGCATGGCTTTACAGCACTTTAAAAATTGTTAGAGTGCTTTAAATTAACTCTTGTTAAATAAGGCCACTTCTACATGTGATGAGGGTTTAGTCCCCTAAATTGAAATGGTAGGCTTTTAATTGTGATGCTTAAAAACCCACTGTTTCAATTTAGGCTTCCATCACCGTTATGGTGCCTGCCCACCTCTCCCGTGGCCTGGTGGGGGGTGAGCTACCAGTGGGTCAAGCTGCTGCTGATCTCTGGGGAGCCCTGGTGCTTCCCTCCATGGCAGTGGTGCCTCCTGGGGCTGTTTGGGTGGGCTGCTAATAGGCAGGTGCTGTCCAGGAGGTGCTGCCACTGTGGAGGGAAGGGCCGGAGGCCCCCACAGCTCAGGGCCTGCTGGCAGCTTTCTCCGTAGCCATGGGAGAGACAGGCAGGCTCTGCAGAAAATAAAAAAAGATCAGGCCCCTCACTATTTGTTTTTCCTCAATGGAGCCTGCCCATGCAAGCTGCCACTGGGCCATGTAGCCCCTATGCTGCAGGAAGGCCTGGTCCTTTCCTCAGTGGCAGCGGTGCCCCCCAGGACCACCCAGGCTAGCTGCGCGGGTGCTGTCCCAGCTTGCAGGCAGCACCCACCAGATCCAACTCTTCCCTGAGCCTGCACGCTAGAAGTCCGCCAGTTGCTGCTCCTGACACGGGCTTGGGGAAGAGTCGGATCCAGTGGGTGCTGCCTGAGAGCTGGGGAGCACCTGTGCAACTAGCACCCCACCCAGGTGGCCCCAGGGGCCACTGCCTTCACAGGGGGAAGGACCCAGTCATCCCGCAGCTCAGGGACTGCATGGCTCAGTGGCAGCTTGCACTGGCAGGCTACGCTGAGGAAAGAAAAGAAGTGGCAAGGGGCCTGTTCCTTTTCTTTTTATTTCCATAAAGCCTGCCTGCCTCTCCCATGGCTGGGGGGTGAGTTGGCGGTGGGCCCTGAGCTGCAGGGGGCCCCAGACCTTTCCTCCACAGCAGCAGCACCCCCCAGGGGTGCCCAGGCAGGTGGCTAGCCGGTAAGTGCTACCCCAGCTCTCAGGCAGCACCCAGCCCAATCCAGCTGTTCCCTAACCCTGAGCTGGCACAGCACCCGCTCACTAGCAGCCGGCCCGGGCAGTCCCAAGGGGTGCTGCCACCGTGGAAGGAAGGACTAGGGCCCTCCACAGCTCAGGGGCCACTCAGCTCACTGGCAGTTTGCCCCCTGGCCACAGGAGGCAGGTTCTGTAGAAAAAAAATAGATTGGGCCCCTCGCTGCTTCTGCCTTCAGTCTGCCTCTCCCATGGGGGGGCGAGCTGTCAAAGGCTGCAACCTTACAAATAGCTACATTGCAATCTAAACTACATGCGGATGTGGTTTAGTTTGCAACGTAGCAAACTCATTTAAATCATAAAAAGCCCCTGCACGTATACAGTGTGATGCAATTAAACCACAAAAACAGCCAATTTTCATCACGTGTACGAGCACCCTGAGGTATTAAATTTGAAGCGCTATATTTTACAGCACTTTAGCAACTTACAGGACTTCAAATAACTTCTGTATACTAGTCAAATTTCTGACCAGTGGAGAAGCCCCAGGAGGCTGTGGAGTGCCCCTGCCTCCTAGCCTGGAAAGTGCAGGAAGGCTCAGAGGTCCCCCCGCACTCATCAAACACTGCACTTCTGCCACGTTTAAGAGCACTGTAACTTTACAGTGGGATAAAAAGTGCTCTAAATTACAGCACTGTAAAACATGCACAGAGCACTTCTGTACACACCCCATGTGGGGAGAACCTGAGGCTCAGGGAAAATCCATGTGTGAAAAATCAGGGCCTATAGGTGGCAGCAATGCAAAGCTGTCACAGCCCCAGCAGCCTGACCAGGAAATTCTACCCAGCTGAGTCAGCTGCTGTAGCACCTGCTGAAATGGCTTGGTTAATGTCTTTCCCTCCCATCATCTCACAGTTAAACCAGGTAGGAACCCAGGACCAGGTTACATTACAGCAAGTCACTAGAGGGCAAGAGGTCCCTGATAAAAGTAGGTCTGAGAGGGCTATGAAAATCATGATCCTGCCTTCCCCTTCTTGTGCTGCCTGTGAATGCTGGTGCCCATGGAAATGCTGATGCCCAATATGGAGCCCAACCTGGTGCAAGCAGCTGCTGTGCACACTGACCTGCCTCAGTTCAACTGATACATTGGAACCTGTGCACCCAGCCCCCTTGTCCTTCAAAGTTTTAGCTCTACCAGGAGCAGGGCCCTGGAACGTAAGGCCAGGCATTAACATCCAAGATTAAGTGTGACCTGTCCCTACCCCTCGTAGAGCCACTCCAGCTGCAGCAGTGTTAGGTTCAGGCTCATGTTGAGGTCTAGAACAGGAAGAAGCTAAAGGGATCATGGGATTGGAGGAAGCTTGGATGTGCCCAGCCAGAGCTATGATAATGGGAGAGAGAACCCGGTTCCCTGGGGCAGGCAAGTGCTTCAGTGACCTTGGAAATAGCATCATATTTCACCACAGAGCTTCCAGTCAGCACTGCCCAGCTTATGCTCTGCGCTACTCACTGCTGGAGCCTAAGTAGTAAGTGACACTAGCAAGTCATGGAATAGACATAGAATACATTTCCCATGGAGTGAAGGCCTTTATTTTGCAGTAAACAAGGAGTGGATACATGACACACAGCCTTGCAGTGGTGTAAGTTGCTCCACCTACAGGGAAATTTGCCCATCAGGAAAAGGTGTAATTTACACTGGGGGACTTGTAGTATTCCTTCTTGCCTAGTCAGTTTAATCCCCAGGTAGATGTTTGCTCAATGCAAGTTCATGAAAGTGCAGACTGCAGGTAGCCAGCATGGAAAAACCAATCATTTGTCCACTTCTTATCATGAACTAAAATCTGGGTTCAGTTACTCCAAAGCAGTGGTGCTGGTGTCCCCTGGCTGTGCCTCCTGTCTGTCCAGGGTAAGGTGCAAGTACCCAGAGCCAAAAGGGCCTCTGCTACAACAGATCTGGCAGGACTCTGCAATTCAACCTGCCTTAGCTCTACCCAGGCAGCTCAATACAAACTTGCAGCTTTCTCTGCTGCCTCTGGGCTTTCCTGTACACAGCCTGGGAACTGCAGCAAAGTCAGTGAGGCTTCATGATGGGTGTGGGGGTGAGTTTCAGCTAGTCTGGCTAAGCAAGGATTTGACTGTGCTGAAAAGGGCCAGTGCATCACGCTGCCATGGCCCAGGGTACTCCCCTGTAGACATTCCGACTTCACCTTGTGAGTGTTCCCTGCTCTAATATACTGTCACCATCCCCAGGTCTCCATCGTACAGCCCCTCACCTGTGAAGAAAAAGAAGAAGAAAAGCTCAAAGAAGCGAAAACGAAACAGGTACTCTCCTTGAGCATCTCACCCCCAGCCCCACATGCAGCCCCTGCACATTGAAGCACCAGGCTGGTCAGCACAGCTGCACTGCTGTGGTTAGAAGGTCACTAAGGCTAGGGACAGACATTCAGAAAGCCTGAGACTGAATTGATTCAATCTTTGTACATTAGTCTAACCTGGTTAGGCTAAATCACTTTGTAACTGCACAGACTTCCCAGAAATACCACCACGTGCCTGCATTGGCTCAGGCTAGAAGTTGGGAGGTGTTAGTGCAGCCCTCCCTTCCCTTGCACACAACTGAGCTGAGGGGGGACCTGGCCAGGCCCTGGCAGGACACTCTGATTAGCCCAGCAGGGAATTGATAACAGTGTTTATCACCCCTAACTCAGTGTTTATCACTCCATTAAGAAAACAACAGAGGGACATTACTAGCTACCTGTTGATTCTACCTGTTGATTCAGAGGGACTGTAGCCAGCATGTGGTCTGCTAGCTAATACACAAACACCTCTCCACAAGGCAGAGGGGAGAGGAATTCCTGCTTAGCAGGTAGTGGTGAGGGGGAGGGGGACAGCAGCTGCATCTCTGCCAGAGCTGCAGCCAGAGAGCAGAGGGGAGGGGCCAGCCCTGCTGTGGAGCAGAGAGCACTGCCCGGGCTAGAGAACATGCCGGGATGCTGGGGGAGTCCCAGAGAACATGCCAGGATGCTGTGGGAGACCCCTTGATTTAATTTAAACCAGCAAGGGGTCTGGGACATGTGGTGTCCATGCCAGGTCAGCCCTACACACTGGATCTGGGGCTGGTTCAGCCTTGCATGCCAGATCCAGTGCACAGGGCTGGACTAGCACAGGCTCCACATGCAGCATATGCCCCAGACTGGCTCTGTGTGCTGCATGAAGTACACTCCCTGACCAGCCCCTCCCACCTTATGCAGCCTGTGGGGCCAGGGCCAATGAGTGCTGCATATGGCGTGCAGAGCTAGAGCCAGCGTGTGCACTGCAAGTAGTACATGCAACCAATCAAGAGCATGTGCTACAGGAAGTGCCTGCACCAGACCAGCTCTGCAGGCTGGATTCAGCAAGTATGGCTAGTCTGTGGGCCTGCCAGCCCTGCACCCCTCATCTGGCTCACAGAGCTGGATGAGTTTGACCCCTGCTATAGAATGAAGAGAATGGAGGCTGCAGAAATCAGATTGTTGGAGAGGCAAGCCAAATCAAAGGCTACCCCTGTGCCCAGATGTTGAGGACCACACATCTGCATTCAGAATCCACGAGAGGACACGGTCACTCCATTTCCATCTTGCTTTAATAACTATATCTGAGTGAGCCTCAAAATCACTCAAATATTGGAACCAGTGATAGGCTGTGACAGGAACCCCAGAGTCAGGACCCAGCAGCCCTCTCTCCTCTGCCCCAAGCATTCCAGCATCCCAAGTGCAAACGTCGGTCTGAATGGCACTGCCCAGACCTGTGTATGTAAGAACCTGGACCCCCTGAAACCTTCCAGCCAGGAGAATGGCTTGCAGCTGCTCCAGATTTATGTTCTTGGGCCTGTTTCTCACTTAAAGACCACAGTTACATGTATAAATATCACACATATCACTATTTCCTCCCAGGCACTAAACTAATATTTGCTGAGAACAATTGGTCTCCCTCCAAAAACATGTGGATTTATACTTAGTTGAACCCACAAGATGGAACAGCTTTACAAACCTACAAATAATACAAGGCTAAACGCTGAGCCTGATGATCTGTGGAGGGAGGTGGGAGACTGAGAGACAGATGCAGAGTAGTGGGAGAAGACAGCAGCTCCCCCAAAGCCCTTCACTTTGAAGGAGCGAGTCTTGAGCTCCTGCTTGGGGTCTGCCCTGCAGCCCTGATGCTGGGGCTGCTTGGAAGAGCCAGTTCTGCCAGTACAGAGCAGGGGGAAGCAACAACCCCATCCAAATGGCAGCCTTGAACACCCACCTTGCCACAGTGTAAAAGAGTATGCCTGGGGCAAAGCACCAGGAAATCAGGCCCATTGGCTTTGAAAGAGATGCTCTGAATTTACACCAAGGTCAGAATTCACCTGCACATCTAGAAGATTAAGTGGCATGTGGGCTGCCCCTGTAAAATGATTCCACCTAGGAGAGAAATTACTAGTATTGCCGAGACAGCAAATCTTCCCCTCTGCCATTGCCAACACCATCATAGGGTCTGTAGAGCAATGAGACTGGGGGGTGGGTTCCCCAAATGCCCCACCAGAGCAGTGCACTAAGGAGAGCAGCCTGGCTCCTTTTCCACCCCTCAGGATCATGTGGGGAGGATTTTCCCCTCAGGACTGCTGCTCAGTCCTTATGTGAAACACATTTAACTCAGGGGCAATGATCTGGCCCCAAATAAAGAAAACAGAATAGGTCAGGCCCTCTTGAACACTTGAAGCAGATGGATGACAGCACATGGCTGCATGGGCTCATTTACCTGATGCAGGCCTGAGTGCTTCAATGGTGACAGCAGGGAAAATAGAACCAAGGAGAAGAATGAGTATGCCTGCCCCAAGAGAGCTATTACACTTAGGGCTAGATTCTCAAAAGCACTTGGCCCCCAGCTGCTCCCACCTCAGTACTCCTAGGCATTTTTTCAAGAGCTCAGCTGCCTGTGTGCCAAGTGTGGCAGGGAAGACTGGTGCTCTAGCTAATCAGGAGCAGAGATCAGCCTGCCACACTGCAAGTGGGGTTCCTCTCTTAGCCACCAAGCTGGCCTTAACTGCATGGGTCTCTGGACAAATGCAGTGGTGTGTGTTGATTCCACCTGAGCAACATCTCCACTCAGTTTCTATCTTTGTTTCTTGCAGGTTATCTTCAAAGAAGAGGAGACACAGGTAAAAAAAAACAAACCTTTGATGCTCACCTAAGAACCGTGGGGTAATTCTATTCAGGCAGCCCCCTAGGAAACACTGGAAGAGTCTCAGGGAGCCCAGACGCTCCAGCGCTGGTTTGAGGAGGTGTACATTTCCCTGAACTGAGCTTATGAAACCCTTGCCTGCCCCTTTGCACCCAGCACCTGTGGGTTTACAAGGGCAGTGTGTGCCATCTTCACCAGCAGGGTGGCATTCAGCACTCCACGCTGTTTGAGGCCAGGGGCACTTGAGCCTTCACTTTGCACTAGTAAACTTTTTGCCACTGGATGTAAGTGTAGGCTGTGCACCACTCGAGGAGTGTACATTGTGGCTTAGATAAACTCTCTTTAGAGAGGCAGACATATAAAGGATGAGCCCATTGCTTTAGAGAGACAAGCAGAGGAGTCTTAAATTTAGAGTGCTATTTTTACCTTCCCATGTGCCAGGATATTTGGAAATACTTTGGCAGTACTAACCTGTTGTGCTGTTACAGCAAAGGCTCTGTCAGCGATCTCTTTAGGAAGCCCAGCATTGAGACATTTCTAAAGCTCCTGGGTTTTTGTTTGCCCCGTGGGGACCACCGCATTGTCAAAAACAGACATCTTCGGTGGCCTTGGTACCTGGCAGGGTCCAGCATCAGTAAATGGAAGCCTCCCTCTGTTCTACTTTATTGCTAGTTTGATAGTTAGAACTTCCTTGCCTACAGATACAGTTCTCACCCTAACTATCCAGTGGCCTTTCAGGCTGGCTGGACTCTTGTTTGCCTGTTTGACTTAGGGTTCAACCCACAAGCCAGTATTTATGTTAGTTTCCAGCTGCCTTGTGGCCAGATCCTAGTTGCAATAGAAGGCTCCCGATTGTAGATGTCAATGGAAAGCTTGAGGTTTCCAGTGTTTAGTAGGGAGGACATGCAGCTTCAGAAAGCTGACCTTGGCAACAGAGGCAGCCTCTGTCTAATGGCAGATCTATTATGGCATAGACTGAATCCTAAAACTGTATTTCATAGGGTTTAGTTTATAAAAAAACATGTAGCACCAAGCAAATCCTTTATCTGATAGACCTGGCACAGGAAGGTCATTGAACATCTCCCTGAGACCTGGGCTGAGTCACTCTAGTGTCACCCCAGATTTATACTAGTGTAACTCCATCTATTTCAGTACAGTATAAATGTTTTATATATATATTAATCCATATTTTCCATAGAAATGAAAAAAGCTGGTGGGATTCAAGGGCGGGGGAGGGTGGTAATGGTGAAATGTACTTTTTCAATAAGCTCCATAGACCATATTCACCACAGAGGGATGCATGAGCACAGATCCATCAGCCTGAATGGCATAAGGCCTACTCTTCCCAGGATGTATAATTCTCCATTTGGTATTTTACAATTGAGTTGTACTGTAACATTACTCTGATGACTTGGTGTGTAGTTGAAGCTGAAATCTTCCCATTAATTAGCTTTTCTTATTTAGCTCCTCAAGCCCAAAAAGTAAAAGAAAGGAAGAAAGAAAACACAAAAAACAGTAAGTAGAGATGTCCTGATCTATCTCATGTGTGTCTGGTGAACTGCCCTTTACCAATCAGGAGTACAAGGGAGATTTTGGTGCCAGGCAGCCTCTCCGTTCTTTGTTGTGGTTCAGGGTCACTTATAAATGGGCCTCCAGCTGGTAAACTTCCAGGTGCACTTGGAATGCAGATTCTTATTTTCCCAGCTAAAATAAAGGGAAGCTTTTCTCCTTCACAGAGACTGGTCAGCAGGGCTGGTTGGCATGAGTCAAATTTCAAATTGCAACACTTGAACAT
Organism: Alligator mississippiensis; assembly: GCF_030867095.1. NCBI lineage: Eukaryota > Metazoa > Chordata > Crocodylia > Alligatoridae > Alligator > Alligator mississippiensis. The sequence continues at coordinate 21,965,979 of NC_081833.1, read as the reverse complement.
TTTCTAATTAGAGGAAAAACAAAACTTAATCCCAAGGGTTTGGAAGATGCTTGTCCCTCTACCCTCTGTCTGAAGCGTAGAGATCAAAGTTTAAGGATTGCCTGTTTCAAAGGACAAGTGACAGGTGCAAGCTGTAGAGCTAGCACTTGGCTATGCTAGAGCCTTATGCAAAACTGAATGGACAGAGCCTCAGAGATAGTCATAACCCAGACATGTCAGTGGTGTCAGGAAGTGGCTTGGCACATGGAAGGCCAACTGAGCTTGCTTTCTTCATGCTGCAGGGATAAAGGGCCTGTAAATCAGCAGGGAGTTCTGATGAAACAGAATCCACGTGTGCATCAGCCCAGCCCTGGCAAAACACCTTCAATGAACAGAGAGAATATTGTTCGCAAGGGGCCCATCCACACATGCAGACTGAGTAATGGGGCATACAGGTAGCAGCTTGCCTTTGCAAGTGCTGTTTACAAATGTGTTTACTCAGCCTGTGGGCATAAGTCTGGGATCTACACTTGGAACCTTTGACCCCAGATGTGATAAAAAAGCGAGAGATACATCCTGGCAAGGGGCAGAGGGATTATTTGTTTCTGTGCCATAATGGGAGCATTAGTTCTTACAAGGCATTCTGCCTTCTCCCGGGGATGGGGCATGGAGGAAGCTGGGGAGGCCAGCCAGCACAGAACAGTGCATCCCCCACACTGTCCTTAACAGGAGGTCATGAGAGGGAGGAGGATCACAGGGCTCCCTGCAGTTGGCTTAGTCTGGGATGGGGCTGTGCGAACCTTTGGGCACTGATTCGATTCGGAGGAGATTTGGCCTGATTCGGTGGCCAAATCTCTGAATCCGAATTGAATCAGGAGACCAATTAAAAGGTCCGAATAGATTTGAAGCTCCCCAAATCTTTGGAAAAGACTTGGAGAGCTTCGATGCTTCAGACGGTCCCCAGTGGCTGCAGCAGGAAGCTGCAGCTGGAATCGGAGCTGGTAAGTACTAGGAGAGGGGAGGGGGGGCTGGAGGAGGAGGGACAGGACTACGGGTGGACCCCTGCCAGGCCCCGTCCTGTGCCTGCTCCCCTAGCCCCCCCCCATGGCTGCCCTGCCTGCCCCAGCTCCCGGTGCTTTAAACAAAAGCCCCACTCACAAGGTGCTGCCGGGTGCGGGGGGGGGGGGTGATCTCTGCTACCCCCCAGTGCCTCATGCCACATGGGGGGCTCTGTCACAAGCCCCCCAACCCCTTTCCTGCTGTCCCAGCCTCCCCCCTCCCGCTGCCCCACCCACCCCAGCTCCAGCCCTTTAAGAAAAAAAAAGATGGAGAAAAACCCTGGAAATCGCCACTCCTGCAGCAGCCTCAGGGCTTCAGGGGGCTCGTGCAGAGCCCCCCACGTGGCGGGGCAGCAGGGATCACCCCCCACCAGGCAGGAATGGTAAGTGGGGCAGTCATGGGGGGGGCTGGGATTGGGGGAGGGTTGGGGGGCAGCGTGGGGCAGTGGGGGGCAGCAGGGAATGCCCCCCCCCCCACTTTGCAGCATCCAGTGACCGGGGTGTAGGGGTTGTCAAAGTGCCAGGAGCTGGGGCAGGCGGGGCAGCCATTGCTGGGCTGGGAGAGTGGGTGGGGAATGAGCCTGGCCTGGGTGATTTGGAGATTCAGCCGAGTCAATTCAGGAGAGTGATTTGAATCACCAAATCAAATCACTGTCCCCCGAATTGGACGAATCTGAAACGCGTACTAGCCACTTTGCACAGGCCTAGTCTGGGACTCAGTCAGGATGCTGCTCCCAAGAGCTTTCATTCCCCAAAGGTAGCTGCACTCTTAGGAGTACTTTACTCCAGTAGCTCTGATGACTCTAGGGCAGCTACTAGCAGTACAAGGTACAAGAGGAGATAAGAGGGGCAGAACCTGGTGCTAAAATGGGGAGGGGAATAGGAGTGAAATCAGATACAGGGAATAATCTGGTTTGAGAGCCAATCAGCAGTGGCTGCAGAGCACAACAGCACCTGCCCCAGGAAGATCACAATCCAGGTAAGTACCAATAAGGGGCATGTTGATGTCAAGAGAGCTCGTGAGCCTCTGTATATATCTCTGGTCCAGGAGGGGAGGCTGTGAACTCTGCATGCATCTGGTGTGGGGCATGGGGAGGTCTGTATCTGCAGGCTCCTGGGAAGATCATCAGAAATAACCTTTCTGGATCACTGCCTCTGACACCTCCTAACTCAGGGAGTTTTCATTTGTTTGCCATTTGCATTATATATTCTTTCTCTATGGCATGTGATTGGCCATCTAAGTCGCATGGTATTGTTCCTTCTCCCTGGTTGAATGGCAAAAGTTTTAAAGAGGCAAGTAATGAGGATAGTTTGTTGATTTTATGTCGGGTAATTACACTCCAAGCCCCAACATCTGGACAAGAATACAAGCATTGTAAATAAAAGAATGCAAAAGGGTCAGGTAACATGGCCATGAAATCAAGAAAACATATCCCTACCAGTTAACCAGTCACTACCTCCACCAACTGCTAGGCTGCCCCCTTCCAGCTTCCAAGTCAGGCTGAACAGATAGATCGTTTTTACACTGAACAGCCAGCATTGTCACAAAATATAGACACTGACCAGCCACAAGAGGGAAAGGATTCTGAAGCAGGCATCTACCACCAAACTCACCTGTCATCCACACTCAAGCACTCAATCTTTAGGAATTGGGGACAAGCACATTGCAACTGATTGTAGCTGCCAAAGTAGAGCAGTGGAAAAGGCAGCAAAGTACTGGGCTGGGTCCCAGCGCACACATCCCCCATATGCCTGCTATGACATTTCGGTATTTTAAAAATGAGAGCAGAGTAGGAGTGAGCATGTGACATACAGGAAGTCAGATATAAAGACACCTGCCTCTTAACCAGGTTCTGTCTGGCTGAGTGCTCTTTAACTAGGGGAGCTGTTTTTTGGGGGTCTCTACAAAGGCCAGGGAAGGGTCACCTAGATGGAAAGACATGCTTTCCCCTTCCCAGCAGGAGAAAGTGGGAGGGCGTCTCCGCCACCAAGGGCTCTGTATTACCTTGAGTCTCTTTTGTCCATCTTCTGTTTAGTAATAAACTGGCCTGGTGGGAAGGAGCTTAAAACTCAGCTCAAGCATTTGTTCTTTTTTTGGCCAGTCCACGCTTGTGAATATGCTCAGGAATAGAAAAGCCCCAGGCTACAGGTCATCTACAGACAGGTGGCCAAATGTGATCTTTAGCCTGCCTAACAAGTGCATTTTCATATAGGTTAACACTAGGCAAGATTGTTATCCTCTGCTCTGGACCCGTGAATGACCCAGGCCCTGGAGCTCCACCCTCTAATTCCTGCAGCCAGATGTGAACGATGGCAGAACTCTAAGAAAGACAGCGGGGTCCTGTTTGCAGGCTCCCATGTGATAGAGGATCCTTCACATCTCTTGGTAGCCACCCCAAAAGTTAACGCCCTCTCTATTAAAAAACCCTGGTATTGCTTTTACAGTTTGGACTCTGCTGACTTTGCCTCCAGGCGCTATCTGTCCTGGTGCCATTGCTAGATTAACAAGTCTTTCTTTCTGCTTCACAAGCTGTCGTAGCCGGCCGCGAAAATCCCATCGACACCGCCATCGCCACTGCCACTCCCGGTCAGAGAGCTCAGGTTCCCGCTCCTCTAGCTGCCAAAGCAGGTAAAGGGCCCTTCGCTGAGTTCACTTTCCTTTCAGTCTCACTCCACAGCTGCCTTAGGGACAAAGCAACAGTTGTGTTAGCAATCACAGTGTTACCCACAGCCAATCAGCGTAGTCTCCCTCTAAAAGAGGCTGAGCCAAAATTGAAGGTCATTGAGTCTGCTGGTGTCATGGCTATCAGAGCTTGGCCTTTGAGCTCAGGTAGTTGAAGCTTATGCTTCTGATACCTAATGCCAGTGATCCTCCCCATGCAGGTACAGCCTAATATCAACCCAGTGTCCCAGGCTGGCAGTCACCTCTTCACATCAGCAGCAGCAAGGCCCATGCATGACCTAAATCCCACATATCTGTTAAAATAGGTGTCCACACAGAGGTGAATGTTGTGTCTAGTTGACATGTTTGCCCAAGGCACCTGGTGAGCCATTTTTGTTGTAGGTCTGGCAAAGGGCCAGAACACCAGGTAGTGATATATGCCAGGGTTGCTGGTTTGACCCTTTTCCTGCTCAGGCTCCCATTTCTCTTGAACACTCAGCTTTCAAAGAGCCTTTTTGTTTGGCTGCTTTTAAGAAGCTTTTGTTCAGGAGCAGTCACTGATCCCTGTAGGGAGAAGCAGCATGATGGTAAAGCAAAGGGGTTTGTGCCAAAGGTGTGTTCTGTTTGAGGTAGGTGGCTTTGGGGATCATAAATCCCTTCCTGAGATGGGACCAAGACACAGTCAGTTGCAGATTCTATATCCTCCCCTAAAGCTCAGGGATACTTGAGTAGAGGGTTAGTATCCAGGTTATTACAGGGTCAAGCAGGTTTGGATCCTGGACCCAAACATTGGAGGTCTTGCATCATGGCCCAGAGATAACCCAGTTTCAGACTATTAAGAGCAGTAAAACACCATTCCTGAATAGGGAGTCAGCATCTACCTTTTGTCTCAACCTCCAATAGTCAGCTGTCCCTCAAACTAGCTATCACTTAGGATGAAATCCCTTTTGGGATATAGTGGGTCAGCACAAAGCCTTTCTGGGCTCAGATGGGCTCCAGGCCTTGTGCTAGCTCCAATGAGGTAACCTTCATCCTACACCAGGAGGTGTCACTTAGGCCACTCTGAGCATTTCTATTATACAAATAAAGAGTAGGAGTAGTTTGATGTTCCATTTGTCTTCTTGCAGGCACAGAGACAGATCTCGGGAGGAAAGGCATAAAGCTAGACGAAGACGCTCCCGGCACCATTCAAAGAACACTGAAAAACGAAGCATTTCTGCTGAGGTTCAGGCCAGCTATTCCTCCAGCCAAACCCTTCAGATATACAGCTTCCTCTCAGCTAAGGAAGTAGTAAGTATTACCCATTTTGCTTCCCTGCCCAGACTAGCCACAGGAACTTGGGCAAAAAAATCAGATATGAAATTTTTATAACTCAATTACAGTTATGTTAGACAAAGTTGGTTTAAAACTGTATTATTTATTAATGATGCTGTTCTGCGATGTATTAAAAGTCATTCCTTCCCTCAGCACTTTCACACTGGGGGTGGGGTAGGATAGGGGAAAAAAATCTCCTGTGACTTTAGCCTATGAATAATGAATTGGGGACATTAAACAAAAAAGTGGCCTCCAGCGATGGTATTTTACAGGGAAATATTTGTGATGCAGTCTTTGCTCAGCTGGATGTGAACTTAATTCACTGGTCTTCATATCCACCAGTTTAGCCCTTCAGGGGAGAAAGGGAATCAAACATATATAAAAGAAACATTTACTTTTAATAAGTTGGTGATTATTGGCAGAGGATGTTTGTTGAGTCTTGGGATTCCTTTAAGATCATCATTCCTCTTTACTGACAAACCTGAGGGCCAAATTTGGAACATGTAGGCAGCTCCAGTGGTGCTAATGGGAGCTGTGTGTGCATCCAAGGGTAAAATCAAGCCCAAGGCCTTGGGATATCTTTCCATATACATAGATGATGAGGAGAGATGCTATAATAATCTGTCCCCGTCAAGGGAGAGAGAGGAAGAAATTATATAAATGAAGGCCTGCTGTTCCACAGCACTGTACCTTGTGCAGCCGCTCATGCCTGTGCAGAGTGCATACAGAGAGGCTACCACATCAGAACAGGAGTATCTTCTATTCCCTTTGCACAAGTATTAATTATTAGCCAAAAGGCAAAGCACGGAAAAATCTGTGTGTACAATATTAGAGACGGTACAAATCAAAACACTACAACTCCCGTCCCCTAGAACTGGTGTGGTATAGGGGTCTGATCCTCTCACTTAGAGATTAGTTGTATAGCAGGATTAACATGACTGAATTCACTAGTTATATCAACATAAAACCAAAGTCAGTAAGAGGATAATTTGTATGTGTGCATGTGTGCATGCTCCCTTATATCTTATACTCCAGTATACACACACATCATCCAGAGATATGGGTATATATGCATACCTACATATATAACACATATAGAAGATATACACCTGTGCATATGCGTATATAGAAACAGATGTTGTGTATGTGTATGTGGAACAAGAAATACACTATGGCATGGTAAGCTATGATTATTTTTATGGGCATGAGCTTGAATGACTGCATTACTGAGGACTAGTGAAGCCATGGATAAGTTAACAGCACATTCTAAATAAGGGCCAGTAAAACTCTGGGTACCAGAAGCAGTAATAGCCACATTAGTGCAGAGCTCCATCTTGGCTAATGTACCCTGATTCTCTGCAGGGCTAACTAGCCCCAGCAGATCCCCATGCTAATGTGGCCATACTGCTCCCATTCCCTTAGTTAGCACTGTGTAGTGCAAGCCATATCCACCATATTTGAGTGGGTACCCTACTTCCTATTCACCTCTCCCTGAAGTCAGGCTCCCTGAATGTCCTGAGGCAAACATCCCATTGGAAACTCCCCCAAACAAGAGGAAAATGGAACTCAGATTTGTAGAAACCATTAAAATGGTCTAAATTGGAGCATTTGACTCTGCACTGGCTGTGCTCAGACCTAGATGACCATGCATGGTGCAAGGCAAAGAATCCAGCCCAAAGCACTTACCAAGAAAGCTGCAGGTGAGGAGTCAGAAATAATAGCCACTGGGACATGGTGATAGCTTTAGGTTAATAATGTGAGAAAATATATTGACAGTAAAAAATGTATTAATGCACTCACTGTGCAATCTATCAGTGTCCTTCATCTCCCAAAAGAAATACACGCTTAGGCCATAATTCAGGAAATCACTTAAATAGTCATTTATAGTTAAGCACCTACTTAACTGCTGTCCTGAATAGTGACACTTTCCTGTACCAGGACCTTAAATGTCATGTGCAGAAAACTGATAGTGGAGAGACATAGGTAAAATTTAATCTCATGCATTGGAGACATGCCTTATGACCAGACATAGCTATTTTGTGGCTTCATTCTGCCTTTTGTAGGATCTTTGCTCAGTCTTTATTTAAGGTTAGGTGAATTGTTCCATTCAAAAAATGTTGACAGGAATTTGGGTTTTTAATTAAATGAAAATGTTCATGAAAAGTGCCTGCACTTTTCAGAAAAAAACTCCAAAACACTAATACCTGAAAACAAAACAGGGTTTGGCCAAAATCCACATGCTTTGCTTCAGAAAGCTTTGATTCAGTGATTCATGATGACAATGATAATTGGGTTGTCCGTGTCCTGTTTCTTGTTTGTGGGCTGAATTTCCTCCCCACACTGCATCTCCTGCAGTCAGGGATTCCCCTGATGAACCCTCAGAGGCAGGGCCAAATTAATGCATAGGCAAACTAGGCATATGCCCAGGGCCCTAAGTGAAGAAGAGGCCCAGTTGTGCTTATTTTACATATTATAAGTATTGAGTGAAAAAAGTAGGGGCCCATGAGTTTGTTTGCCTAGGGCCCACTAAAGGGCTAATTCAGCCCTGCTCAGAGGCGACCAAGAAGGGAGATCCTGAGATATCGCAGAAGATGTAGCCCAAGCAAAGAGACTGGTCAACAGAGAGAATGCAGGGCATGGCAATGCAAAGCACGGCTCCCAGCCAGCCCTATGGAGGACACTTCCCAATCACAGGATTTGGTTTCCGGCCAATGAGTTGAACTTTTTTTGTTCAACAATGGAAATTTTCTATTTGCAAACCTTGATGATTTGTTTTTTATTTACACTGATGTTTCCATGGGGGGGAGAGAGGCATTTTTTTAGCCAGTCCTATCAATACCTTGTACGAAAAAAGCATTGCATTGCCCAGGGCATCTCTGTCTCTCTCTCATGCTTACATGTGTGTGCATATGGCAGGACAAGTAATAATTTCACACTGCTTATCTTTCTGGTAACCAATGTCCTGACCTCTTTTGCTTTTAATCTTTGCTGAACAATTAATGACATGCAGCCACAATAGGAACCTATTCAGAGCTGTCCCTCAGTGCACAGAGAACTGTGGGTAATATGCAGCATTTATTTTTAAACATAATATTAACTGGCTCCCTAACTTGCTGTAGATGCTTTGCTCCACACTGCTACAGATATATTACATGCTGCTGTGCTTTCAGGACATTGTAGTCAAGCAGACCAATATAAGCACCTACAGGGTAGAAATCTAATTGCCTTTGTTGTATCTGATGAAGCGGACCACAGACTGCATGCACTCTCCTTGCCAGCTCCCCTCCTTTCACTGGCAGATCCACAGCTAAAACTAACATAGTTTGGGGCCAAATTATGAGTGAGACTATGGGGAGGCTTAGGGGACAACTATTCCAAGAAGCAGTAATTATTCCAGTGCTAATGTACCTACAAAAGGTTGGAGGCAGGAAAATGGAAGTCAGACTGCAGAGTCGCTCAGCATGTGCTGCGAAGGGGATAGAAGCCTTGCAAGAAACATAAATTTGGTCTCTATGATACTTCATGTTTTCCAGTCTGTTCACTTTAAATTGTCACATTTTTTTCACTTACCAGCCCCACGACCCCAACACACACAGTTAAAACTCAAGAATAAAAGAAGTAAAGCAATGGTGGGGATATTTGCATATATATATATGCAAAACCCTCTTTTTTAATTTCAGTGAGCCTCCAAAACCCCAGTCTGTTGCCTGGTTCAGCATCGTGTTTGGGCTAAAAGAAGGATGGAAAGATCTGACTAACCTGGACAGAGGAGTGTGGGTCTGAGTGGAGAGCATCAGCTGTAGGCATGTCAGGGGGACAGATACTAGACGAGTTCTCTCACCCAGGCTGTCCTGGTGCATCTTGAACCTGATCTGCAGCACCTCTGGCTGTTTTTGTTCAGCGTTTCCACAGAGCACTGGCTGTCAGTCATGCAGGCTGGAGTGATTTTTGCAAGGCAGACAAACATCCACTTAGAAACAGGCTGAAACCTGCCACTGCAATTGATTGGTGGCCAAGTCTGTACTGGAGAGGAAACAACTAGTGCAGCAAAACACTTTCCTCACTGTAACTTTCCTGTTTTTATTGCCTGGCAGTAGACTCAGCCTAGCTTGCATTGTACCAGGGGTTCAATCCCCTACTCTCGGTGCAGGTAAGAGTCCCATTAAAGTCAAGGAGGATCGATTCACTGAATTTTGCTTGAGTCAGGAATCCGTAATTAGGCACTGTGGGGTTATATTTCCATCCACTGGTATCTTTGTTCAAAATTAGTTATTTAAATATAGGGTGACCATATGGGACAATGAAATCTGGGACACTGCTCCCATCCCCCTTCGGCTCTCAAGTCAGTAGCACTGCTGCAGGCAGAGGTGGACCAGGGTGTCATGGTGCAGCTCTGGTATTAATGTTCAGGCTGCTAAGAGTGTCAATGGCCTGTCAATGACCTATTGTTCTTTACTTCACAGGTGTTAACAATCACTTCTCCTTTTTAACGGCCATTCCACTAATCAAGCTAACCTATTTTAGGGCAATCTTGCTGTCTGCTAGGGCTTCCTATTTCACAGCTTCTGCCGCTCTACTTTCCCACTCTGTGCCCTGCACCCAGGACACTCATTTTAATTTTCACCAGCCAGCCAGGACCAGCCTTCAAAATCTGGGACTGTTCTGGCCAAATCAGGATGTGTGGTCACCCTACTTACATAGGATTTAAACAGAAAGGGTCATATCCTCAGCTACAGTTAATCAGCAGGCTTCCAGTGAGGCCAGTGGAATGAGGCTGGTTTACCCCAGCTAAGAGTCTGGACCTAAACTCCCCCCATTAGTAGAATATACCCCTAAAACCTACCACATGCTCTCACTGTCCCAAGTGGTGTCTAACAGCAGGTGTTGCATCTGACTTTAGAAGCCCATCAGCAAAATGCTCTTGCTCTTTAACCTCCTGCTACAATGGTGAAGATGGCTCGGTGGGAACACTGACACAAGTTCTTCATTCTTTGCATTATTAGAATGCAAAAAAAGAGATTAGGCACCTCCAGAAAAATTAACATTTCTTGGAAATAGATTGTAAAGAAGAAAAATATCCAAGGAAAAAATGTTCCATCTCTAAGCCAGACCATGCAGAGCTACTCGCAGCAAAATCTCAGCCCCTGGATGGCTGAGAAAATTTATGGTCATATCTCTCTACGGAGCCATTTGAAGCACAGTAAATGGACTTGTTCAGTTTAATTGGAATACTCTTAGTGATTGTATTTTTGTAACCTATTAGGCTGTGCTTCCGCTTGATCTACAAATTCAGTCGAAATTAAATTCTGAAGTATAAGCAAGGGCCTCATTTTTTCGCCCTTCATTTTGATTAAATAATGATTTCAAACAAAAAACCCCCAATAAATAAGTATGTTAGGCTCCCCTGAGGGTGGCTGTAGATCTCCCCAGTGAAAGCCAATGGAAGCAAAGTTCACTGTGAGTATTTAATTACTTATGAGAGCAAAGAAAAAAACCTAAATGGTTCACACAGAGCAAATCTGGACCATAAAAGACCAAGCACTTTTAAGACACCCAAGGAAAATTAAGACTGTTAGGATTCAATTGTACTGTGTATGGTATTTTCAAATATGGGTCTTGGTTTATCATTTGTATGGCTGTGGCTTCCTGACATGCAGCTAAATGGAACAAGATAATAAGTTATGTTCAGCAGTGATTTATTTCACCACAGTGCCTAGGGGTGTTCACCATTATTTGCCCTGTGTAAGTCCTGTTTGGAAGGCTTCAGTAGTTCATACACTGGTGCTTGGAATATGGATGAGCTTTACCTTAGTTGTCCAAGAAATCATGGAAGACTTTGCAGATACCTATATAATTCTGGTTATTGTTAAGGCTTGGGCGGGGGGTGGACAGAGGTACTTAGACAGCCTGACCACCTGCCATTATGCCAGGCTATGTTCTTCAGCCCTCAGATGGAAGGTATGCATCACAGGTGATTCCTGTTACCCTAGAGTTGCTAGCATAGAGGCTAGGTAATGGAAGGGATACTTGGGTTGAATATAGAACTACTATTTCCATGCACCTAAGAAGAATCACCAGTAGCTCTAGGAGAGAAGATAGCCTCAGAAAAGAACTGAGGCAAAGCTTCCAGTATAGTTGAAACTTAATGAAGACCTTGGGGGTTTGACCCAACAAGAGCAAGGTGCCAGGGGTAAGATTTTTGGGTCCTCTCTCTCTAAAGTTATTAGGCCCTTAACTAAGGCAGGAGCAGGTACTGGGAAAAAAGGACACTGATCCCCAGTCACTGATTTCTATTAGATTGAATTGACATTTTTAAAAAGTCCGGTTTAAAAATGGTGAGGAAGGAATAAAATTTGCAAGAGGAAAAAGAGAATATTGACCCCATTTAGCAAAACCCATAAGCGTGTGCTTCACTTTAATTCCACTTGACTTTGATGGAAATGAACCAGGAGTTTGATCTTTCTATTTGCTGAGAACAGCAGTGACTAACAGGCAGATTTTAGCAAAAGTTAAACAAAAGCAGGTACTTCTTATAGGTGCCTTTAAAGGGCTGGTTCAGAAATACTGGAACAGGAAAAGGAAAATGTACTATGTTTTCTATCACCTACAAGAAATTGAAACTGGAAGTTAGATCCAGATGCAAACTACAAACCATTCTCACTGTGTCACAGACTCATAGAAAATCAGGGTTGGAAGGGACCTCAGGAAGTCATCTAGTCCAACCCCCTGCTCAAAGTAGGACCATCCCCTACTAGATCATCCCAGCCAAGGCTTTGTCTAGCTGGGTCTTAAAAACCTCCATGGAGTAAGACTCCACAACCTTTCTGGGTAACTTGCTCCAGTTTTTTTACTACCCTCCTAGTAAGAAGATCTTCCTAATATCTAATCTAAACTTCCCTTGCTGCAACTTGAGCCCATTGCTCCTTGTTCTGTCATCTGCCACCACTGAGAACAGTCCAGCTCCATCCTCTTTGGAATCATGCTTCAGGTAGTTGAAGGCTGTTATCCCCTCTCAGTCTTCTCTTCTGCAGACTAAATGGGTGCCTATACACATGCAGAGAGGCTGCTCTGATGCACTGTGATTACAGTGTGTTGGTGCAGATTCAGTTAGTCCAGTTTGCTGGAGCATGGTAATTACCACGCTTCAGCAGACTCCAGCATCACGTGTATCAGCATCCCCATGTTGAAAAATGGTGGCGGGGTGCTTTAACTAAAGCTCATTTGACTCATTTGACAAGCTTTAGTTAAAAGTGCCCTCGCTTCCATTTTTCAGTGCAGGGACGCTGATACACATGATGCTCCGGATGCTTTAATTAGAGCAGCTCTTGGAGCTGCTCTAATTAAAGCACCCCTCCCCCTCACCTCCCAGAGCATGTCTATAAACACACAATAAGCTCACTTCCCTCAGCCTCTCCTCAGAAGTCACATGCCTCAGCCCCCAAACCATTTTTATTGCTGTCTGCTGGATTCTCTCCAATTTGTCCACATCCTTCCTGTAGTGGAGGCCCCAAAACTGGATACAGTACTCTAGATGTGGCCTCACCAGTTCTGAATAGACAGGAATAATCACATACCTTGATCTGCTGGCAACACTCCTACTAATGGTGCCCAGAATGGTGTTAGCTTTCTTCATGACAAGGGCACACTGTTAATTCATATTCGGCTTATTATCCACTGTAATCCCCAGGTCCTTTTCTGCCGAACTGCTGCCCAGCCACTCAGCCCCCAGCCTGTACTGATACATGGGATTGTGCCGTTCTAAATACAAGACTTTGCATTTGTTCTTATTGAACCTCATGACATTTCTTTTGGTCCAATTCTCCAATTTGTCAAGGTCTCTCTGAATCCTAACCCTACCCTTCAGTGTATCTACTACTCCCCCCAGCTTGATGTCATCTGCAAACTTGCTGAGGGTGCGCCTATCCCATCTTTTAGGTCATTGATGAAAATATTGAAAAAATGTGAGGGAATTGGACATCCTCCTCCTTCATTCTATTCATGTCTGATCTAAACAGAAAAATCTGCCTGCACATCAGAGTATAGGAACAGATCTCAAGAATGCAGAAGCTAACTGTGGTTTTACATGCAATATAAACTCCCTCTTCAAGGGCTTTTGGGCACTGTGGCAGGGCTCTTCTACTGAATCCAAGCTACAAGTAGTAATCCAATTACAAATTGATGCCAATATGACAGAAGAGGGATGTCCAATTCCCTCACACTCTTCTGAAGCTCTATTTTTCCCTTAATATACAATGGCAATGTGATATATAACAAGAAAAGTTATCATCATACACAAATTTGGAGACTGTGGGTTCTTTTTCAACCCCAATCTGGTGTGTGATCTGGGGCTGATCACTCCCCCTGGCATCTGGTGAAATCTCCCCTAGAGCATCTGGGCCCATAACTAATTTGGGAACAAAAGCTTTTCAGGAACCAATTCTGTGATGGAAGAAGAGAGCATTTGTTCAGAGGAAAATTTCTGTTCCTTATAGGGTGTTTTCCATTTTCCAGCCAGCTCTAGATAAAACATATAAGCTGGTCTAATAAAAGATATCACCCTAAATCTCATGTCTTTTTCTGGGGCTACCTGTGCCCAAAGAGTGGGGCCCAAAATAAAGGGACAGCACAGTTGGATTTTGTCCTCGTCTCTGCCACCAAAGTTCCGTGTGATCTTACACCATGCACTTCTCCCTTGTTATGCCTTAATAATCCCCACTGCTAAATGAGGCAGCACATAAAGTACTTTGAGATCCTGATTCAAGGCCCTGTTGGACGGCAGAGCAATCACAGCATCACTACACAGTGTTCATCAAGGCATGGCTCTCCACAGCCTGCTCCTGTTCCAAAAGCTTTTCCCTCCGAGGAACTCCAGTTCTGCTTTAACAGTCATTGACTGTAGCCAACTGTTGGGATGCTGCTTGTCCAAAGAATGCTGCTGAATCAGACCTCGTGCTCCATTTAGCAACCCTTGGATTAGGGCATGGGAGCAGCCAGCAGTGAGGTGAAACACATGATGCGAGCAAGTAGGCATTCTGGGGAGGCACCATCTGACTGGATGCACAAAAGTGTAATGCAAGCGGTGACAATTAGAGCAGGGTTGGGCAATTATTTTGGGCGAAGGGCCACTTAGGTTTTGGCAAACCATCAAGGGCCACTTGACAGGCAGCCAAGGGCAGATAAATAGTAATTTTCTAAATTTCTAGGGGCCCTGCAGGCCAGATAAAATGGCTGCATTTTGCCCACCCCTGACTTGGAGGAACCAAGATTGGTTCTGACCCTGATGAGGGGCCGAGGCAACACACCTCCATTGCAAAGGACCTGCAACCAAGGTTACAAGCAAATAGGCTAAGCATATTTAGGGTTACCATATTTCCAGTTCTAAAACAGAAGACACGTCATGCTAGGAGGAGGAGGTATATGATTGTGGGGGGCAGTGATATCCTGATGCTCTGCCCCTGCCCATTCCATTGCCCCTCACTCCCAAGCAACAGCCCCTGCCCCCCTGCTGCTGCCCCTTACTCTCAATCCAAAGTACCCGGCCCCCCGGGCCATGCTGGTGCCTCTCACTCCCAACCTGCAGCCCCCTGGTGCTGCCAGTGCCCCACACTCCTGAACAACAGTCCTCTGTCCCCCAGTGCCCCCCACTTCCAAGACACAGCCCCCACAGCCCTGCTGGTGCCCCTCACGCAGCCCCTGTTCCCTCCAGGTGGCTCTCTGCTGCCCCTGAAGGGCCCCTCCACCCATCTTCCTCTGCTGGAGGGGCAGGTGCCTCCCCACACCTCTTCTGGCCTGCTGCAGCCCCAGTGCCTGGACAACTTCCCCCAGTGTTGGCAGGCACCCCCCCCACCCCCAAACACACACCCATCCCCTCCACACACACCCCCCAACAGTCCCCAAACCCTGGCCCTCCAATGCCATGCCCCACAGACTTACCTGCATGCAGCTACCAGAGCTGCTCCCACCCTCCTGCCTGGCTGCATGCCGGTCATGTGTATGTGCACCCTGCCTCCAGTCGCCCTCCCTTCACGCCCTCCAGCCCCAAGCAGGGCTTTGCTAGGCAAGCTGGAAAAAACTTCAAAGCTAAGCTGACCAAAATCTCAGACATTTGATCACATTTTTTAAAAACTGCCCGGACAGAGATGGGAGGACCCAAAAAGAAGACATGTCTGGGAAAACCTGGACTTATGGTAACCCTAATCATATTGTGATATGTCTCTGTGAGGGGGACTGTAAATAACACCCCTCTCTTTTATACCCGTCCTGCACAGGAGCCTACACAGATTGTCCCACATGAAGTCTGACTCCCCTCTGTACAGAGCAAAGATGCATTCTACTTTATGTGTCGGGTAGAGGGAGGCTGTATACATCTGGTGAGCCAGATCCTTAGGTGGTATAAATCACTGTAGCACAAGGGCAGCAATGACTTACACTAGTGGAGGTTCTGACCCTGGAGCTTTATAGTAAAGCAATATATTTCCACAGGCCCTGATCCTACAGCCTTGCTGTAATCAGTGTGGCCAGTGACAGAAGGACCACTTGTCTGAGGGAGGCCTGCAGGGCCACTCCTAAGTTATTTATTAAATCAAGATCCTTCAACCCACTCTACAACCCTGCCAAAAAACAAAACTCACTGCAGTCAAAGTGCTCTGATAAGCAGTAGCGTATTTATTACCTTGGACTTCAACTCCCATCAAACTGACTGCTGCTTTGGAAGATAAGCAAGCTTCTACTGAAGTCACCAGCATGTCTTCCATTGAATTTGGTGGGACTTGGGTCAGGCTTGCGACTGGCATCTGTAGAACTTGGCTCTGGCACTGCACACGGGGACCCTACGGTCACACAGAGTCCTGTTAGCTTCAGTGAGACTGCACATAGGATACGGAGCCCTGCCTTCCCACAGCCCCTATGAAACCAAACAAAAATAAGGCCTTTACAGAAAGTGACCAGGTGGCAGGATCAGAGCTTTGCTTTGCCCCTACCATTCTCTAGCATGCAATAGGGAAAAAAAGATTTTTTTTTCTTCTCCCTTTTTTTTTAACTTTCCCTCTATTTTATTTTATTTTTTAACTTCAGTGTGTCTGTGGGCCAGCATGAAATCAAAGGGGATTGAGTCAAAACAGTGATTTTTTGTCCCGAGTAATCAGCCAGAAGGAATTGACTAGACAACTTGATTAAAAACAATTAGCAGATAAACAAAGCAAAAAAGAATTCTTGAAATTTAAAGGGAAAAGAGTCAAGCGAGCGATTGACGATGAGGATTTGAAGAGAGGGTTTATGTTTTTTCTTGTAATTTGAGACTCTAATGATGGACTTATGTTGCCCGCTCTTCCCTTTTTCTTACACCTTACCTACTAAAGGAGGAATTCTTGATTGGTAAGTGGATACTATCCGCAAGACACTAGGGAATTTATTAGAGGTCACTCAAGAGCATTAGCTGTACCTTCTACAGGGGGAAAAAAAGCACACAAAGAAATATCTGTATATCTTTTATTTCCAGAGGGATTTTTCTTTTTCTTATTTTTTTCTTTTTTTCCTTTTTTTTTTAGTTTCAAAGTGCTAAACTTGTTTGTTTGCCAGTTTTTACTTTGTACATAAACCTCTTTTTTTCTTTTTCTTTTTTGGTAACATTTGTTCAGTCTCCTTATTAAGGAAACTAAAAAAGAAAGAATCATTTAGGCTTTTGTTCCATTTTTGTTTTATTTCCAAGGAGTATGTAGTTTTTTTGTATGTATAGTCCTGTTTCTTTTTTTTCCCCTCTTTTAGATTAAATAAGGGTTATTTTCTCTGTTTTATCTTTCTTATTTTTTATTTACTCCTTTGTTTCCCGATATTTTTTTAAATCTTTTGTTCAACATGACTCGCATGCTAATACTCTTTGCATGATGTCTAAATCTTCCAGTTATCATATCAGGGGGCAAAGAAGTTTCTTCTTACTGTGGTTTTCTTTCAGGGATATGTGCTTTTGTTTTCTTCTCCTCTTTCTTCTTTTCTTGCTTTGTTTCTTTCTTTCTTTTTGTTACAGTGCATCATGACGGTAAAATTTCTTGGTTTATTTAAAAAAAAAAAGTCAGACAGAATAAAACCACCATTGAAAAAAGTTCAAACAATGCCAAATGGCTTTTTTGCTTTCAGATCTCTCAGTCAGGGTCTTCTGCTGACCTCTTTACCAAAACAGACAGCCCGCTTGACAACCTAGCCAGTCAGAATGGAGGGTCCCATGAATATGACTCAGGAAACGATACTTCTTCTCCTCCCTCCACTCAAACAAGCTCATCCAGGTCAAAGGACATCCAGGAGAAAAGAAATGTAGCGCATGATGGCTTTGGCCACTCCTTCTCCTCTGGGAAGCCTAAACTGGCCAACAGTGATAACAGCTCTGATTCAGGAAATTCCTTCACCAGTTGCTTTTCCCAGGTCAAGGGAACAGCTTTGGAAAATCTCTCTCCAGATGCCCAGGGACAGGATCAAAGGTCAGTGATCACCAACCATTGCAACCTCCATTCCTGGAATGGCTTAGTGTCTCCTGCTCATTTATCTGTTGCAATGGGAACTTACCCCCATTCTGCAAGTCAGACCAGTGGTCCAGCAGGTGCAGTGTTCCAACACACGCATTTCCTTAGGTTTCTGAGGAAGGTGCATGACAATTCGCAGCTTACCTGAGCAGTGGCACAGGGTCTGTGCAGAATTCCTCTCTCAGCCCCATGGTAACAGCTTATCCTTTGGAGCACGAGATTGGACCATTCTTATCATAGCCAGTTAATTCTTCTCTTTGTCCATGGCCTTCCCCATGCAGCAAGACCCCTCAGAACAGATTCCGCCTGGATCCAAATACAGGCAGGAATCAAAGGGCTAGACCCAAACCCTGTGATTTTTGTCAGTCTGTATCTAGATGTCACCTGAACTCATCTACATTTGGCTTGTTGTGACCTTGTAGCAAAAGTGCTGGGAAGGTCACTGGCACATTTGGGTAAACTTTCAAAGGATGGATGGATGGGTGGATTAAACACTCCTCTGTCTCATTAAATTCATTGTCAGGAACCAGAACCATTGGCATTTAAATTAAAGCTTTACAATCAGCTTGCACCTCCAGACTGATTCACTAGGCTGAATCCTGAGTGTTCCTGCACGGCTCCTGCACACTTACTACACAAAGAATTGCTGCATTTCCTCTGGGTAAGAGCAAAGCAGTGCAGGGAAAGCTTTGTGTATTATTCTGTATGCAGTAGCCCAGTGATGGCTCTCTGCACTGGAACACAGATGAGAGCAGTGGGATCATGCTCAGATCAGCCTCACATGGCCAAATTGCCAAGGGAAAGTGGATGCCAACCCACAGCATCTACTGCCCATTTGCATACACTTGCCCAACTACACGTAGGGGCTGAAGACTCTTCCCCCTGGGTAGACATGTGTGTTTCCATGAGCACAGAACTGAACCATTGTTGATGAAGCTTAGTGTTGTGGTGTCTTATGGTTGCACTGGCTGGGTCGGAGAAGGGCAATGCACCTCTCTTGCCAGCACCAGTGACTGTCATGTTTGCATTAAAAAGCATCAGGTGGGTCAGTGCAGGGTCAGTTTGGTCGAGTGCTTCCCAGCTGCAAATGTGCATGGCTGTATATATGGCACCATGTGCTATTTCCTGTGAAGCACAGGTTTTGTGGCTGGGATAAGCACAGCAACACCTTAGATGTGTGCTGTCTCCTCTGTAAATGAGGACTAGCATAATTAAAGTCAAGGGTGTTTTACCAGCATAAACCCAGAATAATTGAGAACAAGAGAGACGGGACCTGACTTCTCATCTTCAAGGCAAAATCCTGCCCTCAGGTACATGGGTAAAACTCCCTTTGACCTTGGTGGGACTCAAACCCATTTAACTGAATGCATAATTTACTCTTTAGGGTTAAACACAGCTTTCCTGTACCATTGCCAGCGGTGGGGTAGCTCCTTTGAAACCTGACCCTTCATTTTGACAGACGCTGAAACCAGGGAGGAGACTGGAATGACTTGGGCCCAGTTAGCTGAAGTCAGTGCCTTAGGACTGCATAGCAGTGATCACTGCTTTGTAACGCCTTCAATGAGTGGGGACATCTCTTTTCAGAGGATGCCTGTCCCCCTGTCTCGGCTGCTCAGAAGAAAAGAAGCAGAGGCCCCTCCCTTCCCCAGCCCACAGCTCCCCTCTGAGACTGTGCTCTCGCAGTGGGTCCTACACCAGCATGGGAAGGTCCTCCCAAAGGTCCAGCCGCTCCACCCGGTCCCACTCGCTGCATCACAAGGCCACACCCAGGTACTCCCGAAGCAGATCCTGCTCCTCAGGGAAAAGGTGAGGTCAAGTCAAATGGCTGTCTCTGTTATTGCTGGCAATTCTCAGGTGTTACAGTGGTGGCCAGGCCCAGGCATGGACCACAGAACCTTAGAATACAGCTTGGCTTATGCTGCAAGGGCACACAGATAGTGCTGGGAATGCCAACACACTTGCTTCTGACTAGATGGAAAGGCACGAGCAGAGCCCCATGCTTGGGGAGAAATGCATGGCTTGATTACTTTCAGGATGGCCAGCCTTCCTCAGGTCTGGGCTGAGATCATGAAGCTCATTTTCATTTGGGACCATATTTCCTTTTCAGCTCTGATTCTGAAAAGGAGCCTTGCACACCCTCACTTGGAGTTTGATAACCCTTCTCTGGTTTATGCCTACTTTCAGGTCCTATTCACGTTCCCCAAGCTACTCATCCAAGTCCTGCAGAAGAAGTCCCGGAAGCAGGAACTCAAGGCCACGTCGAAGCCCCAGTTACTCCCGCTACAGCCCTAGCAGGTACTGCTGGCTCCTGGGGTATAATACTGCATTCTATGAGCATCTCGGGCTTTTACACCGCTTCAATTCACAGCTGTAATTACAGCACACGTGCATCCATTTACAACACGTCCCTCAGCCTAGTAGCCGAGCACTGAATGCAAACTTGGAGTGAGGGAGGTATGTACATGAGGCCTGCTCTCTGTCTCCCTCCCTGTTTGTGACAGAGCACCCCAAGCACAGCCAGTTGCTTCCGCTGATGCCACCCGACACTGATCACTGACAGGAGAGACCGGAGCAGAGAGCAGAGCTAGGCAATCCGCCTGGAAGGCAGCCAGACAAAGCTGCCTCCTGCAGCATGGGTTTTCTGCAACCTGCACTTGCTAACCTGGCCTGACCTGCCTCAGTTCATAAGATTTGGACCCCATTAAGCAGCTGTTGTGGGGCATGATGGAGAAAGAGGGTTTGAAGGTCTAGTCCCTTGAAATGTGTCTTGAATATGGGTAGCTAGTGCAGCCTGATGGGTGTGCTGTCTTTCCTCTGGACACTTTAAGAGGCAGCCTGCTAATCTACTCCATCTATGTCACATGGTAATTGGTAGTTTTAGAGCCATACCACAGGTGAGCAGTGGAAACCAGAAAGAAAAAGGAAAGGTGCTCTCTACAGTGCCTGTCAGGTCAGCCCTGACAGGAGCAGTGGAATCAGAGAGGGGCTGAATGGAGGGTTGACTACAGGCCTGGATGGCACCAGTGTTAGACTTGGATGGATTTAGCCTCTGTGCCATGAAAATCTTTGACTTAGCCTAGGCAAAGTGATTGTAACAACCTGCAAGCTAAATCCTGTGGAAAGCTTGAGCCATTGTCAGAGAGAGGTTTTCCTGAAGCAAGAAAAGAGAAATTTCCCACTATGTGGAGCAAAAGATACCAGCTGTTGGGACCATTGGAGTTCTTGAAATGTTCCTCTCTGGGGAGGGCACAGTCTGGCCTGGTGAAGTGGTCTATTTATATAACAAATGAGGAGCAGTAGAGAAGGGTGTCTGCTCTGACCCAGTGCAGAAATCTTTGTTCTCCTCACCAAATACCACAAAGCCCCCACTTATGCCCTTTATTAACCCACGTGGGGTTAGACTGGCTCAAACATAGGAAAAAACAAGGACTCTCATTGAGAATGTGACGTGTTAAGCATTGCTTTCAGCTGAAAAAAAAAGATCTTTTTTTGCCAATATATGGTGGCAGCTTTCCTGGCCAGAATAACCTAGCAGAGAGGCACACAGCCACTTGGCATAGGTTAGCTGGAATTGTGTTCCAGGAACAGAAGAGCAGGAGGCAGTCTGGGATCGCCTGCATGGGAAATAAAGATGATGGCCCAGATTCAGTGTTGGGGGGGTCAGTGTATGGCTACAGAAAGGAAGCTGATGCAGTACATAAGTTGTGCACAAGCTATGATGGAAGGCAGGTAACCAAAGCACGGCACACTTGTAGAGCAGTGGGAGTGGTGGAAGGCTGGTGCAGGGTTCCAGCAGATCCCAGGTTCACAATCACTGTACAGTCTTTGTCACCCTGGGTTGTTCTTGCATGATGCAGGAGTGTTAGGGGAAGAAATTCCTTTCCTTCATTATATGTGGAGCTCACACCCAAAGGAGTTTTCCATCAGTTTCAGGCAGGATAATCTTTGGGTTTTAGATTTAGTAAAAGATAAGGCAAAAAAGAACAGGAGTCAGCTCTGCCTGAGAGAGAGCACTGTGTGCATCCCATCTGAGCACAAAATAGCAGCTGCATCTGCAGCAAGGATCCCACCCTCTTCTCACCATTTCAAGGTTCAGTACTCAAAAAACAAGGCTTAGCAGGCATCAAGCATAAACATCCCAGAGCTAATTCAACTATACACTAATTGGGCAGTTCTTCCCTCAAGGCTGTGACAGTGCAAAGGGCAGTAGTCATAGTGGGGCTGCCTCTGGCAGCTGGGAGAAGAGTGGCAGTGTCTGCTATTTTTGCACCCTTCTACACTGCCACCCGGGGTTGTTGCCCCAGGTTCCCCTCCTTAGTTATCCAGATGTTTCAAATCAGGTAGTTAGCTGCTTAAAATCTTCTCAGTATAGGGCATGTGATAACTTGGAGTCCTCAGAGCTAGAGACCCTTCTGTCTCCCCAGACTAGGGGCAAGCAATTATTTTGGGCAGAAGGCTGCTTACTGAGTTTTGGCAAGCCATCAAGGGCCGCATGACAGGCAGCCCAGGGCAGATAAATATTAATTTTCTACATTTTTTAGGGGCCCCGCGGGCCAGATAGAATGGCCTAGCAAGCCACATCCAGCCTCCAAGACGCATTTTGCCCACCTCTGCCCTAGACGCAGCACAAAGTCCACAGCCCAGGGGCTGGGCTAGGGACCCAAGCCTGTCCCCTGCTTAGCAAACCCCCTCACAAACACACTTCTTTCACATGAAAGTCTGTTATTTCTGAGACTGAGAAAATTGTAGCAAAGAAGCTGAGATAGAATAAAACTATATTAAAATCTGACCAAAACCAAGGCAGCATTGCTCTGTTTAAATGTATGAGAGCTTTTAACTGCACCGTCCTAATACACCTTCCAAATCCACCAAGGGTGTTTGCTTTCAAAACTTACCTAAGCACATAATAAACCTAGCAAGCAAACTCCCCTCTCCAAAGCACAGTCTAGCCTATTAAATGCATTCAACCCTAGCCAGGACCTTCCAATATCCCCAGATGTCACTGAGTACCTCATAAACATTCTTGCATACTTAAAAAGTCATTGTATTCTCCAGGTCCCATACTTGTTGGCAGCATAGGCCCCTTTATGCCACTCGGTTAGTGTGAAGGGGCCTCATTGGAATGAACTCATCATTTCGCAAAGTGCTTTGAGTGTGAAGGGCGCTATGCGAAACCAGATTGACTCCATTCCCAACAGACACCATCAGGGCGGTACAGAGGAAGGGCCTGTGTTGAAGCATAGAGAGACCCTCTGAAACAAAAAGTCAGCAATCCCCAGTGAGGGATCCAGCACTCATTCTGGATATCTGAGGCCTGCAGAACAGATGTGCCACACAGAAATAGTCCACACCTGTTACAACTTTGCAGACCTCACATTTCTACAGGCAGACTGGTTAAATCTGCCCCTCCAGCCATGTGGGTGCTGTTCCTCTGTGTTGCAATGTAGTGCAGGGTTTGGCAGGTGCAGTGGCTAAAGCCTCTCTTTGTACAGTTTACAACAGTCTATGGTTTGTTGCTGCAGAGACGGTCACCTGGAAACTGAGATCGTCCACATGGAAAAAGTGTTGAAAACCCACTCCCTAGTCAATCTGTGAGCAGCTGCGTAGCAGGCTAGCTCAGTCAGTGTCTGTACATGGCTAGCCTGTTTGAAGGCAAGTAGTAGAATTGTCCTTTTACCACAGGGGTGGATCCCGCTTTGCTTTGGGCCCTGTTTCAAGCCCCACTGCTGAGTTGCTATACATCTCTGCCTGGTGCATGCAATCTAAACCCCATGTGCACAAAACCAGACAGTGACAGCTCCAAAACTGGTTGTTCCTTAGGGATCGCGAGAGAGAGCACAAGTATGGCTCCAGTGAGAAGGAGTCCCACAGAGAGCGTGACCGACGGCGGCAGCGGCGACGGTCCTACTCACCCCTGAGGAAACGCAGGAGAGACTCTCCCAGCCACCTTGAAGCTCGGCGGATCACAAGGTAAGAGGAGAGCAAGACTCCTCTTGGTCTCTCTAGGAGACAGGCATGTGCAGCAACCCTGGGCTCACCTCTGACTTGCTTGGTCAAGCCTGTGGGTAGCTGTGGGAGGGATCTGCTTTAAACCCTTCTTGCAAGGACAGGCCTCCCTCCATGCACTGCACTACAGTCCAGCAGAGGTAGAGTCCCCATGACACACAGCTGTTCCTCCAGCCATTCCACTGCCTTGATGGTTCAGTTCCCTGCTCTAACGATAGTTTTTCCTCCGAGAACTCTGACTTTTTAAAACTGAATCCTTTTTTGAGAACCAATCCGATTGGCTGGGAAAGGAGATTCAGAGGGGCAGAAGCAAGACTGAAGGAGACCCCAGAAGAGCCAATAGCTCGCTGCTTCAGGTGATCACTTATGATATGGGAGAGCTGGTCAGATGTATGATCTGGACACAGAACCCTAAGATCAGATGAATGGTTTGGCCAGAAGGCTATCCTGGGATGGATCAATGTCTCTCTCTCACCTGGAGATGATCCACTTTGTATAAATAATCAAATGCAGAGATGCAAACCCAGGTCTCCCTCAAGCCAGGTGAGTTCCCAAACCACTGGGCTATGGCCAGGCTCTGAGCCTCTCTTCCCCAAAGAATACGTAATACAAGGTGAAACAACTCTAACAGTAGAGACTGAGAGAGACCCATCCCAGAACGGCCTGGGGTGAAGGCATTCCCTTGAGCTGGGAGGCAGAAGTTCAAATCCCTGGTTTCTCTCTTGTGCTTTGCAAAGCACTTCAGAACTTTTTGGTTCTGTCCCATGGAGGATGGAAACAGGTTTGAAAGCTCAGAAATGTTTTCAGGGTAGGAAACTTCTCCCCCTGCCGCCCCCCCCATGCTTTCCACCACTGCCACCTGTAACAGAGGCTGCTCTTCTCCCTTTGTGCCCACAGCGCCCGGAAACGCCCCATCCCATACTACAGGCCCAGTCCTTCCTCCTCCAGCAGTGTCAGCAGCTATTCCTCATGGTACAGCAGCTTTAGCCGCTCTCCCAGTCGGAGTCGGAGTTACTCCAGCTACAGGAGCAGCCGGAGCCGAAGCCGGAGCCGGAGCTGGAGCAGCAGCAGTGACAGCGGCAGGAGCCGAAGCCGGAGTTCATGCCCAAGAAGCAGCCGCAGCAGAAGCAAGAGCTATGGCTCAATAGGCAGCTATGACAGCATGCGGCGCTAGGGAGGCCCTCACTGCCACATGCTCCAGTGTCATCTCTTTAAATCCCTGGTGTTATCCACTCCCCTTCTGCCTCCCAACCATAGGTTATTATTATTGTGTAATATTATGGCAGTGCTTAGGCCTCCTTGGTGCTAGGTGCTGCAGAAACAGAGAGGCAGAAGGTGTCCTTGCTGCCATGTAGTGTACATGGATATATCACCACTCCCCAGAGATGGGGATACAGGACAGGTCAGCATTTTAGGGAGGATCCATCAACAATAAACCAGCCCCATCCATTTTGGGCCTGTCTCCATGCAAGCATTTCCCTGCTGCTGATGCATAGGGCAAGTTCAGCTCCTTGCTTTTTTCCTGGTGGGCAGAGGGCAAGCAAAATTCTCTTTGTGTCAGGGAAAAAGAAGAGTGAAGATTGAAGAGAGCCTCACAAAGGCGTGTTATGTGCTGGGCCTGATCCCACCCCCAGTGAAGTCAATAGCCTAGCTCCCCTTGACTTTAGAGTGCCAACATGGGCCCTCGAAGTATAGCAGCCCTCTATACAGGGGAAAGCCAGAGGCCTCCAGAGAGAATCACATCTTCTCATTTCGTTGCTTTTCCTCTTTGCCTCTTCAGATCTAGGACAGAAGTTCCACAAACTTGTTTAATCTAAACCAGTTAATTCTGATACTACATCCAACCAGGTTTATCGTAAACCTGTTTTGGCCATTTTGAAAGCAGTTTACACGCACTGAACTTCCGTTCTGTTACAGGTTTAAACCAGTTTCTAATCACTTAAACTGGTTTATGTGCAACTTCTGTCCTTAGTCTTAGGGAGAAAATAGTTATTCACTAAGGGTCAGCCAGTTCCTGCTATAAATATAACCTATAAATATAAAGCAAGAAACCCATTCTGACATGAATTGCTTGAGAGAAGAGGCCAATTCCCCTTCTCCAGCCATGCACTGATTGCTGTGTCATCAGTTTATTCCTCCCCAGAAGCCTGACTCAGTTTTGGTGGTGCTGGGGAGATTTTTCATGCAAGTGGGAACAATCAAGGATCCGGGTCTGGGAACCTAGGCACACCATCAGGATGGAGGAGAGAGCCAATTCTCATTGCTACATTTAAGAGTCATTCCTCAGCACTTTGCCTATGAGCTGTCAATTCCAGTCTTACATTTCCACCTTTAGGAAGAATCCTGTTGTTTTAAGTAGATTAAAAGGAAGTTTGGATCCCACAATACAGAAAGGATGTGGACAAATTGGAGAGTGGAGGGTGACAAAAATGATGGGGGGCTAGAGGATGTGACTTATGAGGAAAAACCGAGGGAACTGGGCTATTTAGTCTAGAGAAGAGGAGACTGAGAGGGGACTTAATAGCAGCCTTCAACTACCTGAAAGGAGGTTCGAAAGAGGATGGAGCTAGACTATTTTCAGTGGTGGCAGGTGACAGAACAAGGAGCAATGATCTCAAGTTGCAGCAAGGGAAGTTTAGGTTAGATATTAGAAATAATTTTCTCCCTAGGAGGATAGTAAAACACGGGAACAGGTTACCCAGAGAGGTGGTGAAAGCTCCATCCTTGGAGGTTTTCAAAACCTGGCTAGACAGAGCTTTGACTGGGATGATCCAGTTGGGGATGGTTGTGCTTTGAGCAGGGGGTTTGACTAGATGTGACCTCCTGAGGTCCTTTCCAACCCTAATGTTCTGTGATTCTGTTTTAGAAAAGCCAGGTGGGATTGGATGATTTCAGGGCAGTCTGATCTACAGTCACAGCCCATGTGAGTAACAGTCCCCTTCCCCAGAGATGTTTGATATTGAAAGTAGCAAGGGACAGCAGGATGAGAAACACTCTGGCTGGCCTGTATCCAAGTCCAGACCCTGTGTGATGGGCCTACATGGTGCTTTGACTTAGCCAGCTGAGGGTGATGCCCCTCTGTAGAGCAGAGTCAAAAAAAGGTAGAACAAATGAGAACAAAAACAACTCATCTGCACTTCCAGGAGGCAGCTAAGAATCAGGGATGCCTGTCCTTGGATTCCTGCCTCTTAGCACCAGCTTCCTGCCATGGAGACACTTGTTAGTCCTCTGCGCCTTAGATGCTGGGAGCCATACAGCGCCAGGCTCAGAGGCTCAATTCAGGTGGTGCGGGCTTCCCGCCCTCCCTTCCTACTCGCACATTTCCCTTCTGTTTTAGGCAGTGCTGCTGGTTCCTCCCCCAGAATGGCAGCCTCCCTTTGCGGGAAGGATGGGCACCTCTCTGTCTCTCCCTCGCTGTGCAAGGCAATGGGATATTTTCCATTCAGTGCATTAGACTCAGCTCTAAGGAATGAGGTTTTGGGTCCAGGCACAGGGTGACCACATGATGCCTTGGCTTGCTGGTTCACAGTGCATCAAAACACCACCTCATTTAACCTTTTCCTGCCCTCTGGATGGTTATGAGAAGCACCTCAGCTCCATCCAACTCCCTTCCCCCTGATCCATCTCCTAGTACCTGCTCCCCTTGACATAGTTGTTGCATGGAGCAGTGGAGCTCTTCACCAGATCAATACTGGTCATGGAGTATGGGGAAGCATCAGAAAGAGGGTGTTTCTGTCTGTCACTCATTTCCCGAGGAGCCACAAGCAGTTCTGTGGGAGGGCAGGGGTCGTCCTTCTGGTCTTTGTGTGCCAGGCCTGCCTTTGTTTTCCCTTTGCAGTGGGTGCCAGCACAGCCGGCTATGCAATTACTGTGTTTTGCAGGCTGACAAAGGCCTCTCCCAGCTGCAGACTGAGATGGCAGCAAGGAGTTTATTTTTTTCTTGCAACAGCTGGGTGCTTAGAGCCCCTCATTTGGGAGTAAGACATGTACCCCTCCCACACACCCTGCATAGTTGTTATCCGCTTCAGTCTTAATGACTGAAGGATACAGGGTCTTAAGTGTTCCGAGGGGGCAAGTGGAAATTATATTTGCCACCGCGGAGGAGGAGGCAGCAGTGGTGGCTTTGGCATGTAAAGAGATACAAATCCTTTGGTTAAAGAGCCACCTGCAACCCTGAACTCCAGGGACATGGAGGGAATGGCAGAGCTGTGACCTGGGGGGAGAGATGAATGGAATGTGTGTGCATGTGTGCAGTGAAATATATATACCACAGCTCAATGCCCTTCAGGTCTATTGGCAGCTGTTATTTTCAGTGGTTCAATAGGAGACATGCAACCATCTTGCTAAAAGCTCTTTCACAGAAGAGATGCCATCTGTTCCAGAACGGCTGAGGGTTCCCTCTTCAGCTCGCCTGTCTTGTAGCTAAGGTGGTTTTATTAGCATTTCAGTTTCCCCAGACGCAAGGTGCCTGTCAAGTGGTAGCTCAACTCCATGTGTTTCCCTGCTCACAGGTGCTCTTCTCTTCCCACAGAGGGATGTGATTGCTCCTGTTAGCTAGAGCAAAGGGTCCAGGCAGTTCCCACTTTCCACTCCCTGTAGAAATAGAAAACTGGGATGCTGAACAGTGCTGGGCCTCCAGACTTCCACAAGTGGCTCAATATCATCTCCCCCCAACAATGTGTGCTGCTATGGCATGTAGGGAAGAGCTTTCGTCTGGGGAAAGGGGGGTGGGAGGAATCATTTAACTCCTTTGCTTTTAGCTAGATATAAGAAATAGCTCCTTTTCCTTCAGTATCTTACAGCAAAATCTACATCCTAAGCGACCGAAGACCCATCCTCACCCACGCGGCCTCTCCCAGGCTGATGCTCAAACACACTGTACTTTTGTTTTCCCAGCAAGATGGTGTTGCAGTTATTGGACTGAGGTCTCAATCACCTCCTTGCTGAGAGAGCAGACCCTGACCACTTTGAGTGCCCAACCACGTTGGTAGTGATACAGTGTAAGGCCAGGTAGTTAAAAGAGGGTACTGAAAAGGGGCTTGTAAAACTAGTGTAAATAGCAAACCATTACGTTGACTTGACTTACTTACTGATGGGGACCTACGAACAAAGCACCACATGCTGGCCTCGGTCCATGTCACAAGAGTAGCGCACTTGGATCAAGAGCAAAAGAGGTAGCTCCTTGGATGACACTGAGCCTTCAGCATCCTTCATGAGAGGACTGCTGATCCATGCTACAAGGACTGCCTCTTCTCATATGGTTCCATGGCAGCTAAAGCTCTCTAGGTTTCCCAATCAGACTGCTATTGGAGTAAACCTCTTAAATTATTTATTAATTATTATTATTATTGTTATTATTCTATTTTTAATTGTATGTCAGAATGGATGCGATTGGTCACCATTACAGTATTTATTTATTATATTTTTGGAACAATAAGTTATTTTTGGATTTGTTTGTTCGTTTTAATGTATCCATGTCACTGTTCAAGCTTCAAGGTTTACGAGTTTGGCCTCAGAACTCTATGAACCCTCCGTGCCCAGGGAAGGCACTGAAGAATTAGACTTTGGCTCACATTAAAAGTTTGTGGTGAGGGAGTGCTGAACAAGCGCAGTTCATTGTGCCAGAAGGATTGGAGTGAAAGGTTAACTGTTATTAAATGAACACACAGTCTTTTTCCTTGGAAAATTTAGGGCTTCTCACAGAATCTTTGTCTGTTCTTGTCTCTACTGGAGTCCAATGGATCTGAGCAGCGATTGCTGAAAAACTATTACTTGATCACACCAAGGCACAGCACTGTAGAGGCCTGTTGCTTCTTGTCTTGTTAAATGAAAGAGCAAAGGGAAAATTTGCAATCCCAACGAGGGGAATAACAGAGCAACCCTTTGCTGGTGTCATCGCTGAATGGGCGCCAGCTGGCTGAAATGCATGTTTCCCTTGGCTCATCATGTCAGAGCACAAAATGTAACCTGGCTTCTCTGAAAAAGAAACTCTGGTTCCCTTTGTGGCTGGTGCCTACAGGACTGTTGTATGTTGTCTGTTACCGAGTGACGACCTACCTATGGAAAGTAAAGGAAATAACAATATGGAAAAACCAACAGCACTGAAGGTGGTTCAAAATCAGATCTCCAGTGACAAGACCTAACCAAGGGTTTTATTCTGTTTGGGTTTTTTTCTAGTGGCACTATCTTTTTTTTTTTTAACTTATTGAAACTTCCAGTGCAATCCAGCCCTCCTTATCGGTTGATATTTGCAAATTCTGCCAGTTTGCAAAATCCCTGCAAGCTTTTCTGTCTGTGTGCCTTTTGCCAGCTGCTTTTTAAAGTGTTGTTTTGCTTGTCTGTTGCCTTTTGAAGAAATTTTGCCCCACATCTGGCATCTCAGACAGCTGCCAATTCTCTGCGAGGGCATCTTTCATTTAGTGATAATGCATCTTGATTGTTTAAGAGTACATGAATCACTGCTAATTTGAGCCTAGCCAGTTGATCCCCAGGGAGGGGGATTCCCAAGGATATCTGGAATGTATCAGATGGCTCCGAGGGTTTCACAAAACATCTGAACCATTTCTTGGAAATGTTCTCTCCGAAGGATTCTTTTCCTCTGCACGCGTGCCCTTCCCCTCTCTCTGTCTGGTTCCCATCTCTTCATAAACTTCTAAAAGTTTCTTCTTTCTAGAATCCAGGAAATACCCAAGATTCCCAGTTTTAGAATACGCTGTGTTTAGTAGCAGCTCAGTTATGTTGTTCTGGGTTCTACTGTTCAAAACTGCCAGACAGGGCAAATCTGCTCTTTTAATCTCAACTAGCCCCCCTTGACATTGGAACCCTCACTTCTGTTCAATTCTCCAGGCCCTGTTTATGCTTTGTGCTTGTAATATATCCCTGAGCGATGGTAATTTTCCACTCCTGATTCAAATAATGCAGGCTAGGCTGCAGAATCCCAGCAAACCCTGGCGCTGCAGCTTCTGTTGCTGAAGAGCAAGGAGTCGGGGGCAGCTCTAAGGTTTGTCATGCACTTGCTATCCTCAGGGGGCTATAGCACTTCAAGTCTTTTCCTTTATGCTGGTTTTAATTGTTTAAATTTGTTTGTTTGCTAAGTTATACCAAACTGTTGTTTGCAAACAGCCGACCAATGTTATTTTGCTATGCATTGTGTACATATGCCGAAGAGGCTAATAGGACTTAGCTCGTTATTTAATATTTATTGCTTCTATTTATTGAGCATTATTTAAAAAGGATATTCAGGTCCTGCCATTGCGGTCCTCGCAGACAGGCACCTCTCACATAATTTAGAGTGTTGCCTTTTACATCAAGGGAGACATTATCGAAAGGTAATCAACTACGCTATAGGGCAGACTGTAGTCTGTCAAAACAGAGGCTTCAGTCATATAAACCACGGTAGGATTGAGCTATATAACATCAGGAATTTATGAGGAAGTGTCATTTACATGGAATTGAATAGTGGAGGTGAAAATCCTTTGCCACTTTGCATCCACAAGTTACAGTTTCTTGAAGAGGCCTTTGAAGTATTTGGAAGCAATGGTTTAGCCTTTTATTTAGGGTGCAGGCAGAAGTGCAGCTCCCAGCTGTAACTCAAAATGATTTCTGCAAAGCGTTTTGAGTTACAACTAGACCAAACAGAAGTTCACTGTTGGTTGGTTCCAGGGGAGAAGGGAATCTAGCTCAGGGCTGGAAGCCTGTAGCCATGTTCTAGCAATGGCCACAGCTCCCTGCCAGTGCTCCCTGTTTTCAGAATGGGAGCAGGGAAAGGCAGCAGAAGGAGCTCATTCTTGGGGCTCCCCAGCTGGTGCTGAAGGGTGGGTGAATTGGAGCCCTCCAACCTCAGAGGGGCTGCAATACATCCACCCCACCCTCCAGGGAGGGCATGAAACCCCCCCAGACTAAACTCGCTCTACTCCCTTCCCCACATCCCATTCCGAAAACATGGACAGGCTGGGCAGACACAAATTACAAAAGAGGCTACATTTTGTAACATCTTTATCTGATACCTCATGCAATCACTGACTATCATGCATCTTAAATCACTGACTATCATGCATCTTCCACCTGAGTGCTTATAGGCCCATATCCCCTTGGGCCACCGGAGCACCCCAGAGTCAGTACCTTAGGTACCTCTGTAAGGAAGGGCAGTAGTCTAAGCCTATGGAGTAAGTCTCTGGCAGATCCAGGAATTAAACTATGGTCTCTAATATCCATTAAATCATCCTTCCTTTTATCCTTATCCAGCTTTACCATTTTAAACACAAGTTTCACATTGAAGCTAAACAGGGCAGTTGTCAGGAAATCCTAGGTGAGGCCTTGTCTGCACTGGGTTTTGGCCACTGGGTGACATGCACCAGGGTAGATGCCTTACATCATCAGTGAAGCGTGGATAAAAACTGTGACTTGTCTCAATGCAGCTCACCCTGGAATAAAACCATGTGACACCTTAATAATGTGGCAGAGTTCCTCAGGGGCTGTAAATCAGTGTAGCTCCATTGAAGTCAATGATAACTCTCCCATTAACTTCTGTGGAAAGTGCTAGGAACTTAGGGTCAAGATTTTCTAATATGGGTGCCTAAATTTCAGCCTCTTTGTTCATATTTAGATATCTAAATAAACAGGTTGATTTTCAAGGTGCTGAGCCACAGTGACTTGCTAGGAGTTATTGGGTGTTTGGCCTTATTTAGATGTCTAACAGAATAAGTATGTAGATGCCTAATTTAGGGCATTCAAATTCGGAGGTTTAGCCCAAGGTCTAAATGTTCAGTGGTTTCTATGACCTCCTTGCCTGAGAGCAAACAGCTCATATGACTTTTGCTGCTGTATTAAAATTATGTGCATGACAAAAAGAGAAGGTCATTTCCAAACATATTGGAACTTCAACATATTAAAATGAACTTAAAATACAATGGATGGTTTCCTTCCACAGTGACAGGTGCATTTCCTTAGCTGGCCTCCATTACCAGGGAATAGATCCCATTGTCAGATTTCTAGGAAGCCACATCCAGTAGGACCTGTTTGAAGGTCTGTGGCTGACAACCTGGACATTCCCAAACTCAGGGCCCCAATGGCAGGTACAAATTTCAAACATCATTATCCAAGAAGACTTAGAACAAAGCTAACAAGAGAGGAGCCATTAAGGGAATAATGTGTATCCATGACTCTCGTCTGTTGGTCAACCCCTACGAAATTTTACTGAGGTGTCTGTTCATTTTATTTAATTGTAAAACTACCTTTGATCTCCACTGGAAAGCATACTGTATTCTTTAGTCTTCCTGAGGTATTTAATTTATTAACCTGTTTAAAACAAAAGGGTTCAAATAAAGGTTCAGACAGTTTTTAGTTCTCATGAAAAGGTCATCTTTCATGTTCTTTTCAGATACAACGAAGGAGGATTTGGGTGATGTGAGAGATTTAGGTTCTGATCCAGCTTCTGTAGAAGTGAATGGGAATCCTTCCATTGACATTACTTGAAGCTGAACTCAGTCCTTAAAGCATTGGCTGAGGCGAAACAGATACATGAAGGCGCTTTTGTGAGTCTCCCTTCCCCACTTTGCCTATACACCTCACTCCTCCTCCTATTCCTTGCTGGCAGGTCAGCAAATGAATCTCCTGACCAGAAATACACACAGTATTTCAAGAGTGGTTGCCATTCAGCTTGGCCCACGTTCTTTGGTTCTGACTTGCAACACAACTCAGCTTTGCCAATATAGTTATTTAATCAGGGAGCTGACTAGAAGCCCTCTGGAAGTCCCTTTCAGTCCTACCATTCTTTGATTCTCTGATTCTAATCCTGACACACTATTACCCTAAGGTCCCAGTAGCATCCTCCAAGTCCTGCCAAAGGGTTAGCGTTCCAGGATCTTGCAAGCACTCCCTGCCCACCTCTATCCATGCACATGCACCTTTCGATGGTATCACACCATTGAATAATACCTCCCCTCCATTCCACATCCAGAATCCATCGGTACACTTTGGGTAGAATACAGATGTCCGAAATGCTACCAGCACCAGCAATACAAACTATCAAAGAACAAAATGCTCTAAATAACCAAGTCTAATGTGAAATATTTGGCAGCCCTCCATGCCCCTTAGTGTTGCTGTGTCTAGGCGGATTATGGGGGAAATTATCATCACCCAGCACAATGGATTACACAGGCTACACCCATTAGCAATAATGGGAGTTACAAGTTTAATCTGCTGTGCTGTACAAGGAGCCAGAGTTGTAAGCCAGGGAGGGATATTTCCTCTCTTCTTATCCTGTTACAAAAACATGATTTATGCTTTAGAGAAGAGTGAGCCATTTTATGGATCTAAAAACAGCAGTCTGCCTGTCAGAGGTATTTACAAGGCATCTCTTCCCTTGCTGCTGTCTGGAGCCTTGCAATCCCACACATTTTATAGGAAAGGAATGTCTCCCAGTCAGAGGAATCCATTTTCCAAGCCAGGAACCTCCTACAGAACAGGTGGAATGGGCAGGGTTTGGGACTGTGTATAAGCTCCAGCCCTGGACAGGGTCTTCCTACGCACCCTTCTCCCCAAACCATCATTGCTACCATTATTCCAGGCCAGACTGACAACCCTGAGGGATGTCCTGCCAGTGGATGATTCTGATTTTCATGGCTTTGCTACATTCTGCAAGCAAAGCCATCCATTCTACAAGCCCTGCTGGCATGACAATTAGAGATAGCCCTGCATTTATTTGGACATCACCACACAGTGACATGTCAATAAAACTGTATGTCCATGCAGTACAGCTGAAAAATATTGTAGGGGCCTTCTGTCAGTGGCTCACATTATGCTGCAGTGAACTGAGGGCGCAAAGTCACTGTGCTGTGATGCAACCTTGGCCATTCATACATATATATCAGGATGTAGTCCACAATGGTCCGGGAAGATTATTCTCCAGCAAGAAAAATGCAATTGGACAATTGCCCTACAAGTGGCCATGGCTGGCTCTAGAACCAGTTAATACTGCCTCTCCAGGCAAATAATCTGCTGTCAGAGACAAGGCATTCTCCCTCCTCCCCACCAGTTTTGGAGATGTGTGTGCTGCCTCTGCAGTGTACCTCTTTTGCACCAACATATGGATTAAAAGCTCTTGAACAGGAAACAGAGCTGCCTGTCCTGGACAGGAGATGTGGGGCCTTGTGACTTGAACCTCAGAGTTGAGTCCTGTTCCCTGCTTTGCCTCCAACCTGGAACAGGACTGGGCTCCCCACAGTCTCCTTCCAGCTGAGTTAAGGCTGGCGCTCAAAGAAGTTTCCTTCCTGAAGCTGACTGGCAGGTACTGTCTTTCCCCTGCTGCCTGTGGACATGGTGCTTTCTGCCTGATGAGTTACATGGGACTGGGCAGTGCCTTTTATTGCCTGGTGCATGCCTGTCTCACGTTCATGCCCCACCAACTGCATGAGGCTCTGCAACCTCCACCCTGATACCTGCAGCTATCCCTCCCAGCAGCACTCACTAGCGTTGCACCCAGCTGGCAATAGTGGTGCCTACCCCTGATTTACACACACCTCATAAAAATGTCATTTTGGCAAAAACCAGGGGCTGCCAAGCCAAAGATAAGTGGCAGAAAGATACAGAGCAGAGATCCTCTGCTTTGAATTGCCAGTAACACAGAACTTAGTTACATATACTGGCTAGGGACTGAGACTGAAAGAGAATGGATTCCATCCCCCTTCCCTTTCCGGAGTTATATTAATAAGGGTCGAGTTCACTGGGATTAATGCTATTAGCCTGAATGAACTTCAGCTGAATTAAGCAATGATTAATGATTTAGAGCCTCCTTCTCTCCTCCCTGCAGATAGAAAACAGCCAGCACTGTATAGCCAAGTCAGGGATGGTTAAGATGAGAAGCCAAACCTAATGCTCTAAGAACCTGCCCAGTTGTGGAGTTCTGACCCCAATGAATAGGTTAGAAGGCAGTCAGCTATGCCAGCTGGCTGGGCACAGTGAAGGAGAACAGCACCCACCACTTGTGGGTGCAAAGGGGGCTGCTTTCCCACATGCCCATCAGTTCTGCACATGCTAAAGCAGTTTCCATATGAAACAACAGAGGTTTGCTAGATTCCCCCAGGATTCCCTTGGTCATTGGATAAATTCTTTTAGGTAATGAATGCCAAGTGCCAGAGGAAGTGAGCTCCAGGGTCAACACATAGAAAAAGCTCTAAAAAGACTGAAACTGTTTGAAGAGTTGAATGGGCAAATGATTCCTACCACTGGGACAGACACATCTGCACACAGAGCTGTCTCTGATTCTTCTAAGCTGGCATTGAGGTATGAGATAGCTGATTTTACAAGAACTCCATTGGGACTTGTCAGAATCCTACCCAGCTCATCTGACAAAATGTGTGAACAGGTGGCTGGGGAGATCAGTAAAGTGAGAGGTCATGCACTTTTGACATATTGCCATTAGGTAGCTGTTGATCACTGTTTACTTTAGATACAACTAACCCTTAACGCTAGAAGGGAAGGGGGAAAGGACAGAGATGGGTCCAAAACTAACCCAAAAGCTCCAAACCTCAGAGAAGTTGGGATATGGGCCTGTCTAGATCCAGATATCATTGCTGGACCGTAATGGACTGAGTGCAAAACTGCACTGAACTATGGGAAAAGCTGGAGAGCAATAGGTCCAGATCTGAACGCCGTAGGTGACCTATCTAGGAGTGAACAGACTTCTCCAAAGAGCCTAACTGGCTTATCAGGAAATGTTCAGTGGGGAAGACAGGGATGATACAACCCCACTCCCCAATGATTTCTTCTATAAACAAACCACAGGGACTAAGGTAAAAAAGGGCAGGACTAGCATTATGGGGATTGGGGCCACCTGGGCACAAAGGGCAAGGCAGGGGAGTTTTATTGTGAAGGCACCCAATCTCATTGGTTAGCAGGAAGGCAGCAATCTCATTGGTTAGCAGAGCACGGAGGGCAGGTATCATTAATTTGGTGTTGCAGTATCAATGATTTCATCCCTCCAGGTTGTTCTGGCAGGATCAGCTCCTGCTTCTCAGGAAGGGGGGTTAGGCAGCAATGCAAGGGCAGTTTAGCATTGTTACCCCAGAGACGCACACCACTCTCCCTCCTCCTACCTCCTGCTAGGGTTTCCCCAGCCAGCACCAGCCTCTGCAGGGAATGGACCCAAGTACATTTGATCTGGTCCTAGTCTGGAGCTGCAGCCTTTCCTAAAGACAAAGAAGCTGTTGGGATCCAGGCTATAGATGCAGGGCCATTACTAATACATCTGCAGAAGCTGTAACACAGAGCATGTGGTCTGTCAGCAGCAGCACATGGCCTCCCACATGGAAAATGCGGTGAGTCTTATGAATGGGTTTATGCCTCGGTGAGCGGAGGTAGCTATCTATTCATTCCCTGGGCCCAAAGAGCAGGAGGAAGCTTTAACATCTCCCTGAGCTCTCCGGCTCCCTGATATGTGAGGTGGAGCAAGCCTGGTGAACTGAAATGCAGCAGTTTGTGAGTGTGGAGCTAAGGGAGCTAAATCTAGGTACCACTGAAAAGCCAAGAGCCAGTGGGAGGGGAACTACAGATCAGTTCAGATAAGTAAAAGGAGCATTCCTGGCCTGGGAGGGTTAGGGAGATCTGGAGCAATGGCCTAAGGCTGAAGAAGGAAAATACTGAAGGGGGGGCATCCTGAACTCCTAACAAGGACAGCAATTGGTAGTAAAACAAATGAGTAAGGGAGGCAGAATTTGGAGAACAGGTTAAACAAAGCATTGAAGTATTCAAGAGTCCAAGAAAATCCTGATACCAGACACAATGACCTAAGCCTTGTAACTCATCGACCTTTTTCTTCCCCTCCCTATTGTCATGCATTTGTTATCTCCTTTTCACAATGCTCCTGAGCCATCTTTTCCTTTACCTCCTGATTTGTCTCTTTTTTTTGCCCTGATGATGCTAGCGCTGATCCAGCTGTATGGAAATAGTTCCCTAGTCTGGCTTAAGGCTTTCTTTAATAACGGCAAAGGGTCTTGGGGCTGATTCTTCTAAAGACCTTTGTTGTTTTCTTTGGGAGCTGTTGTAAGTTGACCTCTTTTGAAAATCTAGATGCGTGGCTAAAGGTTTTTTTCTGCAAGTAACAGACATCATAAGCTTTCTTGCTGCTTGCTAGCCATACTGTTTGAGGGGGCAAAAAGCCTGTGATGAACCCAGCAGACAGCTAGTGCAAAGGAAAGACAGGCTCCCTTCTGATGAGAGCCAAGAGGGCAAATCATGCCAAGTATTGTCTCAGAAAGAAAGAGCAGTCGTAACTGAGCAGTTTAGTCAAGAGCAGATAAATGGAAGTTGTCACAATTGTGGGTGTCTTGTTTTTCTCTTGCTGTCCCTTTCCCCTTTGGCCTGGGGCAGGCTACAGACATAATTCTATTCTCTCGCCA
The DNA here is from genome assembly GCF_030867095.1 of Alligator mississippiensis. Classification (NCBI taxonomy): domain Eukaryota; kingdom Metazoa; phylum Chordata; order Crocodylia; family Alligatoridae; genus Alligator; species Alligator mississippiensis. The sequence continues at coordinate 21,928,052 of NC_081833.1, read as the reverse complement.
GACAGACAGATGTCTACTACAGGCACAGACTATGCTCTAGCACAATTATTTAATCTTCACTTCTCAGCCCTCACAGAGCACAAATCCTCAGCAAATACATGAGAGTAAGTGGACACTATCCACAAAGTCCAACAGAGTTTAGGCAGGCCACTTCCTGAGGCTGTTCTTCCAGGAGCAGAGAGAGGTAGTTGGTTAGCTGTGCTAGCCTGAACTCAGGCAGAAGGCAGGATAGAGTTGCACCTTAGACTAACTAAATCAGAGATGAATAAGCTTCCGTAAGCAGTGGCTGACTTCGTCAGATGCTATCATCTGAGTCATCTTCCTCAGAAGCATCAAGTGTTGCCCGTGGCCGGCAGCAGGATGCTTTGGTGCAACTCTGGGCCGTTTCCACCCAATCAGTTCCCTGGCTCTCCAGTTGTCTACTCCCTACTGTTCCTTCTGTGGCCTCAACACTTTAGCTTAGGCCTCCCCAGCAGACCTTATTCCAGGCTGTCAGCATCACAGAAGGTTGCTTTGCAACTTTCCCTCCCAAGTGCATTAAACCCAGCTTCCACATGTTGCAGAAAACCTTTCAGGATATAAATCAAAGCCCCCTCTAGGCAATGAAGAAACTTGGTGACTAGTACATGAAATAACTGTTCAACATGCCAATGGGATTGTGCTCACTTTCCCATTAATACCACATTAATTCATTATGATTAATGTTATTACGGTGACCACCAAATGAATTAATGATTGCCCTGCAGTACATTAAAATGTTACTGGTATAATTAATTCCATCAAGTCTATTAGAAAAATTGTAGATGTTGGGAGCAAGGAGCAGAGAGCACAGATACAAGGAGGATAAGGTATGGGAAGTGGTTCCATCATCTGTCAAAAGCATTAGCATCTGTCACAGGCTTCTGCAGGGCCTATGCCTGGGGCACTGAGCCAAGGAATGTACAGTTGAGCTTTACAGATATGGGGGCAGGTTCTCTCTGTCCAGCTTGAATTATGCTGCCCTGGGGGCTAAGGTGATGGTAAAGCCTGAGAATAGTGCATATTGACCCAGAAACCCTGATAAAACAGCATTTGCCCACAACATGTAGTGATAACAATGCCTTCCTCCAAATGCTTACCAAAAGAAATGATCTCGGCTCTTCCAGAATTAACTGGAGCAAGTTTGCTTGTGTTTTGGGTCAAACAAGCAGAAATCCCACATGCTCTCACTTGAGACCCCTCAGGGAAGATGAGCACTTGCCCATCACTAGCTTGGCAGAACTCTGAAATGCAGAAGTGAACAGGACGTCTCATCCACATGAGCACATGCCCCAAGTGAATCAACAAGACTTCCTTGCCAATGCTACTTACAACTGTGGAGGTCCCAAAGGGGCAGCTGGAACATCTTGCCCTTCACCCATAGCTAAAGTACATCCAAGTGAGGTTGTTAGCCATCTTAGTCTGAAGTCAAGCAGTGAGCTAGTTCTTGCTCATAAAAGTTAATGCATCTCTGACTTAATCTATAAGGTGCATCTCTACCCTGCCTTCTGCCTAAAGTACATAAGTTAATTCCATACCTAGACTGATCACAGGCTATGATGGACTAGGGAAATCCAAATGTGGTCTCCCCACCCCCCTCCCCCCAGCCTGTCACTACCTCAGTTATCATCCTGGTGACTGGGACCTTCGAGAGAAGCCAGCAGGGTTAATATATTGTGAGTGGTAACAGTACCTGTCTTCATTCACAAATGGTATAGGTTTGGCATAATGGCCTCACCACTGTCTGGCAGAGGGCCAAATTCTGATACCTGCCTGCATGTACAGTCCCACTGACTTTCCAGGGACCATATACAGGGCAAGCTACTACCCAGCAGGACCACATCTTTTGGAAGCCACCCAGAAAGCAAGTATTCATGGACCCAATCGCTAATGAATATGTGGGAAACAGAATCAGTGCAATCTTGCACCCCTGAGGAAAGAAAAGGTCGGGGATAAGACAGCCACAAAAGCCAAGGGGCAGAGGAACCGCTGAGCCCACATCCTCGCAGTGCTCCCATGGGAGGATGGTGGTGTGACCCCATTGAAATCCAAGGGCTTCCATCAGGCAGCATATGGATCATGTGAAGGAACTCAGGCCCTGTGATTATTTTTCCTTCCTGTTTTTATCAACGGCCTTCAACACAGGGTCTCTAGATGCTGCTGGGAATGGTTGATTGATCAAGTCTAAAAAGTAGCTCCTTGGACTAACTGTGAATTCATTATGAAGCTGGGAGCTACCCTGCCCTGAGCTTGTGCTGAGAAGAAGCGTCTGTGTGTGTCTTGCTCCATGTTTTATTGCTGGCTCCAAGCGTCTTCCCCTTTAATTAGTACCAAACCTTATGTACTATTAGAAGTGACTCCTAACATCACTGCCTCACCCCCTCAGATGTAGCTAGTAAAGGATGACTCCGGGGAGAAGGTGGAGAACAAAGCATCTGAGGGAGGGGAGCAGGTAGAGTAACGGGGTGAAGGGACATTGGTAAACTAAGATGGGACATCAGAAAGAGTTTTCTAGCAGTGTTGGTGATTCTCAACCTCGTTAGGCTCAGGGCACTCCTTGGAAAACGTCAGCTCTTAGTCTTCTCTTGTTTTTTGACTACAGAAAAATAATACAGCAATCCTTTGGTTGGAACGAACTCAAAAAGCCCACAACAATTAGTATGTTCTTAATCCAATGGATTCCCATTTGTAACCTCTGGGTTTATATTGTGAATTATGTTTGCACACCTAACAGTGCTAACATCATGTGGCACTGTGCAGCACCCTGGGAAGGCTTTCAAGGCACCCCAAGGTGCTGCGGCACCCTGTGTGAGACAGCTGGTCTAGAACAACCCAGCAGGGAAAGTGGAGGGAGCACAGCTTAGAAAACAGTAAGAGAATCCTTTGCTGGCAGGAGGAATGGACTGGGTAACCTAGCAGGAACTTCACATGGTTAATGCCTGCCTTTGTAAGGACTGCTCTGCCTTTTATAACTATGGGCTAATTCTGGATGAGCAGAAACACAAGGGCCACATAGGCCCCTCCTGCCCCTCTATAGTCACCTGCATGCATGCACGCGCGCGTCCCTGCCAGTGACGGGCCCTGTGTGGAGGTGGCTGTTGTTTTGGCAAGGCCTCGGCAGGGTCTGATGCATTCCAGGCGAGTTTCAACAGATTTTTCTTTCTGCTTAACACAACTCTCTATGGGCCCACACCCCAGTGCCACGGGGAGTCTTTCCATTGATTTCAAAGGGGAATTGATCAGACCCCAAATTAAAGCACTTGAGTCAGGAGAGAGATGGGAAGACACGCGGTGAACTGGTTGTTGCTCCCTTCTCACTTCAGGGAGGCAGGGAGGAGCCTGACATGTCAGGCCTCATCATGTGTGTAATTATAGAACGTATTTGCTGCCCCCGGAATTGCAGACGGCCCAAGCATTACAATCTCCTGCTGGGCCAGGCATCTCTAGGGAGAGCAGGGAAACGAGGAATGAAAAGCACCAGTACCAGGTAGGTTAATATTCCTGGATCAGGGCAGATGATCGCAGGGTATGCTACAGCCAAACTCCCCCTTTTCCTCTCTTTACGCCGACTTCAGCACTTTAGGCAATCCCAGTCACTTCACGCTGCTCCTGAGAACAGATCCTGGCTCCGTCCTGAACAGTCGCGCAGAATATCCCAGCAGCCTCAGCTGGTGCTAGCAGCAGAGACTGGATGAGCCCTGAACTAGGAGGAGCCTAAGAGATGTGTGCCCTGTGCGCTGGTACCTGCCACACTCCCGACAACTTCCCTAAGAGCGCTGGCATCTGTTACAGCATCCCCCCGATATGGCCACGAAACCACAGGGGAATAACAAGCAGGGGCGGTGACACATACTGTGTTGTACAGTGCATTTCTAAATCAGCTCCTCACACGTGTCCTGTACAGTGAAGGGAAGGCCTCTACAAGCTCCTGAGTGAGGGAGTGGGTATTTTCAAATGGTGACATTATGAAGGGAATAGTCAGGCCTGAGCCCCAGAGCTATTAATAGGGTGGCCTGTATTGCTGGCTGCAGGCTGCCTGTCCACTGGGTAGGAGCGTGGTGATAGAGAGGGAGGGTGGGAGCAGAGAGGGAGGAGGGGCAAGTGAGGAAGGCTGCCTAAACTTGGATGTCCCAAGTACGTAAGTATCCCGGTCCCGGAGGGGGAGGTCAGCTGTCGCAGCACAGATTCTCTGAGGGTGTTTCATCCCCTCTAAAATACTCAGCTGACAGGGCAAGGATTGCAAAACACAGCCCCCATCACTCCACTACCTATAAATAGAAGGCACTCAGCTGGTTGGAAAGTTAGAGAAGTTTCTCGGCTCTGAGCACGAACATTTATTTAGGCTCTTTCCTGAGACCCAAAAGGAAGGTTGGAGAGACGGAGAGGAAACAGGCTTTGTAACCTCAGAAGTTCTTTTTTTCCTCTGCTTCTGGAAAGTTTTTATTACCAAAGTTTTCTTTTCTCTCCTCTCCTTCCCTTGTGTGCAATTCAAACAAATAAGAAGCTGTTTTCTCTCCGCTGCCTCGCTGCCTGGAGACTTCTTTTGTCCCTCTGTTTTTAAACTTTTGAATGATAAAGCCCTGATTTTTGTTTTTTAAGCTTGTTTTTGGAGAGAGCCGAGATTCTGGTATAAGCAGCCAGAAGCTGAAATTCCAGTCCGCCCAGCTGCTGGTGAGTGGATTTACTGCATCACGTGAAAGTTTACAGCCAGGAACGTCAAGGCAAACATTGACATTTCAGAGGGGAACGTGCAGCCTAGAGCCAGAGAAAGTTGGAGGACTTCTGTTTTGCTCTTGGTTTTGACTTAGAAGAAAACTATGGCCGACGGCCAGATGCCCTTTTCCTGCCATTATCCCACCAGGCACCGAAGTGTCCGGGACCCATTCAGAGAGACTGGCTTGACCTCTCGCCTGCTGGACGATGACTTTGGCATGTCCCCATTCTCTGGGGATCTAACTGCAGACTGGCCAGACTGGGCACGACCACGACTGACCACGACATGGCCAGGCCCTTTGCGATCAGGAGTGACCCGAAGCAGTGGCATGTCCCCTCCTGGATACGGCACCAGATTCAGCAGCTACCCTGAGAGCCGGAGTCCTACTGCCTTCTCAAGGGAGCCCTGGAAGGTGTGTGTCAACGTGCACAGTTTTAAACCTGAGGAGCTGACAGTGAAGACCAAGGATGGCTATGTGGAAGTGTCAGGTGAGTGAAGGGTACGGGACAAGGGAAAGTAAGAGGGGAGGAAAGGAACCCAGGGGAAGGAAATTAAGGTAGGTCCTAGGATTTAAAAAAAAAAAAAAAAAAGCCTTCACAACAACTAAGTTTCAAAGCAAATACCTGAAATGCCAGTATAAATGTTGTTTGAAAAAAGACTGATTTCTGCAGAGTTTGCAACCCAAACAACAGAGCCGGGTGCCTCTTCCCAAGAACATGAACCTAGAACAAAAAGCAGTGTGACACTATTCATGCTGTGGGAGTTATTACTTGCTGACACCCATGCAAGTGAGTGGACACCCAAGGCCGGGAGGTTTCAGTGTTCTTCGTTTCACCAATCTAGGTGGCTGCTGAGAAAGGAAAGGTGTTTTCTTAAACTAGGCACAATTAAAGTCCAAACACAGGGCAAGAAGCAACTGGGTTTTCAAAGTTGCCTCAGGACTAGCAGCTGAGCTCCCAAATCACAGAGGGGAGCTTTGAATATCTCGGTTCACAGCACATAAAGTGAGCACCTGATCCTGCTTGCTGCTGTGACGAGGGCAGAGGAATCAGTCCCAAGCATAGGATAACAGATCATACCCACTTCTGCACTTTGCCTACAGCTGCACCAGTCTCACTGGATTGAACTGTATTGATTAGTCTCACCAGCCCCTGTGGGACCACCCTTAATAGCTAGAACTACACACAGAAGTCTGAGTTTGCAGGACCAGACCCCAATTGTATCCTGTTAATTATAGATCATTACAGAGACTTGGTAGCTAAGGGAGTTTCCCTTAAAGGGACAAAGTCCTCAGGAACTTACCGGAAGTCAGGAATGGTGCAATACTCTTTTGACCCTCCCCTAAACACTTGCAAACAAGGGGCAGAAAACCATGCCCATAAATGGTTAAGAAGAGGTTTTAAAATAAGGCAGGAATAACAACCCAGGAGGAAAACACATGCATGTGAGTGCAATTAAGTTAGATAAGGGTGATGGAAAAAGAACATAGAGCTGGGGAACAAAGGGAGAGGTTAGCAGAGTAGAAACAACAAAAGAAATAACCTGGGAGAAAAAAAACCCCACCTCTTTATATTGTGTCTAATTGTTAATTCATTTAGCAGCCCCTACAATAACATTAATGACAGAGCAAATTCAGCGGTGCTGAATAAGAAGGCCATAAGCACTTCCATAAAAATTCAATCGTGATTCCCCAACAATTAATGTAGCATTAAAAATAATGTGTTGCCAGGAAAATATAAAACAGACCGAAAACGAATAAAAAGGATGAGATTGCCTTTGTGCATCCTTGCTAACAAGCACCAGGGGAAGGAAGCCCTTTCTTCTCCTTGTGACAAGGTATTTAGTGCAATTTGCAGATTCATTGGAATCTGATGGGGCTGTGCTGGGGGTACTTTTGCTATGGCCTTGAGCTTGCAACCTCTGGGCTGTCAACTATGCACCTTAGCACCCCCCTTCCCCCCCAACCCCCCTCCAATGGGTTGAAGAGCCTAAAAAAAAGAGGAGGGAGAGATGTATGGGACCCAGGGCTAGAGCTTCAGCTGCCATAAATAAAGGGAGGTCCTGTGACTTCAGAAGAGCAGTGCCAGTCTACTGCAGCTGAGGGTGTGACTGTGCTGAGCTGTAAGTGCTGTAGCCAAGAGCAGGATCCCTGGGGGTGGAGGCTAGAGGAGGGTGATGGTGGGAAAGGAGTGGCTGGGCTGCCAGCATAGGATTCAGTCTGAACTTTGAGGCTGGTAGTGAAGAAAAACAACATGAAGGCTGGTAAGGAGCAGACTCACAGCGCCTGCCGGCAGTCACAGCACAGCGCAAGAGCCTAGGGAAGCAGGACACACCTGCTCCAGGCACAGGGCTCCCCAGAAGAATGCAGTGTAACTGCACTTAGCGTGGCACAGAGCCTGGGCCAGCTAGCGCACCTCACACAGAGGGCTCTTGGCATGTGCCCAGGGCCACACTAACATCCTCTGTTCTGTGTGCTACACGCCACGGCTTGCCATACTTCGCTGTATGCTCCTCAGTGCTGTCCTTTGATGGTGTGGACAAGCATAGGTGACACGTAGGGAGGGCACGGGGCGGGGGGGGCACATACCCCTCACCTAAAGTGCTGGTGCCCCCCCTGACAGCGAGCCTTCCTGCTGGTAGGGGGGCACAGAGAGCGCTATTGGCTCCCCTGAAATTGGCTCCACCAGCAGCTCCACCAACTGGCTGCCATGCCACCAGTTGGCCACTGGGGGACCCCCATGGTCATGCCCCACTGGTGCCCCCCAGACTTGGGAGGCACAAGTCACCCATGTGGACAAACCTGCAGATTTAGAGCAAGCAAAGCCTCAACACAGGAATGGATCAGTCTAACCTGGGGCTCTTCTAACTTGGACCTCTATGATCCAAAGAGGGAGGTTTAGGGACTCGACAAGAGTGACCATGACCAGGACAAATCTAGTGTTACCAGCTGCTTTCTCATAAATCCTTCCAGAGGAGCAGGGTAAACTAAGGGAAAGGGCCTTTCCCCTTCCAGGGAGTTCAGTGCAAGGAACTCTGCATTAGAGGGGGGATGAGCCTAGAATCAAAGTGAGACACTCTCCTCTAAAAAGCCACGTAATCTTGGGATAGATTTTAGTCAAAGGAAACGCCACTCTCCTCTCTCCCAATCCCTCCCCACCTTTGGACAGCAGGCTCTCCATGTGCTTGGTAGCTCAGCTTTTAATTCGCGGTTGACATTCCTGAGCTGCCGGCTGGTGACAGCCTGTCTCGTGGAACATGAGAGGGTGCCTGATACTTGCTCTTTGGGCTGCTCCAGCCTGGAATATAAAAGCTGTGTCTCCTACAATCTGAAGCCACTGGCACTTCCATTCATTTACACAAGAGCTGAATCTGCCTTGAACATGGAGCCCAGGAACAACACCTAAAAACCAGTTTCCTTTCTAACTTTTGCTGAAGTTCTTTCTCACCCCCATAAATAGAGCTGGGGCTGAATCCTGAGGCTGGGGTGACAGCAGTGAGAGACGTGGCTGGGTGCTGATTCTGGACATGCATCAGTATTGTACCAGTGTATGAGCACTTCTGATTCACACACACTGACTCATATAATTTTATTCCTTCCTCCAGACTGTAGCATTTTTATCATAAGAGATATACATCTCTACCTGGTAAGAGAGAATATCTAAGCACCTACTTTGATTTTAAACTTTCACCAGACAGAAGGCTTTCAGTTATTTTATTGCCTTATACACACACCCAGTGTTTAATTAGAGACCTTTCTCTGTGACAAGTAGTAATAACGCTTCACCTTTACCACCAGTCTCTGGCTCCCACAGTCTAATTAAGCCAGAGTCACCCGGAATGGAATTAACCCTGTGGCTGCCAAATGAATATTGTGCATTATGTAGGACTACATTCATTATGAATATTTAAGAACAAAAAGTATGCTGATTACAGACAAATAAGGGAATGAAGTCTCTGCCCTGTGTTAAATAAAGAGCAATCCAGTAAAGGGTCAAAGAGAGAACATTCCCACCTCTTAAAATTTTTATCACGAGTCTTGCAATATTTTGTGGGATTTTTTTAAAGCCCCAGGTCTAGGAGCCATGTGATTAAATAAGACTCTCATCTCAGCCTTCCTTTCAAAATAAAGTTAATTGTCCAAATATATTTGTGAAAGGAAGTCTGAAAATACCCTTCCAAAAGCTTAGAAGGCAAAGAGAACGAGCTTTTCTTCTTTACTATTTCAGCAGTTTTAAGCTGACATCATGACTTCTGCATCATGTTTTTTCAAACACTAGGTACAGACAAATCATGGTTATTAGCATGGTCATCCCATACCTTCACCACCCACAGTGCAGGTTTGTGCACTAAAAAAATAATTGTTCCTACTAGCTGAAAGAGACTGTTGAGAAGAACCAGGGCTTCATACAAAGAAACTGCCTGCTGTACAGTTTCTAAAATAACCTAGTTAAGGGAAACACAGTTAGTTCCATGTGTTGGGCTGTATACTGAATGATTCATTTAGCAGCCCCTGCAATAGCATTATGGAAGGTCACAGGGACTACAGTCAAAGGTTTTATGCAGAAAGTGACTTTAGGGAGGGATTTTAAATAGAACATGGAAACAGTGCAGGCACCAGAGGCACAGAATTCAGCCTACTGGTTCCAAAATCCTTCCACTTAATTTATAGCCACATTTCTTGAACTACAGCTACTTCCCTCACAGCAGCACTGTTCCTTTCGGGATCATTCTCTGTAAGGCACTGGGAAAGAACGCCTCTGCATGGTAATTTACCGGTCATCAATGGGGGCACAGGATGTGCTTTAAATTCTTCAGCTACATCCACTCTTAGATGCCATCAGATACTTCCCCAACTGCAGGTCTGGAACTTTTCCCAAGATATGACATTCTCTGCTCACTACAGACATATCAGGCAACCAGCAGTATCAGACAACTGGGATCTGCAAAGGCCCTTCCTGTCAACAGTTCTTACTTGCCTATGACTTCTAAATAGCTATTTTTAGCTATTTAATTGATCTGTCCTAACTGGAAGCAACAGCAAAGCTCTCATGGACTTTTACATCCTCAGGTAGCTTTGACTTCTTAGTTATCTCATTGCTGTTTTGGAACTTGAATATTGTATGGGGGAGGGGGGGTTGCCATTAGAAAAATAAGTTCTAGGTTGTGTGAAAATATGGTAATACTCAACATGAATGCTACTAATGTGGGTGGATGAAAGCAGGTTTTATATTTGGCCTATCTAGCGCCTGAATTGTCTTCATGCTGTCGATATTAATAAGCTTAGATCTTTAGCAAAGGTTGTCATGAAGTAGTGGTTCATGACCTCTTCCAAACCAGGAATTTTTCCTGAGCCCTCCTTTCCATATGATCAGGACCATCCTCCTTTTGGCAATATAGGAAGTGCAGACTCACCATGACTCCATGATCCCTACAGATGACTCTCTGGGAGTTGCATGTCTAAAGATGAGAATTGTTATCTTAAGTTTCTCTAGGTCTGATTTTCTTCCCAGACTGGCATAAATCAGAAGTAACTCCACTGAAGCTGTAAGGTATACTTGCGCTGAAGTATACCTACCTGGTCTAGGCAAGATATAACCCGAAGCAGAAGGCAGTGTTCCTTCTCTCGTGCTGCCTGTTTACTGCAAAATGCAAGGCTTAGTACTGCAGGTTCCTTTGCCATTATCTTTTCAGATTATTTCCCTCCTGGAAGAATTCTTGCTGGAAGACAAATGCAAACACTCTGCTGGGTTTACTTGTGAAGATGGATTTGAACTTGTGGGAAGATGGGAAAGCAAAATCCAAATAGAGCTATTTTTGTCTGCTTAAAAAAAATAGACTGTGCAATAATAATTGAATGTTCTCATCCCATCCAGGCAAACATGAAGAGCAACAGGAAGAAGGAGGGATTGTCTCCAAGAACTTCACCAAGAAAATCCAGTACGTACCATACTATATATGCAGCTATTACTTTGTGCTTTCTAATGGGGCTTCCTCGTTCAGAGAGATTCTCATGGGAGAGAACAGAGGTTAGAAATGACAGCAAGACTGTTCTTAAGAGCACACAATGATCCTCTTAACAAGCCATCAGGTCACCCTGCTGTCCTCTCTGTGCTCTCAACTCCCTAGGATCTGTGAAAGGATTAGCAATTCTTCTCCCAAACACACAGGGTCCCATTGACATAAATGGGATTAGCCTAAAACAGAATGTATCCCTAATGTACATCCTCCTGATATCCAAATAGAAGGGATATGGATGGCTAATGTACTATCACCGGCCTGTGCTCATAGGGAATCTGCTAACCTTGCTAGCTTGAAGTGGTGACTTGTAAGTGCATGTATGAAGCCAATTACAGAAGCTTCATAAAATTCCTTCCTAACAGAGAATTTAACCCTACGAGATGCCAGGTGCCAGCATCTGCATGGACTCAAGGTGAGGACCCTGGCACCTCACAGGAACAAAACAATAAATAGATAAGCTCAGAATTTTGAAACAGAATAAGTGATTTAGAGCTACAGTTTCCATTGAAATCGAAGGTGTGCATCTAAATCCTCCTAGCAGCTTTGAAAATCTCAACTATAAAGGCAGGTTCACTTGGGAAGATGGGCGGGAAATATTCATCAGGTAAGGTGTGTTTGAAGCACACTGGAGGACTCCCCGTCTGCAAACCACATTCCTTAAGGATTTATTATTATAAGCCTGAGTGTATGTTTATGCGATAGATTACAGGGGCCAAATATATCCCTGACAGACTCATAGTATTACTTCAGTAATATTACATCATGACTGACTCCACAATATATTTATGTGTATGTGAGTATTAAAAACTCATTTACGTCCTCAATATTTAGATTACACGAATGAGTGACACTGCAGAACCCTTGCCAATTGATATGAATCAGTGTGTCTTAGCCCAGTGCCTAGTGAGCGGGTATCTATATAAAAACAGGTCCCCTTTCTGTCAATCTTGAGAGAGGCCACTTGGTGAGAAACCCACGGAAAACAAATTCCCCCTTATTATTTTTTTTTTTTTTTTCAATTTCGTGTCTCTGGACAAATCAGCCAAATCAGTTCTGAACTCCCTCGACTGAGCAGAGCTCAATCATTCAAATCTGTGTGGCACTACCACCAGCAAGCATCCTCCCTCCCAGACTCTTCAGCCTGGGGCTTCAGATACTCCAAAACCCATGGCAGGCATCTTATGTGCAAGCCCGGAGCCTGGAGGCCTTGGAGTTCAGATGCCTCCTAGTCTCGCTTGCCCCTAGGAAAAAGGCTGAAGGAGCATGCTAGAGGGAAAGCCCAAGAGCAATCCTCCTGAATCACTATAAATTGTGTAGCCAAGATCCTCCCATCGGGATGCTATAGTAATATCTCATAGGGGTGCCCACCCACAATGCAAGGGACAGGTCTCCACTTTCAGTTACACCAAGACATTCAGGGCCAGGAAGAAGGGGATCTCCCCTGCCAGGTACAGTTAAACCACCTGTCCAACATCATCCTCATGGTATCTCTTCTGCCCTCTTAGTGTATAAAGTGATCTCTGATCTCTCCTCTAGCCCCAAACAGTCCGCAAATTCACAGCCAGCTTCTAAAAAACTGAGACAGGTTTCAGTTCAGAACCCAGATCCAAATTCCCCCCATTGGTGAATCAATAGAGGAAAATGTAATTACAATTCAGTTTGGATGGCAGGAGCCCTGGCTTCTATTCCCTGCTCTGTTATTGACTTGTGTCACTTAAGCACTCTATGCCTCAGTTTACCCACCTGTAGAACAAGAGTAATGCCACATGAAGCTTTGAAAAGCATTTTAAGGTCTATAGATGACTAGCTCTACAGAAGGACTAAGTATTAGAGATCAACAGGCATCAGACAATGCCAAGCTAAAGCTGACAACTCCACTATTTTAAAGTTTCTTTCCCACTGCAAAGAAACAGATCTTGGCTGGGTTGTCTGTGTTTAACTTCAATGCACATGCTTTGGCTTGATTGTGTACACGTGTGTATTACGTAGGCAGAGATAGCCCTGCACACTGCAGTTTGTTTTTCCGTTGGCAGGAAAGTGAATGCTGGATTTGGAGAAAAACAAGGCTGGGCAAGGCAGAGAGGGTACAGGTGGTGGGTGTTTTCATCTCACAGAAGGACTTGACAGATTTATTTCCTGTGATATTTCTGGCTATGGATGATCTAGTCCTGTGGTGGATCTGTAATGCACGGCAAATGCCTCATTGGCTCATGGTGCTTATAAATATTTCATGACTGGGGCAAAACAAAAGATTGTTTTGTAAGGTTTACCCAGCCATCATCCCAACTGCATTCATTGTGGCTACCATCTACAATCGGCTGGTACATTTATGTTGTGGGTGGGAATAAAGGAGAAGGGAAAATAAGCAAGGAAATCATGTCAAGGAATGGATTTATAAACTCCAGGGATTAACTGGCTGGGTGGAGCTAAAAGTAGTAGGAGAATGACTGTCAGACTCCAAAAAGAAGTTGCCAGTGAGATGTTTTGATAACTCTCAACAATTGCTCTCTCTTAGAGAGACAATGAAAAAAGGCCCTAAATAGAAATTAAAGTCCCAGGCCAGGAAAACACAGAAGGATGTTCATAACTGAGTGGATGAGTAGTCCTGTAGAGTCAATGGGACTACTCATGCGTTTTGTCATGCACATGATTTAATTCTTTGCTGAGCTGGGACTAAATCTCTAAATGCACCAGATATTTGCATTAATCTTCCAGTTGGGCCATGGTATTTTTTTAACCAAAGTGAGAAGCAGCAAGTATGCTGATTTTTTTTTTTACAGCCCCCAGTTTATCTCCTGGCAAAAATGTCTGATCAAAACTAGCCAAAGGAGGATTCTTTCAGGATAAAGCAAAAGAGTCAGGATGGCTTATGAATCTTAACTGAGCTGAAATCCACTAGAAAAGCCAAATACACCCATTCTCCAAAGTCAGAATCACCTCAATAAGCGTGTGCAGCTGTGATTGCACAGCCAGTCCTCCAGCCTGCCTGCCCTGAGGGCAGCTGTAATGGTGCAGCCCACTTCAGCATAGTCCCAAAGAAAGCACCTTGGGAGTGAAAGCACTGATGTCAGTGGAGTTTCATAGTTTCGTAGTTGGTAGGGTTGGAAGGGACCTGAGCAGATCATCAAGTCCGACCCCCTGCCATGGGCAGGAAAGAGTACTGCGGTCAAACAACCCCTGCAAGGTGTCTATCTAGCCTCCTTTTGAAGACCCCCAGGGTAGGAGTGAGCACCACTTCCCTTGGAAGTTGGTTCCAGATCCTAGCTGCCCTGACTGTGAAGTAGTGCCTCCTGATATCTAGCCTGAATCTACTCTCCGTCAACTTATGGCCATTATTCCTTGTTACTCCCGGTAGTGCTCAGGGGAACAGGGACTCTCCTATTGCCTGCTGGTCTCCCTTGGCAAGTTTATAGACAACCACCAGATCCCCTCTCAGCCTTACCTGAGATCCTGGGGGCCTTCTGGGGCAGCAGCAGCAGTAATCTAGGCACGCAGGACCTGGCCGGCAGCCAGAGCATGACTTTGGCTGGCCAGGTTCTGGTTTCTGACAGTGCACATTGCAGCCACATGCACCGCCTGCTTTTTTCTGCTGCAGCTTTTTAGATACTGGCATTTCCCAGTATCTAATTTTGTTGCCGTGCTGCAAATACGCAGCACAGCAAACATTCACAAGTGCTGCATGTGTTTTGCAGCACCTCAAAAGGTTTTGAGGTGCCGCAAACCTCACATTCCCCCTTGTAGGGACGCAGTCACAGAGTTCATAGTAAAACCCTACCAAACTTCCCACGGAGGCTTTTCTGTCCAAATATTAGCAGACTGATGTGTCTGGGTACAAACTGGCTGAGTGAGACTGGAGAGGCTGGTACCAAAACAGAGCCTGCAGAGATCTCACCTCCTTACCAATCCAGGGCAGCTATTTAATAACAAGGCAGAGAGGCTCCTTATATGGACATGGGTTTTTTGCCATGACGCATGCTGCCACATAAAAATGATTTAACTTGTGCTTTGCAGAAGCTCTGGCTGCAAAAGCTGTGAGTGACATCCAGTCAAACATATCTGCAGAGGAGATTAAACAGAGAGCCTTTCAGAGAATGGGGGACAAAGAAACCTCTTTAAAAATACACAGAACATCCACAGTCTTAAGCATAAGAGCAGCAGACTTTACTGATTTCCAGACAGGTAACCCGTGGGCAAACACAAGCCTGCATATTTGAGTTATATTAATTTAACATTAACAATTCTTTGCACTTTACAAATAGTGCCTTCCAGTCCCCTTAAAACACTACCAGCATGAATTAACTTGAGCCCACAACAGCCAATAAAGTAAGTACATATTATCATCATCGTTTTACACATGGGGGACGGAGACGGAGGACGGGGGACTGAGGGCAGGACAGATCTAATTGACTTGACTGAGGTCTCACAAGAAACATGAGGTAGAGGTGGGTAGGAAGTTCAGGATGCTTGAATGCCAGTCCCATGCTATAACTTGTCTTTGTAAACAGGGCGAGTCTTCATAAACTCATTTAGGGCAGCTCACAGAATATAGTGATCTGTAGGCTTCTGGGTGAACAATAAAAGGGTTGTTTGCCAAGAAAAAATATATAACTGAATAGCTGAAATGTAACCCTAAGCATTTCATGGAAGTTTATTAGGAAACGATAGAATGTCCCCTGGTGCTTCTTCATGTTGAATAAGGAAGCTATTTTCCTAGACATAGTGATCCATGCAGCTAAACAATTTATCTTCTGTTTATGCTTGGGCTGCTACCCTGAAAGATTTGTATCTGCTTTTCTTGTGGAACAGCTGTGTTATCTAGCATCTATTGTGGCCAGTCCCAGGTATGCTTTTTCAAGTATAAAGTACAAAGAATAGACAGGTAAGTAGTGTGTAGGAGCCATTATGGTGCTGTGCCAAATGTCCAACTTGGGAAATGTAACACAGGCAGCATCCGTTAGTGCCTGTATGCCAAGTGCAGGGCAAAATGGTTTGTACACACTGAGGAAAGAGTGGCCTGGAGAATATCAACACTATCTCATTTTCTGTTCCTCTTTTCAGACTCCCCTATGAGGTGGATCCTGTCACAGTTTTTGCATCCTTATCTCCAGAAGGGCTGCTGATCATCGAAGCGCCACAGATACCTCCGTACCAGCAGTACGGAGACAGCAGCTGTGGTAACGAGATACCAATGGACAACCAAGAAGCAACCTGTGCTTGATGCATCTTCCCTGCTTCCATTTTTCCCCCTCTCCCTTCTCAAAAAGATTTCTCTTTGATTCCAGCTGTAATTTCATTAGCTGAACAAACATGTACATTGGATCCTGTATATTCTCTTAAAGGGGCTCTGCTTCATCACATCCTACAGATGTATTCCCTTGTCCTACTCCTGTTCTAATCAGAGTAAGTTTGCACTTAGACAAGGTGGTTGACTGTAGGGCTCCAGTATCATCACTATGGTTGTTGTTACTTGTATTACAGTTGCACTTAGAGGGCCCAACAGAGGTGAAGGCCCCACTGTGCTAGAACTGTACTTATAGTAAGAGACAGTCCTTGCCCCAAAGAACTTACAGTCTAAAAAGACAAGATAAATAAAGGCTGAGGGGAGAAACAGTGGCTCAAGCAAGTGAAGTCACTTAGGAAATAATTTGCAGAGCCAGGTATAGTACCCAGGTCTCCTGGCTCCTAGGCCAATACATTATCCTCTACACAACACTTCCTCTTGTATTACTTGTCATTTTTTTCTCTACTGGCTGAAAACAACCAGGATATGGTAGAGAATTTATCATGGCAAGATCCAAAGAGTGGTTGAAATTCCCTAACAAGCTGCTTATGGGCTCTGCTGGCTCCAAACAAAATCAAATCACAGGGCCTGGGAGAGGTGACTCCGTAACTCCAGCTTCTCTTTGGCATTTCTCCCTTAGTAGTGTCCCAATATGGCCCACAGTTTCACCAAGGTTTTATTGAGGTCTTACATGCGCCAATATCGTTTATCTGTATATCGTACATAATAAAACAGATGTCTTGTTTGTTGTTGTTTTTTGCTATAAGTTAATAAGATGGAATATTTATGACACTCACAAAACTTTCTCCTCTTAAATTAAAGTGCAACTCTTAGAGTCATATTCTACATGTGTCTCTTTCTTTTCCATTTCATGAATGATTGCTCTTTAAACAGCCTCTTACCAGTGTCAAGATTAGTTTTTTGGTGATGGAAAGACTGGCAAGTATTGTTTTGTAGACAGACAACCTGAAAGACCAGACATTCAGAAATGTAACTTGTCTGCATGTTTTGACCCTCTTATTTTATTATCCAGAAAGGATTTGTGCTTTTATTTGACAAACATGATGAATAAAACTTAGTGGATGTTCTTAGCTTTTGTGTTTGCCTTTCTGGAATCAAATCGAGATCTGATAGGTTTGGTTTGTCACATAAAGCCTAGTTTCCCAAGTGGAAGGCTAGTGCATGCAGGGGGGAGGTACAGAATATGTCAGGGAGATGATAGTTAAATACAGCTGTTTGAGACTTTCACTGTGAATTTAATTTTAAATGAAAAATTAAGTGATTGAAAAATTGAAACTTTCCACTTGGAAACAAAACATTTATTTTGGGGTCAGTGTCACATTGACCTGCACCTGTGTAAACTGTCACAGGTCCTCATAGTAGCGGTAATTAATGTAGTCCATAAGGTGCCTCGTTCTTAATTTATTAGCTGGACTATATCTCCAGTTACACCCTCTTTTCCATTCTGGTCAAATCCATGGCTGCAGTGCATCATGGAAAATGCAGTCCAATCAAGGAAGATCCCCCATAGAGAAAAACAGGACTCTCGCACAATTGTCATGAAGTGGTACCTCAGCAGTTCAGGTAGAAAAAAAGTTTGGGTCGAATCAAGCTAAAACAAAGCATTTCAGTTTAGCCCAACAAACCCAAATGAAATATTTTGACATTCAGAGGCCTTCAGTTCTCTGGAGCATTTAGATATTTTGACTCCTTATCCTAATTTAGGATGGAAACGCATCTCAAAATATGAGAATTTCTTGCAGGATGGAAACAGATTTTCAACAAACTCTACTGCTGCGGTTTGTGAGTGGTCCCAGGATTTCCTTGTTTCATCCTACAGCCAAGCAAAAGAGGAGCATGCTTCTATTACTGTGACTATTACAGTAATTCCCAGGTCCCATAACAATTATGCTGAAGTCTCTGAGGACAGCGCATTCCCAGCAGTTAGTTGCATATGTTGTGCCTGCACACAAGATGATTAATAGGACTACAAACCACAGTGGCTAACTAGGTGCTGCCCTTACCAATAGTCCAGGCTGCAACATGTCCCTCTCCCTGTAGCCCAGACACAACCTAGGTTTGTGTATTTTGGCTAGATCTCCTGTGTTTCTGAATTCAGACCAGTCATTTGACCTTCCTCCCTGCTCCGTACACAACAAGAAAGCCCAGAGCTTAATGCCTTATTTGCTGCTGAAGCCCCTCTCTGTGCCTACATCCTACTCAAGCAGTGATTGGGTACAGAGCCAGGCCCATGAATGGTGAGGAAACAGTTAATCCCTGTTTCCAATGATGATAGGTAGGAATAGCTGTTCTTTTGCTTGTTTGTTGTTTTTGTGTGTGTATATATATGTAGCTTTCCGTGCCTATCTGCCCAAGTGTCGTGCCTCTGGGTCTCCTTTGAACCTTGCCATTGCCTTTCGGGCTGTACGGTCAGGCTACTGGGAGCGGCCTTGGGTCATCTCCCCCAGGGGTCTCTCCTGCCACGTCTTTGCTGGTAATTAGTCTTCTAGGAGGAAGGTGTTTGGTCCCGTCTCCCCTGGAACCTCCCCTCGGTCGTCCTCATGGCCTTTGCTTCTCAGGGCTCCACCTCCCCTACACCCTGCCTAACGCTAACCATGATGTTAACTGTCAGGGCTGGTGTTATGGCCCTCACTGACGCCCAGTTTCTCAAGGGCTATGGCTGTGGGCTACAGATCGCACTGGTGCTGAGCATCGACCGCCGCCCTTCAGTGCTCCCTGGTTCACGTGGGATCTGGCTGCACCCAGGCTTCGGGTCCCCTTGGCAGGTTCCTCCCTCCCCGGGTTCAGTACCTGTTGCCCATCGTCCGTGTCCAGGTTCTGGCTTTGTTGTCTCCGTAGGTGTCCCAGTCACTGCTACTGCCGGCCTCTGTCCATGCCGATCTTGTAGGTGACTCCTTGGGCCCTCGCTGGCCTGACTTGTCTTCCATGGCTCCGTCTCTGGGGTGCCACCACATCTCCTCCGCTGCAGGACCTTTGGTCCTCCCCAACCCCTCCGGGCTGGTTGAGGACGCCACTTCCTTTTCCTTTTCCTCTTCTGCTGCTTCTTCCTCTCTCCCCGGCTTCCTTCCTGCTGGGCTTTTTATCCCGACTCTAGGTGGCCACCTGGCTAATTGCCCTCGGCACGCTCTAACAAAGCACGGCCAAACAGATGCAGGAGCTGTTCCTGGCTCCTCCTGGCTCCATCACGGGTTTTCCCTTTGATCTTGAACCACGGCAGCTTCCACCACCACGGTTTCACTTCCGCTGTTGCCAGCTGCCAGCGCAGCATCCCGCTGCCTTTCTCCTGCCACAGGTAAGTTTTCTCTACAATATATATATATATGTGTGTGTGTATATATATATATAAGATTATATATATCTACACTCCCAAGTCTCACACCGCAAAAAGAAAATCCTTCACCCATTACAAAACTGCACCCGCGCACCTGTACAAAGGCCCACTGGCCACCCGAACCCATTACAATATCCGCATCACGGCAACACACACAAAACAAATAAGTCCTTCCTGGTCCCTCAGTCCAGGCAATGCTTCCTTTCCATCCCCACTCTGTTTGCGGGGTGACATACTCAGTTCAAGTGTCTTCATCATTGTCGTTCCAGCTCCTGCTGGAGAACCCGCTGCTGCTGCTGTCCTCTGTTCCACTTGTCCCTTCCTCTTCTTTGCTGCCTTCACCCCCCCTCTCCACTTAGGGGGGAGGGCAGGGGGGAGTTGTATGATCCTGTGCCACATGTCTCTGTGCCAGGTGACTTTGGCTGCCTCTTCCCCATCCTCCTCTACCAATTTCTGGTAGTAGGTCTGGAGTTCGCTCAGTGCCATTTTCACACAGCCCACTACCTCTACATCCATTTGCCTGTAAAACAGGAGGTTCCTGGCCTTCCACAAGGCACTCCTGATGCAGGATGCAAACTGGTCAAAATGGGGCACCAGGCTCCCCTGATGTTTGGCAAGGTGCCCATACAGCACCGCTTCTCTGGTTAGCTGGCTGATGCTGGTCACTGCTTTGCAGAGCCGCTTCACCCTTTTCCATGCCTCCTTGGCGCAGGTGCAGATCTAAAGGAGGTGCTTAATTGTCTCGGTGGCCCCATGGCAGTTGGGCCATGGGAAGCTGGGTCTCCCCAATTGCCCCTCTCTATTTTTCTGGGCCCTCACTGGTAGAGCTCAGGGGGCTATGAGCCAGTTCAGGTCCTTGTGATTTTTGCGCAGCTCCTTGTGGTGGATGAGCTCCCACACGGCCTGGCATGCGCTGCCCGGGAGCAGGTCTACGGGTGATGTGATGTCCCTTAGTCTCACCATCTCCTGGATCTCCCTGTGGCTTCTCATGGTCACTGGGCTCACGTTCTGCAGGCCATACACACTTTGGTGCTGGTTCAGGGTCTTATAGAACCACAGTGAACCCATGATCCACGGTCTATGGTTGGTCAGGGTGAATACCCCCCAGTGTCTTAGGATGTACCCTGCAAAGTACCTCACAAGGCAAGCGGTTTTGGCTTCTGCGTCCATTGCCAGCTTGCAGATCATGCTCGAATACTTGGCCCACAGGAACAGGAAGATGTCTGGCATGCCCCTGCCCCCAGCCCTCTTGTCCTTGTACAGGGTCTTCGGGGTGACTTTTTTCCATCTGGAGCCCCAGAAGAAAATGCACACAGCCCTCTGGATCCTGTGGGTGACACGCTCGGAAGGGGGGGAATACCAGTGCTGCGTACAGAAGCAGTAATAACAATACTGCCTTCACAAGCATGACACACTCCCACACGGAAAGGGAATGCATGTGCCACAGCCCCAGTTTCTGCTTTACCTTGGCCTCTGTCTTCTCCCATGCTGTCCTGCCGCTCAGATCCAGGTCGAAATCTATCCTCAGGATCCTGACCTCTTTGCAGGGGACCGAGACCCCCCCAGGAACTCCAGGTCCCTGCCCTTGCCCATGGCTAAGCAAGTGCTCTTGCTCACATTGAGCTCGGCCCCCGCTATCACCTCATACACCTGCGTGTGTGTCAGGGCTTCCTCTACCGAGCCTCTGTTCTGGCACAGGATGACCAAATCATCCATGTAGGCCAGGACCTTGGCCTCTCGGTTGCTGCTTCCTGGGATGTGGACTCTGCAGATCCCTGGGTCCTGCCTCATGCGCTGGGCCAGGGGCTTGATGGCGCAGATGACCAGGATCAGGGAGAGTGGGCAGCCCTGCTGGACTCACGACTCCACCGTGAACCTGGCACTCAGGAAACCATTGATCTGCACTTCACTGCTCACTTCTGTGTACAGGGCCCTGATCCATCCGACGCAGATCAAGGGGACTCCCATCCACTCCAGGGTCTGGAACAGGAGCCAATGGGACACTAGGACTACAGCTTTGCATCTTCATGCTAAAGACCCTCAGGAGAAGGTGGACACAGCTATGATGGAAGGCCTGCCTTCTATGCTCTCTATAAGCAGCCAGGAGGCTGGGGCGATTCAATTCTTTGCACGTTAGAGCAAAGAGCAAGACGTCTCCTTGGAAGGATGGGGTGTTTTGTTTACTCTCTTCTATAAACTAAGTTGAGACAAATGTTTTGTAATTCCAGATCTTCAGAGGACCAACACCCAGAAAGAAGCACTGGAAGGAGCGGTTCTTTATTATAGCTCTTTGAGGGTGTGGATGAGGTAAATTAGACTTTATTTGAATTTACAGGCTGGGTCTTTGAAAGTACAGGTCTTTGTTGAAACCTGCAGAGCAGGCTATCATAAGTAGCTTATCATTTTTTTTAGATGCTTACCTACAGGCTTCTTAGTTTGTTTTTAGATGGTGCTAAATATCTGCTCTCTGAAAAAAGAATTCTCTAATATCTCTTAGCTGGAGCAGAGTTGTGGCCTATACATTGTGTTAGCCCAACTCACTTAAAACTCTAGCAGAACCAGGGTCCTATAGTGGGGAAGAAGGAGGGGGCAGAACCCATATCCTGCCACACTACAGGGTTGTGGTATATTCACCTTGTGTGTCTCTAGTTATCCTTTCCCAGATATACTGCCTTAGAACAGGTGGTATTTGATAACTGCCCAGAGATTTTCTTTTCCCAGACTGCACCCTTATAAGCACGGCTGTGCAACGTCCCAATGTATACACTTGCTCACGTACATGTGTTGAAGATGTTTTGTGTGGACAAAGATCAGCTACGTGTGGCTGTCATCAAATCAGGCATAAGCTGCTAATGAACGCGCGTGCACATGAAGCTTTTGCAGCATCTATGTTTAAGCTTTTCCAGTGTGCGTGTGTGTTGGGGTGGGGGGGATGACAGCACCCTACACCCTCTTCAGTATTCGGTTCCACCAGGGGCTGTTGCTATTTTTTCCTAATCAGAACCAGTGAACTAGGCAGGATCTGGGAGCAACAGAACATCCTTTAAAATGAAGGGGCATGACCCACCCCCTGTCCTCCCTTGCAGCCTTTCTCTGAACTTGAGCCTCCCCTTGGGTCAGGGAGACTTTTCTTCCCTCAGTTTCCACAGGATAAAAGAACTTACTGCAACCAGCTAGTTGCTTATTAGAACAGTTATTATTTGACATGACCCTGGAGGCAAAACTTGCATTAATATTGCCATGGCAAATCACATGCTGCTTTGTTTCACCTCCAGAGTCTCTGGTCTCTCAATATAGCTACAGCATCGGTAGTGATCATGTCTGGAATCCAGCACCCTGAACCTACCCTGATGACACTTGCTAGTAGTATATGGTATGACACAAAGCTATGGGGAGATGTGGAGGTGCCGGAGGGCAGGGAACAGCTGCAGGCAGACCTGGACAGGTTGGACAAGTGGGCAGAAAACAACAGAATGCAGTTCAACAAGGAGAAATGCAAAGTGCTGCACCTAGGGAGGAAAAATGTCCAGCACACCTACTGCCTAGGGAATGACCTGCTGGGTGGCACAGAGGTGGAAAGGGATCTTGGAGTCCTAGTGGACTCCAAGATGAACATGAGTCGGCAGTGTGACGAAGCCATCAGAAAAGCCAATGGCACTTTATCATGCATCAGCAGATGAATGACGAATAGGTCCAAGGAGGTGATACTTCCCCTCTATCGGGCGCTGGTCAGACCGCAGTTGGAGTACTGCGTGCAATTCTGGGCGCCACACTTCAAGAGGGATGTGGATAACCTGGAGAGGGTCCAGAGAAGGGTCACTCGTATGGTTAAGAGCCTGCAGACCAAGCCCTACGAGGAGAGACTAGAGAAACTGGACCTTTTCAGCCTCCACAAGAGAAGGTTGAGAGGCGACCTTGTGGCTTCCTATAAGTTCATCACGGGGGCACAGAAGGGAATTGGTGAGTATTTATTCACCAAGGCGCCCCCGGGGGCTACAAGAAACAATGGCCACAAGCTAGCAGAGAGCAGATTTAGACTGGACATTAGGAAGAACTTCTTCACAGTTCGAGTGGCCAGGGTCTGGAACGGGCTCCCAAGGGAGGTGGTGCTCTCCCCTACCCTGGGGGTCTTCAAGAGGAGGTTAGATGAGTATCTAGCTGGGGTCATCTAGACCCAGCACTCTTTCCTGCCTATGCAGGGGGTCGGACTCGATGATCTATTGAGGTCCCTTCCGACCCTAACGTCTATGAATCTATGAATCTATGAATCTATGGTGCGCACAGTGTGGTCAGACTCCAGAGCAACTTTTCAAGGCATTTCCCCAAATGAAAACAGTTGACACAGTCTATGTGCAGGTTGATGACCCTTGCAGCATGCTACATGGCCTCATGTGAGTGCAAGTCCCACACTAGAGATCTAACCCAAAAGACTAGAATGCTGATTAAATAGGATCCCTCAAAAAAACAAGGGATGGCAAGAAGTTAGGGTGTGGACATACAACATGTTCACATCAAATTGATTTACAGCAGTTTGTATGCTGCTGCAAGTTACACTAGCTCTCTAAAGGTAGCTACATGCAGTAGATATTGCTATGGGACTTACTACAGGTAGCAGGGGAACTGATATGCGCCTGTTTGCAGTGAACAAATGACCACTCCAAGATGAGGCTGACTAGAGCTGTGAACACACAAGCTGGATATCAGTGCAATTTATGCTGGTCTATAGCTGCTCTAACTTTATCCTGGAGTAGAGCAGATCACAAAGGTGTAAAGCAGTATATCAGCTCTCTTCACACTTTGTTTGCATGGAGGCAGGCTACACTGATGTGAACGTGTCATGTGCCCACGCTCGCTGTCATGGAATGTCCTGAGTGACATCTGCATTGAGGGCTGGGGACAGGGTTGCTACAGCAAATGACTCCCTGAGATAAACAAAAGTGTATATCTAGGCCTCCTCTGCCCATAACATTACTGGAAAGAATTTGGAGAGGAGGGGTAAAAATATAGATGGGAGCAAGATCTTGCCAAACTTCCCCAAGTCATTTAATTTTTTCCTGACTGAGAGCCTACTCCAGCTCCCACTGCTGTCAATCAAAAGACTCTCTATTGACTTCAAAGGGGCTTGGAGAGGGCTTTAGGGCAAAAAGAGTCAGGTGTCAAATCATATTTCAGCAAAAGGATCTGATGAAGATCTATTGCAGCTGGTTGGTATTAGTATTGACCCTTTATATTGTGGCAGTGCCAGGAGACCTTGAGTAGACTAGGTTCTTTGCAAACCTGGAAAACAACAGTTCCTGCCCCCAAAAGCTTGCAGTCCAAAAGACAAGCCATGAGTTGGAAGAGGCAAATGAGCAGGTGGCTGTGGGGTGCCGGAGGAGGAGAACAGGGTAACAGATGTAACAGGATGTTTTAACATGGGCAAACTCAGTGCACTATTCAGAGCTGATCAGAAGCAGCAATTGTAACTCACTGCCTGCCAAGCAGCAAACAGATGGCGATTTTCTGTATGCGTTATGGAAGAGGTAATTTTAAGGAAAAAAACAGAAGGGGGAATGTGGTTCTTCTGCAGACAGTTAGAAGCCTTGCTCTTAGTGGAAAAGTGTCCTCAGAGCAAAAAAACCTCCACAAACCCTTCCTGGAGAGAACTGACTCCTTACTGGAAGTCTTGGCAAAGGAATGAAGTCTGGAAAGAACTAATCATAAACTGAGCTCCACACAACCAGGGAAAGTGCTTCATTCTAGTTTGGAGTCGAGGCACACACACAGCCCAACGTGGGAGAGAAAGTTTGTGACTCAAGCTGTTCACCCCTACCCCACCTGGGACATCAGTGCAGTAAGCCTATGCATTCCCCAGTCCCTAACCTGTAGATCACATTACCACTGTCTGAAAATGAGTCTCTTGACACTTTCCTCCACTCAGGAACAATACAAGCTCCTTTTTATTACTCTGGTACAGGTGCAAAATGATTCCCTACCCTGTGGTACAAAATCAGCTTCTGGACTGTGAATTGCAACAGCTTCCTGTAACCAGCAGGACAGCAAACCCTCTCAACTCCCATCTCTTCTTGCCCCATTGATAGCTCCTGTGGATGAAGCAATTGCCAGCTAATTATCTGGCTATAGTATTGACAAATGATTTATGCTGGAATCTTGAGCACCTCTATAAAAACCTCTGTGGAGGTGGAAGCAGTAGCTAAGATTTGTTAATAGTACTTTATGAGGAATTGGCACACTTCTCCCCCTGTTCATCTCCTTCTAGTGTGTGCTGCTTCTGTTTAGGAGCCTGCTGATTTTATTTTTAATTAAATTGGAGGACACTGAGAAGAAAGCAATTTGGTTTGTTACAGGTAAAGGACTGCTCGAAGAGAACCACTTCCTCCCATCAGCATGGATGTGAATTGGTGTCCTTGCCTTGAACTTCTCCAGACAGACTCATGGAATTAGGTTTCTTTCCTTGTAATCACTTAAAAGGTTTGTTGAAACCCACTTCTCAGCTAAAGTATTTTCTCACAAGACACATCACATGATCCTTTGCTTATTTAAATAATGCTATTTTTCCTTGTCCTGCCTATATTGAATGGAAGGATTTGTTGCCTGAGATTAGCAGCACTGGGATTGTTTTCACTGAGAAGCTGTTGAATCACTCTTCACTGAGCCAGATTGCCAGCTGATGTAAACTGCCTTATGTTCACTGATGTAAACTGAATTACACCAGCTGAGCATCTGCCTCATGGTTTTGCAGAGAGAGATCCTGGACTGAACTTTTTCTAGTCTTTGAAAAAGAGTAGATTTTTGAAGCAAACTGCTCCTTTGAGGTCCCTCTCTCTCAGCCTGAATCAAAACAGTTGAGAAGATGCCACCCCCACCCCCCAGCTGTCCCCCCCCCCCCCCCCCCCGAGCACAACTTCTCTGCAGCCGAGGGCTGCTCTTGCACCTCCCGCCCCGCTTCTGGCCTGAGCCGCTGCAGGCATGTGCCTGCATTTCCTGAATGTCTGTTCATTTGCAAATTGGTTCAATCTAGGCAGGATAAACTAACCTGCAAAGACTGAATCAATTCAAGCTCTGGCTTTTTTGAATGTCTGTCCCTAGCCCAAATAGTCCTTGCCAAATTTTGTGTGAGACCAGTGTAGGAAGGGGTGGGGGGGGGGGTGGGAGTTGAAGCCATGCTGCGCAGATACCTTTGCAGCAGAGCTGTGATTAATAAACATGATTTTTATGTATTTCTGTAGCCTACCTTTATGCTTCAGGTTAAGCTGCTTGCCCCCTCCCCCTCCAGGTAAGCTAGAGGACACTACCCTTTCCAAGCACAGAAGATCTGTCAAGCACAGAGCCTCTGTCCTTTGATAACTAATGGTAACTGCTTCTTGTCAAACAATGTGTAGCCATGATAATGAATAACAGAAGTGAGGCAGCATGGTCCAGTGGCTAGACCAGGGGCGGGCAATTATTTTGGGCGGAGGGGCGCTTACCAAGTTTTGGCAAGCTGTCGAGGGCTGCAGTGGTAGCCCCACCTCTTGACAGGTGCCCCACCCCCTGGTCGCCATCTTGTGACCAGAAGTCCCACCCCCTAACCCCTGACCTTTGTCACCAGAAGTCCTTCCCCATGCCCCCAGAAATTCTCCTTTCAGCAGGGGGTTTTGCAATCTCAGAACAAGAAAAATACCAACTTATATTCTAAAAATTGAACATGTACAACATTCATTAATTCAATTAAAAAATATATTTTTGTCCTGGTTTACATGTGTTTGTGTAGTGTACACAGAGGGGATTGCACAATAGCTTAAAATTAAGTCCTACTCTTGTATATTGTGGGGGGCTGTTAGTGTGTGGGTATGTGGAGGAGGATGTGGGGGTGAGTGTGGGGTGATGGAGCAAGTGGGTGTGTGTGTGGATATGTGGGGTATGGGTATGGGGTTTGTGGGGGGTTTTGTGTGGGGGGAGGGTGGCTGGGGTGTGTGAGGGGGTATGGGTGTGGGGGTCTGCATGTATGGCAGTGCGAGGGTGGTGTGGGTGCACATGTATGGTGGAGTGTGTGGGTGGGACTTGCCCTATTAACACACACATAGCCTCTGCCCCCTCACCCCACACACACACACACACACACACACACACACACAGCTTCTCCCTCCCTCATTGCTCTCTCTGTCTCTCTCTCCCCCTCCCTCATTGCAGGGACACACATGCACATACATGTGCGCATGTACCCGCACCCACACCGCCTCCCACTTCTGGCCCCAGAGTACCAGCAGGGTCCCATGCTCCTGTGGTCCGGCCACGCAGCCGGGGGCCATGTGGTGCTGGAAGCAGCCCATGTGCACAGGGAAGACAGAGACTTCTGGGTGGGGGTGTGGTAGTAGGGTGGGGCCCAGCTGGCTTTGTTAGTGAGTGCTGCTGGCTTCCCCTGGGTCCTACTGCCCCTGGTTTCTGTCATCTTTGACAGGCTGCCAGGAGCAGATAAATATACATTCTCTAAATTTTTTAGGGGCCCCGCAGCCTGGATAGAATGGCCTGGCGGGCTGGATTCGGCCTGCAGGCTGTATTTTGCCCACCCCTGGGCTAGACCCTCTGGGGACCTGAGTTTTAACCTAAGCCCTGCCACTGACCTGGTGTGTAACATTGAGCAGGCCACTTCACCTCTTTGCGCCTGTTTCCTTTCCCATTTCTCGTTGTCTTTTCTAGTTAAACTCTGGGCTTTTATTAGGGTATGCACAATACCTAGCCAAATGGATCCCAGTCTCTGAGATCTGTCGTTGCTTCTGTAATTCAAACAGCCAAAATAGAAGGGAAACCACTTGGCTCAGATTGGTATTGTTTGCTGTTTGCTAAGTCACTGAATTTGCAACCCAGTTCATTTCTGTCAGTGGTCAGTTCATTTTTAAAACTGTATTTCAGGGAGGGTAGCTGAACTCATCTCGTTACTCAGAAGCTCATCAAGCCTTGCCCTTCTCCCTGCTGCAAGCCCCTGCTTTGTATCTGCACAGGGCCTGGAGATACCTCCAGAGCCCTAGACCTTTGTCTAACCCCTTAGCTGGGTGGCTGGGATTAATGCTCAGGTTACTAATGCCATTGTTTATAACTTCTTCTCCTGTTAGTTCTCATGCTTGTCCTATCCTGTGGCAGCCACTCTTGGCATCCAATAGTCTGGCTCCACTTGTGCCAGGATCATAGTGGTCATGCAGCACAACATCCGCATTAGGTTACACTGGAGACACTGCAGCTCTTATTGTGGGAGGTAATGGTTAGAAACAGGCTCAGTGTTTCCTCAGTGTTCATCTGCCGGCTGTAAAGTCTGTGCTTTGCATCATCCTAATCTCCTTGGTTGTGATATTGCAACCAGTTGCTGTGGAGATGAGTGTGATGTCATATACACAAGGTGGAATATTCAGCTCAGTGGAAACAGGGCTCCTCTGATCTCCTCCTCCACCTTTTTTCACTACAGGGGCTCTCCCAGGTCTCTTCAGAGTGATTGCTTTGTTTCTTTCCACTTCCTTTCAGTCTGCCCCATGGGTTGGGAGTGGCAGCCTCCCCAGTGGCATCTGCTAATCATCACCTCCCCTCTCTCTTGCAGAAACCTCCTAAATACTTGCCCCGCCCCAGGCAGTGTTCTGATCCAAGGACCTCACCCCTTGGTGAGGTAATGCTGTATATAGTCTGTTATCTAATTATACTGTATGCCCATGAGGGTTTTTACTGCAACATATTTGGAGCAAGGATGCTGATTTTTCTGATTAGCAACACCTAACCTGATAGTGTTGTAAAGATAATCAGAGAGCCTTTCGTTCTGTTCAATATAGAACACATACGATAGAAGCCTGATTATGAGCTCCTACTACTTTCTTCAAATGTTTAAATCCTCCTCCTGAGGAAGGAGTCTTCTCTGTTCAGTGTCTCTGTTTCTACTACTTCTTAATGAAGTTCCCCTCTGTGCCCACAAATCTTGGGATTATCTGTGATGCACAACCTTATTTTCCCACTGACACTCACTGTGTCTTTAAGTTGCCTATTTGCTCTTCTGGAACAGTGCTGGCACTTGTCCTTTCCATGACCCTGCTGGGTGTCTTCACTATCCACTTTATTCTGGGTCTTAATCGCTTTTCTGTTCCGTGGGTGCAGTTTTTCCTTTTATGATCTGACCATTAATAGTCTTGTTTTGATGAACCTTGGCTCATGCTACGATGTTGCTTTGTAGTAGTTGACATAGACATTTGGAAAAACATTATCCTAATGTGATGTTTTCTTTCTCAGAAGTTTGAGCCTGGATGATTGTTTTTATAATGACCTAAAGAGTGCTCCTCTGTGAGCTCATTCAAATCCTGACTGCCAAAGAATAGCTATAGTGACCTAGAGCAGTGGTTCTCCACCTTTTTGGTACCGGGACCTATCTGTAAACACTGAAGGCCAGTCCTGACCCAGCGCCTCTCACTCATGACCCACAGCCCCCCTGCCCCCAGGTACCAACCCCCCAGTGTGCAGGGCAGCGGGTGGGTGAGGCAGGGGGAGCCCCAAGCAGCCCCTCGCAGGCTGGAAGTCTGACAGCCTGCAAGAGAAAAGCCAAGGTTTCCCACGTTTTTCTCCTTTAAAAGGAGAATCCATTTTTAAAGTTTGTTCACCTTTTAAAGTTTGTTGACCCTTTCCTATATTCTTGCGGCCCACTTTTGGGTTGCGAACCACGGGTTGAGAAACACTGACACTGAGATCTTCTCTGTGCCTTCATTCCCACATTTGTACACTGAGGATAATGCTTTACCTACCTAATTCCCAAAGAAGCTATGAGATTTTTCAATAGTAAATGTTCTGTGCTTCCCTGTTGCAAGAGCTAATTTACTGGCTTCCCTGAGTCCGTGTTGCCTACTGAATAGACTATGCTTTATCCAGGACTTGGGAAAAGACAGCTCTGTTCCTGGCCTGGTACGTGCCTCAGGTATCTTTTTTTAATGGATTTGTTTTCTTTCCTGTAAAATGGGGACGACAATATTGATTTCTTTTGCAAAACATTCTGAGTTGTACTGATTACAAGTGCCACCTAAGAGCATCGCTCATTTGTAGTCTCATGTAGCTGTGACACAATGCCTGATAAAACAGAGTTTTACTTTGAGATTTGGAGTTCGGTTAGTGTTACCATAAAGGGGCACAAGCTCTCTCACAGAAATTGAGTAAAATGATTGTGAAATGAAGCCAATGAGTCTAACATGCTAAGAGTGAAAATTCACCACTAGAGCAGTGGTAAGTGAGTTTTAATTGTTCAAAGCTTCTTTCAAGTTGTAATCCTGTTGTTATTAGTATTGCAGTAGCAACTGAGGCCTCCGCCCCATTGCACCAGGCACACTGTACAAGCTTCTCAATTACTAATTAGCTGTTGGTTACTGTAAGAGTACACTTAGTAGCGCTGTGTGAAGCAGCTAGTATTCGTTTCGGATTCAGATTTGGCGGATTCGAGGGACAGTGATTCAATTTGGGGATTCGAATCACTGTCCTGATTTGATTTGGGTGACCTGCCCAGGCCAGCTCCAGCCCTTTAAGAAAAAAAAAAAGAAAAAACCCTGAGACTCACCACTCCTGCCAACGGGGAACAATCCCTGCTGCCCCCCATTGCCCCACACCACATGGGGGGGCTCTGCACAAGCCCCCAAGGTGCTGCAGGAACGGTGAGTCCCAGGGTTTTTCTTGGCTTTGTTTTTTCTTAAAGGGCTGGAGCTGGCCCAACCCAGGCAGCCATGGGGGGGGCTGCAGGAGTGAAGGCAGGGTTGGGGGGCTCATGGAGAGCCCCGCATGCAGCATGAGGGAAGCAGCGGGGATCACCCCCCCTCCCCCCACCCAGCAGCACTCAGTGGCTTTTTATTAAAGTACCGAGCTGGGGTGGGTAGGGCAGCCATGGTGGGGGCTGGGGGAGCATGGGGGGGTCAGCAGGGTTGGCAGGGGTCCCCCCATGGTCCCCTCCCCCAGCCCTCCTCTCCCGCCCCTAGTACTTACCAGCTCAGAGTCAGCTGCAGCTCCCTGCTGCAGCCACCGGGAACTGTCCAAATCATCAAAACTCTCCAAATCATTTCTGAAGATTTGGAGAGCTTTGAATCGATTCGGACCTTTAAATTGGTCCCCTGATTTGATTCAGATTCGGCCACCAAATCAGGCCAAATCTCTTCCAAATCACATCACCGTCTGAAGCTCTGCACAGCCCTAATGTTTAGCCTTCTGGTTGTACTATCTGGTTGCCATTCAGAGAAAAGGTGTCCATGTGGTGCCTGATCCAAAGCTCACTGAAATCAAAATAGGAGCCTTCATTGACTTTAAGAAGCTTTGGGTCGGGTCCATAGTTTTTTTCACATCATCAGAAATTCTGAGTTAAAAATAAGCCTCATAAAATTTATGACATGGTTACCAACACTGAAAATTGTTTGCTGTAAATAAAGTCTTTAGCATCCGCTCTGCAAGACTTTCCTTGTGTTCTCCTTCATTTGAGTTGCCTAATTGAATTCAATGGGAGAATTCTGGTGAGTAACAGCTCACAGACCTTTAATTTTTATTCAATGGTTTATACAACTTTTAATCTTCATAAAAGTTTGGTCCTCCACTGCAGCGTGGATAATGCAGTTCATTTATAAAAATATGGGTTCTGAATGTGACATCACATCTTGTGTTAATATAGGATGTGACAGTATGACTTGGGAAGATATATTGTAACATCACAAGAAAGTACATCATACTGTGAAATGCATATGTGTAAAGCCTACTATGTATAGAGCGCTCTCATTTACAGGTGCATTTTTCTAATGCCAATATAAATCATTGTTGTCGGTTTATAAGCCTATGAGAAACAGGTTATGATTTCCTACTTGTGTACATATAATCTTTATTTATAAAAGCAAATAGCTTTAATATTACATTTCAATACAAAAAAAAAGAACTGAAAAGAAAGAAGGCAGGTTACATATGAGACGTTTCCTTTGGGATACTCCAGGTCATTCAGTCCCAGAGTTGACATCTATCCATCACAAACAAATCCATTTTTTCATCATATGAAAGTCAGAATTGTGGGATTTGTTTGTTGTTTTTTTTCTTAAATAAAACCCACCAGCAGCCTTCAGGATCCACAGTTCGGAGAAACTTATCTGAGTGACCAACAATGTTTTCATTGAGATGTCAGTAGGACAAAATCTACCTGCCACATTCAGCGGACTTAACTATCTGTCCAGAACTAAGAAGATGAGTAGGTCTGCAAGCCCATAGGAATACAGATTGAGCTTTGGTACAAGGAAACAGGGTTTAATTGGCAAGAATCAGAAGCAGCTATTAGCTCCCAGGCTGCAGTATATATAAGAAGGAGTAAGAAGCTGACTGATGGGAATTTGAGCATCTGTGCTGTGGAAAGTCAGACATTTGCAAAAGGAAGGGCTGCTACTCTTGGTATACCTGGGGTATTTGTTGTTTTCTTGTGTTTTTTGTTTTGTTTTGTTTGTTGTTTGTTTTTTTGGGGGGGGGGCAGGGTTGCTGAAGGACGGTACAAGCTAAGAGACCAGTTCCTAATCCACCCTTGTCTCCCATCACTATTATTTTATAATTCACTTTGCTTTGACCACCAGATGTCCCTCCTATCCATTACTTAGTACTTCCACATTTTTGGATCTCTGCCTTTTGGACTTCTCCCTTGACTTTGTTGTTCTTGACTTAATAACAGAGCTCAGCTTTGCTATGGTTACTGCCTTGTTGTTTTAGCCATGTCTAAGGATGCTGGCATGGTTCTTGTGTAATTCATGCTCATGTTGCAGACCAAGCGAGCCTGAGATTTCTTGCCTTTGGGAGGCGCTGATGCCAGTGGGAACTGGAGGTATTTGCAGTTGTGCAGAATTGTGCCCTTTGGTAACCAGCTCTAGCAAAAGAAGTACTTTGTAGCATCATGAAACACTGTAACAGCTGCTGCTGCTGTTTTTGTTAGTAAATTTTGCTGCAGTCAAATGATGGACTTGGTGATTTTAAACCTAGATTTAGGACCAAATTCTGCCTGCAAATATACACAAGTAGCTCTCCTAGAAGGTAATAAATGCTGTGAATTGAACATCTGCAGGCAGAGCATGACCCTTCCAATCCAGCAAATGTTCCTTATGAGATCTCAGTTTTGAAGCTGTCTAACTGCTGAGCCTGATCTGCAAGGCAGTGACTCTTGCAATATTTTTTTTATGATTACATATTTATGGGGGGGACTCTTTTTTTTTAATCAGCACTTCATGTCATCTTTGGTTTTACTGTCTGACAAATTCCTTAATGTATTATAAGGCATGTTGTAAAATGCATTAGCAATAATATCTTAACAGCTGATGGTAGCATTAGCAATTAGAAATAATAGCCTAGTATATAGGCATTGTGCACTGGCCTGTTCAGTGTGTGACTTTGTTTAGCATAGTATGGTATGGGATGTTATATGTTCAATAATAAAATATAAATGAAGCTTGTTTTTAACTGTTACCTAATTACTAAACAGATACACCTTCTTAAAATTCCCCTTGGTACAGCAACAAATGTACAAAGGTGTTTCAAACATAGTTACCTTCCTGATCAACATCCACCAGTCCCATCCACAGCCTTTCAACAAGATGTGGGTCCACAAAGCGACACAAGTCAGGTGTTCTGCATGACTTCAGCTCTGTCTTTTCCAATAGCAGAGAATATGAATTGTTTGTCCTCAACCATAGTGTAAGATAAGGGTTTCAAACAGTTCCAACCGTAACAAAGAAAGATAATAGCCGCTATGCCAATTACATTACATTTTATGGTTTTATAGCAATTACATTGCATTTTATGGTGTCATAACATATTACATTTTATGGCTTAATATCTGCTTTAATATGGAGATGCTGATGCACAGAATTTTAATGAGGGGAGCTTTTCATATTTGGAGAGGAATTTGGCTTTCCGCATGATGGGATTGTTAAAGATAGAGCTATAGTGGAAGGCAATCAAGAGAGAGTGATTTCTAGTGGCCTTGCCATCTTAAAGCCACAACTTCCAGGTAAATTCAGTTCATATTCCTTCCCCACATCCAAACCCAACAGGAGCCTCACACACACCAGAGGAAGCAAAGACTTGTATTGGCAGTTACATCACATATGGCACATCAGATGTAGAGACTCTTCTCTTTCAACCAGTTTAAATTATTCCAAGAGGTTAATAAATAAATAAACATTAGTCTGCCAAGCATCTATCTCCAATAGAGTTGTATTATATTTATCAGTATTCATATCCCAGAAAGCAAAATAATTTGTACTGCCAAAGGATGCTGAAAAGTGATCCTAATTAGGTCTTTCAAATCTTGCTTTATAATAATAGTCCCAGTAGTGCACATGCCATATCCTCTGTCAATATTGATATGTGGCTGCATCCTTTAAATCCAGCTATAGGAGAAAGACCAGATGTTTGGAAGGTTTTTTGTAAAAAGCCGGTGCTAGTGATATAACCAATCGCATCTAGAAAGAAACTGATGTAATTGAGCAATTTTTTGGATGCCGAATGATTTACATTATGCTCTTTGTTGCTACTGTTGGCAAGTGCATGCTTTGTTGCTACTGTTGTTTGTACCATCCATTGTATTGCTTGTAGAGCCTTTGTAGAGGGGAACCCCCGTGCCCATTTGTCTTAGTGCAGAGTTCTGAACTCAAAAGAGGAAGCACTTCCTGCAAGGTGCAAAATGTGATACTGCAACCTTGGCTTCATATATAGAAAGAGAACTTTCCTGTACAAGTGGGAGGAAACTTGGCTTCCTTGCTTATTTTTTTTGTTTTCAGTAAAAAATGTCAGACTTTCTTTCATTCCAGAAACCAGCTCTGAAGAGCAGTGTAGCACAGTGCCCTTGTAAGAGGGAATTTCTGACTCAGTATCTCTGACGCGCACAGTAAATGAGCCTGGAGGTGGCTGTTCAGTTACCAGACTTGTGTGGGTGCTGTTCTGGCTAAAGCTGCCAAAGAATGTGAATAGACCCAAGTGTACACATATTTCATGCTTGAACCCAGCAAATAAGGAAATTGTGTCTTAGAAACTGGTAATTAGTTAATCTACAAGCTATCTATTTTTATTATGTGAGGTAGTAGCAATGGGTTTGTTCACTTAGCCAATGGCATTTGGAGATGCATACAATTTCTTCTGTGACTCCAAGTACAGATGTTTTATACTCACTGACATCAGTGTGAGTTCTGCAAACAAAAAGAGGCGCAGAATGCCCTGGAGATGCATGTAGCAAATGGGAGAGGAGAAGCCAGTCTGAAAATCAGAATGGGACCAACTGGGAAGTTGGATCTGGATGGTGATCGTTTTCCAAACAAGTGCTTGTTTTCAGCAAGATAGGGCTTTGGCTACCAAAGTCTACCAGTCCACCCTGATTGTGGACTCCTGGAAAGACCAGCAATGAGATGGTCTCAGAGGATGAGAGCCACAGTTCCTGGGAATCATTTGACTTCAGGGTGAGGTTCTGCACAGTAGTGTAACTAGGGGTGGGTGAGAGGGGTACCTGCGATGGGTGCCAAATTAGGCGGGGCACTGGACTTGCCCCCTCCCCACTCAGTCCCACAGAATCTGCATTTCAGCAACATAGCCATGCTGAGAACACCAAAACAGTCCCTCCCCACTCTTCCTGGGACTACATGTTCCCCCCCTCTCACTCTGAACCCATGCACCCTCCCCCTACTCTTGGAACTGTGCGCCTCCCCTCCTCCCCCACCCTCCAGTCTCCCCCCAAGGTTCGCCCCAGGTGCCAGATCTGCTTATTACACCACTGGTTCTGAGCACGGGTCAGTAGCAAGCTAGGATTTAGACACTTAACATTTGTAGGGAATAACAATTGGGAGACATCAGTAAATGTTGACGTGACTTTACTCCATGCTCGTCAATATATGTTGAAATACATATGTTGGGAGACAAGGGAGAGAGGAAAAGAGAGATCACCAGGATGGGAGGAGACATCCAGAATGCTGGGCAGTGGAGCTTCAGAAACCATTATTTTTTTAAAGTGAGATCAGACCAGTAGTGCTCTATGGGTATAAGCAGAGATGGAAATGTTGTTTCTGCCTCCAGTGAACTGATGAATCTGATAGCAGCATAGCTAGGCACCAGCCATCATGCCTATCCAGACTGTTGCTTGCTGACTGTTGTGGTGGATATGCTGGAGAGTAATATCATGGGGGATGGGACTGCGTGGAAGTCTATATGGAGCTTGTGGAGAAAGGGCTTCTCCGTCACTTACTGGAGCCTTGACCTGGTTGATAACAGGAGATTCTGTGGTCTTAAAGACAGACCCTGCCTGTAGCCAGTAACATAACTAGGGGTGGGTGAGAGGGGCGCTTGCCCCAGAAACCAAAATCATGTTCCACACCCATAGAGTCCATGCCCCAGTAGTGCACCCATGCCAGGAACTCCAAAGAGTCCTCAGGTGTTGCTGCTTTAAGAAAAGCAGGCAGAGCATGTGCAACAGCTGCAGCAGCTCAGCCAGGGACTATTTAGGAGTTCCTAGCATAGGCAATACTGCTATTTTTTGCACACACCCCTTTACCCCCTCCTGCAATCATCATGCCCCCTCCACTCTCAGGTCCCCTCATCCCCTGCCCTTGGAATCTGTGTCCTCCCGGTCTGCCCTGGGCACTGTCTCTGCTTGTTATACCACCATAACCTAATGCTCAATTGCTTGAGCCCCTTCTAGCGCTCAGGGGCCTAACCTGAACAGAGAGAGCCTCTAAGCACAGCTTTCTATGGTAGCCTGAGGGCATGGCCAGATGTGCAGTTCCCTGGTCTAACTCATGGTGCTTCACAGAAAACACCATGAGTTAGACGAACTCAGCAGGTTGCCACCCAACAGGGGTTCCTTGTTAGGTCAGAGGGGAAGGTTCAACCTCCACTTTGGAGCTGATCCAGCTGAAGAGCTGCCTGCCTGAGGCCTGTCTCTCCTAGCCTGCCCTCTACCCCCACACCAGCTCAGATGCTGCCTGCAGGATGGGAGGGGGAAAAGGGAAATGGAGGAAGCTGCCAGCTGGAGTTTGCACAGCCTGAGCTGGAGCCAGGACAGGTAGCTTCAGTTCCCTCCCCTTCCCATCCTGCAGACAGCACTGGGGGCGGCGCTGAGCTGCATCAGGCCAGCCCTGCTCCTGTGCAGGGTCATACAGAAGTTAATGAAGGTGCTCCACTTTGAAGCACCTCTTTCTGAACCCTCATGTAAGGAGGGTTAATTTGTCACATGATGGGGCACTTTTAAAGCACTCCGCAGCCGTGCACTTCTGTCAGGGCATGGCTGTAGAGCGCTTTCAAGGAGCCAATCACGTGACAAATACTACTTCTGTCAGTGAGTGTCCTGAGGACCAGTCAGCCTAACAAATGGCTCCCTTGCAGGGCTGTTGGATTCCTGCATGTTCCAGAGGATTTGGCTTCAAAATGAAGGGAAACACTGTGCTGCTTTATTTCTGTTTTCATCTTAAAAGCTGAGGTTCCTGGCCCGTTCTCAGCTTCTCTTCCCCTGCCTGTTTCAGAGCAGCATGGATACTATACAAGATGTCTCTCTTCAGATTCTGCAGTGCTCCCTGAGTGTTAAGT
The DNA here is from genome assembly GCF_030867095.1 of Alligator mississippiensis. NCBI lineage: Eukaryota > Metazoa > Chordata > Crocodylia > Alligatoridae > Alligator > Alligator mississippiensis. The sequence continues at coordinate 21,890,108 of NC_081833.1, read as the reverse complement.
CATCAGTGGCCAGTTTATTTTTGCAAAAGGAGCAAGTCTTGGTTTGGAGAGCAAATTGAAGGAATGCTGAACATGTGGACCAGTTACCTACTAGCAATGCTTAACAAATTGTGGAAAAATGCCTAGTGATTTCCCCCACCCCTTGCTGCTTTGTGTATGCACAACATATGAAGTAACCACTATGGGGTGCGCAGGCTGCTAAAAATTGCATATAATATATTAGAAACCGATGTTCAGATTCAGTACTTCACCAGCTGTCTAGTTTAAGGTGTCATGTTGTGTCATGTCAGTGTTATGCTCTAAGTCAGGATTAAGCTCTGAAACAATAGTCTGGAGTTTAGCTGAAAAAGAAATAAATTTAAATTGTGTAGCCCCCCACAGCCACATGTTAATAATAATGTCCTTCCAGTTAGTTAATATTTCATATTTTTAGCTGTAAATGTTTGACACAGGGCAGAGAAAGAGTTAATTGAGCTCATACCTGTTCTCATTGCTTAATAAATTCCCCCTCCTTTCCCTCCCTCCCCCCACATTGGCTTTTGAGATCTTGATGCACCTTTTAAGGAATGAGCTGACAATTTACTGGAGGGCTAGATAGTATGTGACCATACAGTATATCAACTACTCCACAGTAACTGCTGCTCACGTACATGCTCTTACACTACCCTAAGCGAGAGGTACTTATCCCATTTTCACTGAGAAGTAAGGTTCCTCATATTTCCTGTGGGCTAAGGATGTACGTAGTGTAGTGATCATAGGGTTCAGTAAACACAGGCTCACATGAATGAGAAGAACCATCCAATTTATTGTGCAACAGACAAGCCGCTGCAGTCCCTCTGTTCCTAACTAACTAAGGGAACATCTCCCAATTCCCAACTCTTCTAAATTAGGGAGCATCTCTAAATTATAATTTTACCACTACGCATAAGCAGTTACTCTGGGGTGGCTGACAGGACATGAACTCACAGTGGATCTTGTCCCATGGTGACATGCCTGTGTGAGAGGGGAGCGTCTCTGGGGTCAGCAGACTATGGAAGCAGAGTCTTCTGCATTAACATGAACATCCCTGTATTTTTTGCTGCCTCTTTGATGTGAAGACCTCTGTCAAACTCTGAAGAATAGCTTCTAGCACCCAGCCTTCCTTCATTCGCTCATGCCCTGTAGGATGTGTGGGGCAGGACCTACACCAATAGCTACAGCCCCCTGCTAGCCCACCCCTGTGGTGACCTCCCTGTCCCCATGCTCTGCAGAAGTCAAGCCTCCTTTGCCACTACCATATGTTTCTTAGGTCAGTCTATCCCTGGAGTGTGGGCATGTGGGATGTGGCCAAGCACAGAAAGTTTCCCCTCTCACTGCCATCTCTCAACTTCTTGCTCCTGCCTTTGGCACCCCACTTCCTGTATCTACTTCTTATAAGTGGAGCCAAGCACAGATGGCATGCACAGGTGCCTGCAAGTGGAAGAGCCCATCCTGGCAGGCAGGGAGCACACAGTGTGGCGGCTTCACTACAAGCCATAAAGTGAGATTCAGGTAGTGAGGGGCAGCTCATGTGACGTGAGTCAGGTTGGGGTAGACCCTAGGGGCAGCCCTGAACAATGGTGCAGGCAAGTCCTGGGGCTGTATCTTTTCATATCTGTGGATGCCTCTTGGCTGATACCTGCACCCAGAATCACTAAAGCTACTTGATTTCTTCCAGTTTGTGCTACTTCAGTTGTCCTGCTCCTTCCTGAAAGTCTGTGGCTGTATGTTGCCCTCAGCCATGTCATTTTCCTTGGCTTCTCCAGAAGGCTTATAAACCTCAATGGATTTATCATTTTCTTTACAATACCTTGGACCTTTTCTGGTTTTCTGTGACTCTTCCATAGCGTATGGCATCTTCACTGTCTTCTGTTTCCTTCTGGGGATCTTTGGGAGCACATGTTACCTCCCTTCTAGATGCACTCAGACACACACAAACACGTACACTGGTAGTTTTGAATGCTGGTTGGGGAGCAGTGTTGTTATTTCCTATAGACTTTTTTTTTTAGGATATCCGAGCATTCTTTGACTGTATAAGAGTATCCCTGTAACTTGGACAATCCTTTACCAGTTCTGATGGTCATTGCTGTTGCCTCTAGTTCTTAGAGGCTGAGTAAATAGAGTTTTCTGACATTGTACCCTTAGGGTCTCTTTTTCCTTTAGACAACTCCATCCTCTGGAACAGGGGTCAGTAACATACAGCCCAGAGCCACTGGATCTGGCCCACAGAGCCGCAGGGCTTTGCCTGTGCCCATGCCCACAATAAGGCTGAGCAGCAAGGAGTTGAGTCTGCACTGCTGCTGCTTCTCTCTGCTATTAAATCTTCTGGCTGAAGGATGGACTTTGACTCATACTGATCATGCTCTTGATCAAAAAAAAGTATTGAATAATCAGTTCCTGAAAACGCACTGGATCTGCAGCTCAGGGAGTTAGCATCTATCAGATCTGGGTTAAACTCTTTCATTCCTACAAGTGCCAATATCATGGAAATTCCTCACAGAAATGAAAGGCCTTATATAACCTCTCAGGAGGCACCAATTACCTAAAATATATTTAGTTATGTAGTTGTGTATGCCCATCTCTACCTTGGGGAAATAGAAGCAGTTAAAATGATCCAAACTGGTAACTAATGTTCAAGTTGTGGTTAAGGTCTAGAAAGTAACTAGGTACAAAGAGAGACTTCCTACTTGAAGATCTGTGTTTCTGTAAAGGTGAGAAAAGTATGTAGTATTGTCTCTTTATTTTTACAGAGGGGGAAATCATGGAACAGAGGCAAGTAACTTGCCTGGAAACTCAAGTTGATCTAAGAGAGTTTCTCTCCTTAGTCTCTGCCAATACATGTGAGCCTTCCCCTTGAAAACCCTGACAGCCTTTAAGAAGCTATTGCAGATTGGAGTAATTCCTCAAGTTGAATCAGCCCTTTGCTGAATTGGATCTGAGCAGTGCACATGTGTATTTAGCGTCTTTTCCACCACCTTCCTGGGCTTTTTCTCTCATGTGCTAGAATAGGCCTGTTCAACTGGCAGCCTGTGGGTCACCCACCCCTGATCCATGGGCTCCTGGTCCAGGTGCTGCTCTTCTTCTCATTTCTCTTACTATAGCCTCCCTTTCCCTTCTCCAGCTTCTGCTTCCTTCCCTTGGGGGCAGGGTGGCCCAAAGAGCCAAGGTAGCTTATGGCTGGGAGGGCTCAGGAGGACCTAGGAACATTGGCATGGCATGGGGGGGCACCATGCAGCGTGGAAGGGGTGCAAGGGGAGCATGACATAACGTGGACTGTGCCCCCCCACAGAAGTTAGACAGACCTGTGCTAGAACATTAACACCAACTTTCCTCTCTGCAAGGGAAAGAACTGCCTAGTAGCAAGGGCAAGATTTTTTTTCTGACCATCCAAAGACTGAATATAGTCTGTAAACTACATTTTCTGCTAATGAGCAGCCATTAAACTAAACCACGAAGACTGACAAGTGGCACCCACTTCCTCTGGGGTGAAATAAGTGGTGTATATGTTTCCTAGCTGTGATTGTGCTACTAAACTCCCCACTCACCAAAAGAGGTCCAGACAAACTCTGTAAGGCTGAAGCCCCTCAAAGAAAATAAGGAAAAGTCTTGATTTGCCTCTAATAGTCCAAAAACCTATTCTACCTTTTAAAAGAAGAAGGTTTCAGAAGTCTTTATTAAGAGACCTCCTTGAAGTGCATTATAACAGCTGAGAAGGATGGTTATGAAGCACATAAAGCCGGTAGAAGAGCTCATTAAAACAATAAATTATGGCTAATTGGAATAAATCAAACTAAATCATCTCCAGCATGAAGGTAAAATGAGGTGTGAGTGAGTGTTTTAATAAGGCTGGTGCTAAAGTGGAGCCTGAATGAGACAGCTAGTCCTAACCAGCACCCACTCAGATCATACTACCTGTAGTTTGTACCATGCTAGAATATAGACACATAGCAAGGTAACAGTAAATCAGAGATAATGGGTTTTTTAATTGTTTCCAAATCTGAGCTAGGTGTCTTTAATTGAAGTGGGTGTGAGGTTTACAATAGGTGGCAGACTGAGGTGTTGGGTTTTGCTGCTTTTTAATTTGCAATGCACAAGGTGAATTTTGGTCTGTGTCATGTTGCTTTATTATACACAGTGGAAGCAAAATGATTTCTGTGCATAATTAGCAGTGAGATCATTGCTTCTGAAATTGATTTGAAGCTTTCTCCCTCTCCTCCCAGAAAGTTTCAGTGTAAGGGGCAGAAGTCAGTGTAACAAACAGTTGAGTGTTGTATGTCCCCTCTGCGGCCAATTCCCCAGAGGATAAGCATCAAGTACAGACACAGCCACAGGCTAAAACTGTATCAGCTCATGCATTTAGCTCTGAAAGCACCCACTTACAGTTTCTAGTGTGAGGGCCAAGATGGTGTCTGGTGCACGTGTGCATGTTCTAAAGCTCAGTTTGGTCATAGGCCTAGCCACACGTATATTGGTTGGTGCCTTTTGCTCTCAGACCATTATAATGGCCCTCATCAAACTTCCACACTTGCTTCATCTCCAAGCTTTCCCTTTCCTATGCGCTTCCTCCCTACCTCAGTCTACTTGCTTCCCAGTCTCTGTCTTTTGCCATACAACTATACCATGTACATCTACCAGACAGACCCCTGCTACATCCCCTTAGGGGCATAGTTTGAAAGATGGTGAGTATTGTCAACTCTCAGGGTTTTCAGGAGGAATTAGAGGTGGTAGAGCACTGTGTTGGAACCTTATGCTCTGTCTTATACTTTGGTAGCTTGTGCCGTGGGAGGCTCTAGTCCAGGGGTCAGCAATGTTTTTGGGCAGGGTGCCAAAAAACACCCACAACCTTGACTTGTAAGATGTCGGCGTGCCAAGGGTGGACAGCGGAGAAGCCATGAGGGGCCTAATCCTTGTTGTGGCAGCATAGCCCTGGCTCCCTCCCCACCGTCCACCCCAAAGCAGGTGTGCCAAGCAAAATACCTTTGCATGCCACATTCTGGCACTCATGCTAAGGGTTGTCTACCCCTGCTTTAGTCCCTGTACACTGCCTCCCTTGCAGGCCATGACAAGCAAATGTATTCAGAGGTCAGGTTAGAGAAGCGTTACTTGTATGTGTTACTATGGCGATTCTGATCTGGTTACATTGCTTTCAAGAGGCTTTCAGGAGGCTGCTTATGAACTGGAGCTACCCCTAGCTGTGTTCTAACTTTTGGGGGCCACAACAGCCAGCCAAAAGTGAGCTAGGAAAAGCTAGAAAGCCCCATCTCCTGAGCTATGCCCCCTTATGCCAAGGATATGCCAAAGAACTAGACCCTATGGGTGCCTATACACGTGCTCCGATGCGTTGTGATTAGAGCAGGTCAGAGCAGACCCATTTACTTGAGTCTGCCGGAGTGATCTGCTTAGAGCTCTGCAGGGTGCTGCAGTCTTGTGTATTCAGAGTCCCACATTTCAAAGTGGTGGCAGGGGTGCCTTAACTAAAGCTTGGCAAATGAGCTTTAGTTAAAGTGCACCCACCGCCATTTTGAAACGTGGAACACTGAATACATGAGCTGCTGCAGCATTTTAATTACAGTGGCTCCTGAAAGACGCTATAGTTAAAAAGCTCCACCTCGTCACCCCGAAACATGTGTATAGGCACCCCAGAAGAATAGGCTATGGTATTTCAGGACTCTGCAAGGTGTATATTTTCACACAGTGGCTCCCCTCCCAGAGCTCTGGGGCTTTTGAAATGCCCCTTTCTGGGACTAGGCAATCTCCATGTAAAGTTACTCCCAGCTTTATAACTTTTATCTCTGCCAGAACCAAAGTCTGCCAAAGTTTTCTTGTGCTTCAGCATTAGAAAGGAGTTGGATGTCTGAAATGTTCAGGTTCATTTTTTGCTCCTTTCTTTCCCCTTTGCTGCTAGGGGCTTGTCACCAGAACTTGAAGATGGAGTTTCTTTGCATTATAGCTCAGATTTGTTTGTAAGAGTTAGAAAGCTTTTTCTTTTTGGGGGGAAATGATTTCTGCTCGCAATTCTTACTCTAAAATTCACATTAGATTGACAGCTCAGCCCATCCATTTGTGGTTAAAAGAAACAAGAAAACATATGATGGAGTGCAAGAAGGCTGAACTAGCACCACCTTCATGCAGAACAAAGCTCACAATTGATGGGTCATCAAGGGTAGAAATCTACCTTCCCCATACTACATTAAACACCAAAATATGACACACCTAATTCAAAGATGCTTCAAATTGTCACTGCAACTTGTTTCTCCCTGAGCAGAGAAAGCTGCTTCTGGGTTGTTTATTCTTGCCTATCCCTCCGTTGAAAGCACCTGCCAAGGTATCCAGCAGAGTATCTTTTTCATCATGCTTTCCGAAGAGCACATTGGACACAAACACTTTATGGCTGCCTGTTAGGATGCAATTGCAGAGAGTGTTCATCACATAGCAATGGATTTTACTGACTTGCTAATAGCCTTGTACACTGAGACAGATGTCTAATAGGTAGAACTGGGGACTGTTTTTGGAGGCCTGGATTCTGTTTGGAATTCTAAGGCTGACTTCTTAGGCAAGTTTCCTGTTTTATGCAATAGAGCTGTGTATAGAAGTGGCTTTTTTCATCATTAAAAGTGCTGTGACTTAACAAAAGTGCATGGCTTTACAGCACTTTAAAAATGGGGACAGCGCTTTAGCAACTTACAGCGCTTTAAATAACTTCTGTACGCTGTTCAGATTTCTGGCAATTTCACCAGTATCCCATGGGCTTTGTGAGCTGCTGCCAGTCCCCATGGCAGACGTGGGGTCTCAGTGAAAGGGACATGCTGAGGGTAAAAGGGAGGCACACACATGCACACTCTCATGCATGCCCGTGCATACACATGTGTGCACACACACACACGCACGCATGCCCACACATATGCACACCTATGCACACGTGCATGCACATGCACACACACTGAGATCCTGCATCGAGCCAAGCTGTCAGTGTGGATGAGAGCTGCCTTTTCCACTGACCTGCTGCTGTCCGCAATCTCCTGCAGCTCCAGGAGGCTGCAGAGCACCCCCTGCCTCCTAGCCTGGAAAGTGCAGCGAGGCTCAGAGCACTACCTAACCCACCCCCACACCCCGCTGCGCCCCCAAACACTACACTTCTGTCATGTTTAAGAGTGCTGTAACTGTATAGTACTATTAAAAAGTGCTCTAAATTACAACGCTGTAAAACATACACAGAGCACTTCTGTATGCACCTTAGTTTCCCTACCTGAAAAGCAAGAATACTTTTACTTTGAGATGACAGGTGCTACATACAGCAATAGAATAGTTTAATAAAAAGGGGAAGAACAGTACAAGGCAAGAAAATATATATTTCAATATGATATGATTGGAGGGCCTATGAAAAGAAAGAAATCAAAATGCTTCCTGTCTTCCTGTAGAATGTTTAGTATGAACTACATTTTACAAGTCAAGAGCTAGACCAAGGCAATGCGCTAAACCAGTGGTAGGGTGAGATGTAGCTTCTGAGCAGTACGTTGGGAGTGATACCACGACCTCTCACTAAGCAGAAATACTGTTTCGATATGCATTCAACAAAGAAAGGGTACCAGTAACTATTCCTTTTGAAATGTATTCATTTCATTAAGTTCAATAATGATACATAATTGGCTTGATTTTTATTATTCTCTTGTAAACAGTAATGTATATCATTAATAACTTTAAACCATCTTACTTGCATTGTTGCTAATCACATTCAAGCCTTCTTATGCTTAAGTCCAATTAGCAGCAAATAAAGGGAATCTACATCTGTGGAGAATCCTTTGTCTGTGCATTGGGAGGAAAAAGTTGTGCCTAGATCTCACAGGGGCTGTGACAGAATCTAGGAAGCACTGACTTACAGCTGACATCCACCTCCTAGCCTTGGCTTGTCTCTAGAAAAAGGAACCAGAAAATAGGCACAGCATCATGCAATAAGGGATGGGGAGGGGGAGAGGGTGCTTTAGGTATCCCTGGTGTAACTCTAGGGGCCAAATACATTACTTTGAATCTCAGTAAAAGGCTAAGCAAATAAGCTGCAAGGGTGCACCTGTATATTGCTCAATGCTGTAATTCTGAAATAGCATGAAAAATTGCTTTCCAGTATTAATTACCCAGATAAGGCCCTCCATCTCCTCGAAGGTTTTCTTCTATTGAATCATAGAATCATAGAAAATTATGGTTGGGAGGGACCTCAGGAGGTCATCTAGTCCAGCACCCTGCTCAAAGCAGGACCATCCCCAGCTAGATCATTCTAGCCAGGTCTTAAAAACCTCCGAGGATGACGATTCCACCACCTCTCTAGATAACCTGTTCCAGTGCTTCACCACCCTCCTAATGAGAGAGTTTTTTCTAATATACAATATCCAAGCTAAACCTCCCTTGCTGCAACTTGAGACCGTTGCTCCTTGTTGTGTCATCTGCCACCACTGAGAACAGTCTCACTCCTTGGAACCACCCTTCAGGTAGCTGAAGGCTGCTATCAGATCTCCTCTCAGGCTTCTCTTCTGCAGACTAAACAAACCCAGTTCCATCAGCCTCTCCTCAAAAGTCATGTGTCCCAGCCTCCAAACCATTATCCCTGCTCTCTACTGGACTCTCTCCAGCTTGTCCACATCCTTTTTATAGTGGGGGGCCCAAGACTGGAAACGGTACTCCAGATGTGACCTCACCAGTGCTGAATAGAGCAGAATAAATAATTCCCTCCATCTGCTGGCAGTGCTCCTACTAATGAAGCCCAGTATGCTGTTAGTCTTCTTTGCAACAAGGGCACACTGTTGACTCATACCCAGCTTATCGTCCACTGTAACCCCCAGATCCTTTTCTGCAGAGCTGCTGCTTAGCCAGTTGGTCCCAAGCTTGCAGCAGTCCATGGGATTCTTCCATCCTAAGTACAGGACTTTGTGCTTGTCCTTGTTGAACCTCATCAGATTTCTTTTGGTCCAATCCTCCAATTTGTCTAGGCCAGGGGTTTTCAACCTTTTTAAACAAGTGTATCCTTCTGCCTCAAGTGTCAGCTTATGTACCCCTTTATATTTTTCTCTTGTTTTTAAGTGGGGGAGGGCAGATTGAGGCCCCCGTGGTGAGGGAGGGAGTGGAGCTGGGGCTGGGGCAGGGGTAGGCACTGGACAGCTGGGGTGGAGTACGGGACAGAGCCACAAGAGCAGTTCATCCAGGGGAGTTGGTGGGGGGGCAGCTCCCATCACTGCACAAACCCCAGCAGAGGTCCAGGGGGCATGTGCCCCCCAGATCTGTGTGCAGGGTGGAGGCAGCTGCTGCTGCAGGCTGGACTCTGCACCGCACTGCTGCTGCCCCAAGAGCTGCGCAATGCCATGTGCCTATTGCTGCCGGGCAGGCAGGGGACACACACACACACACACACACAGATGCACACACACATGCAGATGCACACACACCCACACACACAGGTGCAGAAATACTGACAGACACCCCCCTCCAGAGGTTGGGGGGGGGTTGGGAGTGTGTCTCTGTGCCTGTTCCTAGGACCAAGCCCAGGGGACAAGAACAGCAATGCCCCTCTGTGGGCCGCACACACACCGCCCGGATGGCTAGACAGGGTAGGGCTCAACTGTGGCGCCTGCTACCACCACCATCACCGCCCCTGGCCACTTTCTCACTGTTGATCACCCATTCAGCTCCGTAGGCTGCTGACAGGCCTTGCACCCAGCCAACCACATGCCTCCTGTCACCAGCCCATAGAGCTGCACGTGCAACCTGCTGTGAGAAAGCGGTACAGGGCAGCGATGGCGGTGGCAGCAGCTGTCATGTTTGAGCCCCTCCCCTGCCCCCAGTCTGGCCACCTGGGCAGTGTGTGTGCAGCTCACAGAGGGGTACTACTGCCCTTGCCCCCTGGCCCTGCTCCTGGGAACAGGCACAGAGAATGAGCTGAAGTGGGGGGCAGGGAGGCACCAAGGTGTACTGTGTGGGGCCAGCAGTGCCCAGTGTGCCCCCCCACCCCACCCCACCCCCCTCCCCCAGGTAAGAAGCAAAGTATGAGAATGTGCTGGGGGAGATGCTGCCGCAGTGTCCCGGGGTGCGCTCCATCCCCACCTGTGCATACCCCTTACGGCCTTTCTAAGTACTCCCTGGTCTAGGTCACTCTGGGCATATTTACATGAGATGCTTTAAAGATTAGAGCTAATTACTGAGCAGTAAGTGTCACCATCTACGTGTGCAGATGCTTATTGCACATGAATTTGCTCTAATCTTGAGTAAATTTGCTACCTGTAAATACAAGTAGCAAATTTACTCTAGATTATCAGTAGCACATGTGTAGACAGCCAACTGGGAGCAAATGCTCCCAGGCAGCAGGGAGTGGGAGATTGCTCCCTGCTGCTGGGGCAGGCTTTGCCACCAGAGCCCAGGCAGGGATTATGTCCCCCTGCCCTGGAAGCAGGGAGCGCTCAGCCCCTGTTTCATGATTGGTGAGCAGGGGCTGGCAGATCCTTATCTCCCAGCCCTATGGATAACAATCAGCCCTTATAGATAAGAATCTCCCAGCCCCATGATCATGGGGCTCAGGCTGGGAAATAAGGATCTTCCAGCTCCGACCCCCGTGACTGGGGGGCTCAGGCTAGGAGATGAGGATCTCCCAGCCCTGGCCCTATGAACACAGAGCAGGGGCTGGGAGCTCCCTGCTGCCAGGGCAGGGGGACATTGTTCCTGCCTGGGTGCCAGTGGCAGACTCTGCCCTAGCAGCAGGCAGCTCCTGGAGGCAGGGAACAACGTCCCAGCCCCCAGCAGGAAACAGTTGACTTCTGATCCTGTGCTCCCTGCTAGCACCCAAGGTGAGCTGCTGCAGGAGCCAGGTGCAGGGCTACAGAGAGCAGAAGTAGCCTGCTGGTAGGAGCAGCAAATTTTCTCCTGCATCCCTGCACGTGTAGGCTCATGCCCCGGAGAGCTTACTCTAGAATACTTCAAAATAAACTGCTTTTGAATTATTTGCACATGTAGAAACATCCTGTGAATCCTAGCCCTACTCTCCAGCATATCTACTGCTCCTCCCAGCTTGGTAGGACCAACCCCTGGGGCACTCCACACGAGACCAGCTGCCATTGATCACTACCCATTGAGTCCAATGATCCAGCCAGTTTTCTATCCATCTTACAGTCCGTTCATCCAACTCATACTTCCTCAGCTTGCTTGCAAGAATTCTGTGGGAGACTGTACCAAAGGCCTTACTAAAATCAGGGTATATCATGTCCACTGGCTTTCCATGCATCCATAGAGTCAGTTATCTAATCATAGAAGACACTCAGGTTGGTCAATAGTCTGGATTGGATTACTTGTTTGGCAGCTGGGGACCATATCCACAGTTTGCATGCCATAGACTGACCCTCTTATTGAGATATTGCTGGTGCTTTGGTTCCAGATTCAGTTCCTTCCACTTCTGCTATGGCTGCACTGTAGTCCAGGGTGTGTGTATGTGTGCAAGTGAGAAATTTGTTTGCCCTCAAGCATATACTTATTTGCATTTTCAGCCTGTGCTTGTTTGCATGGTTCAGGGTATGGGATAAAGCCTCAGCTGTGTTTTTGCTTGGGGTGGAGCCTACCACTTTTCAGTGAGAGGACCCTCAAGATTATACGGCTGCTGATCATCCTTTAATGCCCTTCCAGGAAACCCTCTCCAACAAAATAAACAGCTCTATGCACATCTTGACAGGTTTATTCCCACCAAAGAAAGATGGGATACACCTCCAGTTACACATGGGTGACTGCAGAGCTGGTAAGGATAAAGTTACTCAGGAAAGGGTTTGCTGTAGAGATACTGGCATTTGAGCCAGGCTAACCTGAATTCTCAAACATGCACGTTAATAGCCTGAACTATGTAGTATAGACATAACCTCTGGATGACTACACAAATCACAGAAGACTGTGTTTTTTTCAAAAGAAATTGACTTCTATTTAATGATCAGATCTTGAAAAGAGTACATATCTGTATCCCCAAAAATAGAGTCTAAAGTGCAGTATTTAAGGCCAAGATTTTTAAGTGCTCAAATCTCTGTGCTTCATTAGTTCTAATGCAACACAGGGATGACACTGCTCCCTTATAATTGATTTACATTATAAACAAAAGGCAACAGATTGCAGTCCACAGAGTCTGAGATCCTATGGTGAGTGAGAAGTTATAGATGCATAGGAGTCAAAATGTATGGAGCATATAGGAACAAGACTGAACAGCTCCCAAGATCTGCGTTTCTGTCAGCACATATGAGGCACTAGGCCCTCTGGAATCTTGATCCACCTACAGACAGGACTGAATAAGCATTGGCAATAGTAAAAGGGTTAGAGGTGGGTATTATTTGCAGTTCAGAGCTGAGGAAAGATGAAGCATGTAGCAACTGCCCAAAGGTAAACGGAATTGAGCTGATACAATTGTACTATTGGCCTCATGGCTGAATGCTCTTTGCAAATGAATAACGTTTTTCCTTTCTTCACTTGGAATCATTCACATGCCTGGAGGTGCAAGTTAATGCTTTGCATCATGGGAGAACCAAATGACACAGCTCAGCCCATACAGAAGCTTTCCTACAATCCCAGCTTGGAAGCTAAATTCTCAGCAGCCTGAAAGACTTGCTCTCAAATAAAATTAAGTCCTGTAGAATTGTTTATGCAAACTATTTTCGGGAGTTAAATAAGCCTTGTACTAAGCCTTTGGATGACAAAGTTCCTCTTCCTTTAAACCTGCATCTCCATCTACTATTCTTAAGCTTTATTGGTTACTAACCTCCAGCACCCCTACCCCTCACTCTTCCAGCAGTTCTTTTTAAACACAAATTTTCCAGCAACTCCCCTTCTGTTTCTTTGCCTGTGGAGCCTAATAGCCTCCCTCTCCTGAACTATATCCCTTCAGGTAGGCTTGCACTGCAGTCAGTATTGTGACCAAGTAGTGGTAGACGTACCCAGACTGGCTTTAGTTTAGCAGGGGCATCAGTAATAGAGTACCAGCTACAAAACCAAGGAGCAGCCAGGCTGTGACTAACAGCCTGAGTGTCTATACCCTGCCTCTCACCACGGGCGGCAAAGCCCACCTGAGTTTTGCTGTGCCACAGAACAGTTGTGCTGCTAACAATGCCTGCCCTAGCCTGAAGCTGACTTGGGTAGATCAGTGTGAGCTGCAGTCACTGCAATGCTTTTTGTGTTAGCTTTAAGTGATACAAGGTAGACTTCGAGTACCGAGTGCCATTATTTCCCTTGATGTCAGCAGGAACTGGGAGTGCTTGGCTCTTGAGCAAGTGGCACTCATCACCTCCCTACACCAGGCCTTATGTTCACAAACGACCAGGGAGATGAATGGTTTCTATTAATAATCCTGGCTGTTTCTATTATTCAAATACTCAAGCTATCAATGGAAGAAGCCGGATGGGAAGGTCAATCTCTGGATGGATTTTACCGTTCTTTTCACCTAGGCCTGACATTTCCATCTGACTTTAAAGACAGAGTGAGCATAGGCACTGTCATTATAGACTATGGAACCTTTGCTTTTTAGAATGAAAGCAGAATGCTGGATGCAACCAGGCTGATTTGATTCTGAAAGCCCTTGCTTCTGTATGAAGAGTATTACTGGATGCCCTAGAAGATGGAGCTATTGCCTGCCCTGTCACTCCTTGCTCCCTATCAGCCAGGAAAGGAAAAAAATGAGGGGTCCAAAGCCCCCCTCTCTAAGCTATTCTTAAATGTTGATGTTGCCCTTAAAATTGGCTAAACTTCATTGCCTTTGTCTCATTCCTCCCAACCAACCCCTCCCTCTGTCCTTCTTGCTCTTGCAATTTGATTAATCCATTAGGATTAACCTCCCTTTAACTCCTTGATTAGCTGCATTTTAAAACTCCATTTGTTTTCCTTTTACATCAAGCCAGAGCCAAAAAAGAGACCAATTTAGAGCTATACTGATTTACTGCAATTTCTGAAAATCAGTGCAAACGCTGGGAAGGCGTGATCAGCATTTCAATTCCACCTTGGCAATCTGCAAAACTCTTGCTTGAGCAACAGACAGCTTTGGAAACTACCAAAAAAGCATAAGATAGGAAATGATAGCAAGAGAACTCTAGATGCTGTGGCAGCACGAATACCAACCACTGAGACTCATCCTGCATCCTTACTCATGCCAACAATAAAAATAACCAGCTTTTGTTAAAAGTCAGTCTCATTACCCTTATTTACAAGACAGTAAAACTGAGGCACAGAGGCTAAGTGATTTCCCCAGGGTAAAGCCAGAAGCAAGTCCCAGAGCCATACTGGATAAAGCTCCTAGCTCCCCTGAGTCCTAGGACAGTGCACTATCCACTAGGCCATGCCATTTCTTTCATGGTAGAGGTCTGTACTTGTTTGAACAGTGTCAGTGGCATTACGTGCAAGCCAGGCCTGCATAATCAGGGTGGTTTTGTTTATCTGATTTATACTGTTGAGGCCCAGTCCTGGCTCAGACCCTTTCATTCCTTGTTGCAGAACATTTAATTCTATTAGAAAGTTAGTTAATTTTAATAGCACATTGTTCTAATTCTGCCCAGAGAGCACTTACAACTGCTTTTGTTTTCCTCCACATGGATGCCATAAATGGTGAATGTGCCTATTAATATTTTAAAATAAGTTAACGTATGACCAGTGTGGGGCTTTTAGCAACCTGCTGTCCCTGTGAATTCTGCTCCCTAACCCTGGCCATGTGGTCTTTGGAAAAGAAACTGCATGGAGAAGTTGGCCAGAGTCAGAAGCTGGCTGTGCCATCACAGAAAGCAGTTCAAACAGCTTGTGTACTATACTAGGAGCTCTTTAGGGAAGGCTTTTTCTATGTGTAAACACAGAGCAATGGGTCCCTTTCTCAGTTGGCCCCTAAATGCCACCCTAATAAACATGATTGATAACAATTGTTTGTACTCTTGTTCCGTATTGCGCTCTGTCCAATAGTAGAGATGCTAAAAACCCACCTGAAGTGTGTGTGTACCACCTCCATGCCATGCCTGAGAGCACCATGATGAAACATGCCCTGCCCACTTGCTTCTGCTCTCAGAGCCAGCTCCCAAAAATGAGGCGAAACTGCTGCCTCCGAGAGATGCTGAACATTCACACAGCACCACACTTAGGCTCCTTTCGCAAGCATACTTACTGGCACATGCTCAGGGCCGTTCTAAGGCAGCGACGTTGCCTCATTTCTGGGAGCTGGCACATACAGGGCACGAGCAAGTGGGTGGGGTTTGCTTCACTAGTAAGCTGGTGTAGACATGCCCATACGAAAACAAAAATAAGGAACTGATGCGCAAACAACTACATGTTCTGTCAAACTGTCTGTGGGTGGTTTGAATAAAGTCCCTGTAACCAGAGGTTTTTGGCTTCTGTCAATAGTTTTATGAATTAACAACTGATGCAAACAATGACTTCTAAATCTCAATGTAGAAAGGCAGCAGATGGGAAATGGAGGCACAGGGGCTAATGATGACTGGCCTGAGGTTGCACAATGATTTGTCAGAACTTCAGGGGCTGGAAATTGGGTCTAATGACTCTGTCTTGCACACTTACAATTGGCCATGCTTGCTTTTCCTCTTCCCAACCTTTCCCCCTACCTAGATTTATTTTCTTTTTTTTTAAGCCATCAAGCTAACCCTGAAATATTAGGGAAACTTGTGGATTTCTAATGCCTTCCATCTTATGGCTGTTCAAACCCCCAAAATATTACTGAAGTAAAAGAAAACAATTAAAGTTTTCAAAGGCACTGAGCTCCTATAGCTCCAAATGAATCCAACAGGGCTTGTACCATTTCTAAAAGTTTCAAGGGAGACCTGGAAGCTTTTCTCTCTTCTAAGGTGTTCTGTTGTACCTGAGACCTCAAAGGTAGCCCCTGTTGTTTTTAATTGTAATGTATTTTGGTCTGAAAGTGCTCACCTCCAGTTTCATATCTCAGCTGCAGCATGCAGCTGCAGAGCTGCCTGTTTAAGGGTAGTTGCTTTCCCAGGAAGAGTCCAAGGGTTAAGCAGAGAGATCCAAGCCAAGTGGAAGCAGGTGGGCCCCTTGCACATTCCAGGGCTGGATAACTGGAGAAACCCCTGCCTGAAGAAACAGCCCCATGTGACTGGTTCACAAGTGGTTTTAGTCTCTGTCCCCTCTGGGGCACTGGTGGTAAAAAGAATCAATGCCTACCATGGCAGTGAAACAGTTAAACATGCAGCGGGCCAAGTCGCTGACAGCAGAACTGACAAGAACAGCAATTCCCTATTGATTTGGGGGTTGTTTTATTTAAACTGTGAAGCAGTTGATTATGGTTCGTTTCATCCGATTAGTAAGGTATAGATTATTGCCTTGCTAAACTGGCTGTTCCAGAGCTCGAGTCTCAGTTTATTTATGTAATCATTAAATTTTAAGCCAATTAATACTTAACACTGACTGGCAACAATAACTACTCAATTTATTCTATGGTCAGCTCCTTTGGAAGTAAGTTAATATTTCTAAGTTCCAGGGGCTTGCGGTAGCAATTTATACAGTGCACTCTGCCTGTTTAGCACTTATTGGGTGTTAATGACTGCCTCGTGATGACAAAGCTAAATAGGTAAGAAAATTGCTGGTAGTGTGGGAGATGTGCCATTGTTTAGCATTTTCAGACTGTGGATGTATTTAGAGACTGTGCAGGGATGTTAATTTTTTTTTTTAGTAGGTAAGATTCTGTGTGGCAAACACCAGCTTGTGCCAGCAGCCTGCCCCTGTTTCTGACAGGATTTGTAGCTGATTTCAGATCAGTCATCTCCTTCTCTTGCTCCAGAGATCCCAAATAAGAAACAGTAACTGAAGCTGGTTGGAAACATTTAGAGAACATTTTTGTTTTGTTTTGTTATAGTCAAGAAGTGTTGGCCTAACAAAACTGAAGCCTTTTGTGGGAATGTACATTCCAGTTTTCACACAGATGGACTTTCTGATCCATTCACCCATCTCAACATAGCCACTAGCCCAGTGCATAAAGCACTTTTCTGGGATGTGGGAGATAAGTCCCTCTGAACTATATGGAGCAAGGGCTTGAACTTGGGAGTATAATGTGCCCTGGCCACTGGGTTATTAGTTATGCTGCAGTAGATGAAGGTGTCACTCTCTCTCATTTCTTTTTTTCATTTTAGAAAGTCTTGGCGTCAAGTTGCTATGGAACAAGAACATATTCAAACTCTTTGTGGGACAGGAAAATGGTTTTCTGCTCAGCTTAATAATAACACTTGGCATTTCTGTCATTCCCCTTGCCAAAGGATCTCAAAGAGTTTTATACGTGACATTGATTTTTGTACTGTAGTATGGTTCAGGGCCTCATTACATTTGAACTGTAAAGACCACGAGTGAGAGCAGCAAAATGATTTGCCTAAGGTCGGGCAGCAGTACAATGGCCAAAAATAGAACACAAATTTCCCACATGCCCAGTCCAGTGAACGAGATTTTGTTGCTTCTCACTAAGTAAATTTCCCCATGCCTCTGTGATGCAGTCACATATTATCCATCCTACTTCAGGGACAGAGAAATTAAGGTACAGAGAAATGAAGGGAGTTACCCAATGTCAAAGGCCAAGGTTATGGTAAGGGCAGGGCATGCGCTTATTTCTTGATGCCCACTCCTGTGTAACCATAACATAATGTTTGAACAAACTGGGGAAGCAGCTTTACAACATCTACTGTTATAGAAAAGAGTAAAACAAATGTGGATGTTTTTTCCCTGATAACCCTGAAGTTGGAAATCGACAGGCTAGAAGGAAGCAAAATCACTTCTAAGCCACGTCAAAGGTTTTTGCTAACTGGGCAGCATCTCTAGCAGTGAGTCCTTTTACTTTTGGGGTGATATAAAAATAAAATGCAATAGGAGAAACCTCTCAAGAAATCTGTATGAATGAATTGTCCAAACATTTTTATAACCTGAAGTTTAAAAACCTTCCCACTGAGGCACAGTTTAGGAGGAAAAGTGACTTACAATTTCATAGCTATAGAGCAAGATTTTCTGAAATTGCCATGATATGAGAAAATGTCTTTTAAAGTGGCTCCCAGATGGTGGGGGGGAAATCATACTACTTGAATTCTGCTCAGATAAATTGAAGCTAAAGGGAGTTTAAACGTTTTATAGGTTCTCCTTCTCACCACCTGCTACTGAATTGACACAAGAGGAGTCATCAAAGACAGCTAGCATGATCCTTATAGTGTACTGCCTGAAAAGAGGTTTGGGAAAGAAGCTTATTTGAAACCGAGTATCAGAGAGCAATTAACACTGAAAAATCCCAATCCTTGGCCAGATAGAGTTTATATTCTATGTTTACTTGAAGGCAAAGGCTGCTGTGTCTTACTGAGGATGGAGAGCAGGTGCCAAGACTTCTTTAGCTGTGCCATGCTAAATACCCTAGTGGTGCTTTTTCTGAGTCTAGGGGCACTTGTACACATGGTGGTCATCATGATGAAAATGTAATTTGTGTGGCTTAATGGCATCACACATTATACATGCACCAGTTTGGGGAGTTTTAAATGACTTTGCATCATTACAAACTAAACTATATGTGGATGCAGGTTAGTTTGCAATGTTGCAAAATGTAACAATACAGCTTTCAGCTTGCTTCTCGGCCACAGGACAGGTGAGCAGGCTCTGCAGGAAGAATGAATCAAGCCCCTCATTGCTTCTGCCTTCAGCAGGCACCTGGCTGAAGGCAGAAGTGGTGAAGGGCCCAATCCTTTTTTTGCAGAGCCTGCCTGCCTCTCCACAGCCAGGGGGTGAGCTGCTGGCGTGACGAGCAGCCCCTGAACTGTGAGAGGCCCTGGTCCTTCCCTCCTCAGTGGTGGGACCACACAGGTAGGCTGCTAGTGGGCTGGGGGCTGCCCCAGCTTGGAGGCAGCACCCAGCTGGATCCAACTCTTCCTTGAGCCTGCCAGGGCTTCCAGCACCCTGTGCACTGTCCCCGCTGCCTTCCTACTGCCTGGGATCACCCAGGAAAGGGCTGGATTGCTCCTGGAGCAGCACAGGGAAGAAGCAGGAGAGTAGCTGGATGTGCTGGTGGCCGGAGAAGGTAGTGGGCATGCTGGAAGTCCAGGAAGGCTCAGGAAAGCTTGGGCTTGGTGGGCTTCCAGTGCCCCATTCACCACCCTTGTCACCTTCTCTGACTGCCAGCACACTCGGCCATATGCAGGCAAAAAAAAAAAGATCAGACTCTCACCACTTCTACCTTCAGCGTGGTACCTGCTGAAGGCAGCAAGGGGCCTGACCCTTTTTTTTTTCCAGCAGAGACATCCCACAGCCGGGGGGCAAATTGCTGGTGGGCTGAGTGGTCCCTGAACTGCAGGGGGCCCCAGTTCTTCCCTCTGCAGTGACAGCGCCCCCTAGGACTGCCTGAGTGGGTGGCTACTAGACCAGAAGCTGCCCCAGCTCAGAGGCAACACCTGGCCCAATACATATCTTCCCTGAGCCTGCCCGTTGTCGTAACATGATGGAAAAATTGAAAAGGTGGGTCTCAGTGGGTTTTTAATTGAGACCCACTGTTTCAATTTAGGGGGCATAAAATAAAACTTTAGGGATTATTAAACCCCCATCACATGCCCTGGCCCTGGCATAATAATTACAAAAGTAATATGAGTCTCTTGTCTTCACACCTATGGGGATTAAACATTTTGTCTTGGCATCCACTCTGAGAACCTCAGAAGACTACACTGTGAATCTGAACAAATAGTGGAAAGGGGGGTTCATTTGAATCTGCATTTTTATTCAGTCATGTCCTTTCTGTGTTTTTCATGAATACTTCAGGGTTCATATATATTGTTCAATATCAAATTCAATAATACAAAGCGTTCTGTACTAATTATACTTTTCAATTTCATGCTTAATTACAGCAGTGCTCTCTTTTAGACTGCCTGAAGCTGATGAAAAATTCTACCTGGGTTGTGCAAATATGAAGCAACCTCACCCCAGAATTAGAATCAGTCTTATCTTAGACATGAGACCTTCAACTTAGTAAATGTCTTGCAACAATGGTCCTAAGATTTGTATCTGTTCAGAGATGAATGTCATGGATGTCCAGAACTTCATTACCAACCTGTTCCCTTAGAGTTACTTAAACACTATGGCTAAACCCAAATAAAATATACAAATGTGACTTTACACTGAAGTATGTAGCATGGGCTAAATCTGAACATGGAATGCAGAAGGCTCAGCCTTTGGGGAGAATTCTGATGTGGATGCAAAGTTTGACCTTCCAGACATGAATATGAGGGTTCTGCTAAAGGTATTATGGCAAATCTATGTTTAAGAAAGATTGAAATAAGAAGTGGAGCTATGCGTGAAACATAGCTGCTCAGCTCCTCTACTTTTATAAGAGAAGGGAACATTATGTTTTCTCCCTACAGCCTTTGCTCCTCCTCACCTTCCCTCTGTGTTTCAGCTGAGTCTTGTATGGGGAGCTACCTTCACCGTAACTGCCAAGAGAATGGGCTCTTTCAGGGTGAGGCACCTTCTTTGAACTCACAGTTCATGTCCTTGGTCATTTTAGTTGTAACTAGTTTTCTTTTTTAATCTAGAGTTGTCCATGGATGAGGCACTGTTGCTCTTTGTTGCATGCAATGCATTATCCCCAAACAAAAGAATATTTATTTTGGGCCAGGTCTGCTAAGTTATGCTGACTTTCACCAGCTGAGGGAGTTGATAGACCTGTGTTGATTGAGAAAAGCTGGGGATCTGGCCCATTATCTTCAAGTCCACTCTAGAGACCGTTCAAAGTCTGTGTGTATGTGTAAATGGGCATGCTCACTCTGCAGGTTTGTTCTTGACATTTCCAAGTGAGATACACTTTTGTTCCATGGCTTTGTGCATCAGTTTGCATCTTGCAGCAGATGCCAATCTTTAAAATGTTGGCAACTTGCAAAAGCACTGAAATGAGAAATGCCAATGGTTGTAACTCTGTCCTTGCATAAAGAAGAAACAGTTTTTTGGTTAAGTTAGTACTTTTACTAGGCCTGTGCAAAGTGGCTAGTATTCACTTCAGATTTGACTGATTCGGGGGACAATGATTAGATTCAGTGATTCGAATCACTGTCCCAAATCAATTTGCCCGAATCTGATTTGGAGATCTGGCTGCTGCCAAATCTCAGAATCTCCGAATCAGCCAGGCCCATCCCCCCCCCCCCCCCCCCCACCCTGGCAATGGCTACGCCACCCACCCCAGCTCCCGGCAGTTGTTTAAAAAAAAGCCCTGATTTAGCAAGTGCTGCCGGGCAGGAGGGCAATCCCTGCTACCCCCCCACTACCACACACTTCGTGGGGGGCCCTGCCACAAGCCCCCTGCCCCCCCCATGCCAGCCCCTCCCTCTGGCTGCCCCACCTACTGCAGCTCTGGCCCTTTAAGAAAAAAACCCGAAAAACCCCCCCGCACTCAAAGTTCCTGCTGGCGGGGGGCAATCCCTGCTGCCCCCCACCATGTGGGGGTCTCTGCACAAGCCCCCCCAGAGCCCCGAGGCCACTGCAGGAGCAGTGAGTCCCAGGGCTTTTCTCCATGTTTTTTTTCTTAAGTGGCCAGAGCTGGCCTGGGTGGGGCACCCACAGGGGGGGCTGGGGGAGCGAGGGGAGGGGTCATGGAGCTCATACAGAGCCCCCCATGCAGCATGGGGCAGTGAGGAGCAGCAGAGATCGCCCCTGCCCAACAGCACCTGGTGAGTCAGGGATTTTTTTTAAATGCCAGGAGCTGGGGCAGGCATGGCAGCCATGGCGGGGCTGGGGGAGTGGGTGGGGGTTGGAGGAGGGCTGGGGGAGTAGGCACAGGCTGAAAGATAGCTGGGGTCCCCCCCATGGGCACCTCTCCTAGCCCCCCCTCCACCACCCCCTTACTTACCAGCTCGGAGTCAGCTGCAGCTCCCTGCTTTTCCGAAGATTTGGAGAGCTTTGAATTGATTTGGACCTTTTAATTGGTTCCCTGATTCAATTCGGATTCGGAGATTCGGCCACTGAATCAGGCCGAATCTCCTCCAAATCGAATCACCACCCGAAGCTTTGCACAGCTCTAGCATTTACCACACCATTTACTTAAGTAGCTGTTGGTGGCAAGGGGAATACTTATATTGGTGTTCCTCAAATGGTTCTTTCCCAGAGATTTGCTAGGTCTAAGGAAGGGTCAAGTATGCCCATGAAAAATGCCAAATATGATATTCATTGTTGTATCATTTCCTGTGACTTCTCAATAGAAGCAGGATTCTAAGATACCACATGCAGGGGATAGAGACTTTAGGGAAATGTTCTTTCAGGAGGCACCAATTTTGTAGTTGAACTGAGGGTGCAAAAAGACTCTCACCCTGTGACCAGGTTCAGACATGTTT
This sequence comes from Alligator mississippiensis, assembly GCF_030867095.1. Taxonomy (NCBI): domain Eukaryota; kingdom Metazoa; phylum Chordata; order Crocodylia; family Alligatoridae; genus Alligator; species Alligator mississippiensis. The sequence goes on along the minus strand of NC_081833.1, from coordinate 21,867,759 downwards.
GGGCTGGGATGTGTTAACACTAAGATAGCACTGTTACTACTGCTTGGCCTGCAGGTTGCACTCAGGAGTCCCACAACAGCATAGCTCCTCAACTCCACAAAACACCAAAACTCCATTCCAGTAATGTTGTGGTCTACTGTTGTTTTCCAGATTTCCTCTTTAAAATGCTTCCATCAAGAACCGCCCTTTCATTCTTGTGGAGTCCTAGGCCCCTGTCACACATTACATATATCATGCAATTAACTGGAAATCACACAATAAGTTAGCATGGCCACATATGCAAAGTAATTATTATGCCATAAAAATGACCATCCAGCTATAAAAAGCACAAAGTTAGTGCTTGAAAACATGTAACAAGGTTACAGCTAGTTTCTATCCAGCTTTAATTCAAATGTGTGGCAGGGCACCTATATGGAGTAATATGCCCCTTCCCATCCAAAGCAGTACCAAGTTGTTCCACTTCTCAACCAGGACACTTCCTGGTAGATCATTTTCTGGCTATTAACAAACTCCCTCCTTGTGTGGTGGGCCCCTTCCCCTCCTCAGTGGGCATGAAGAAAGATTTGACATGTGCTAGTTAAGCTCCCAGTCTTAAGTTTACATCGGGATCAATGCACTAAGTTAGCACTTTGACTTAATCCAGGGCAACATGTTTCTTGGTCACTATTAAGCAGTTTCCCAGAGGCCTATGGGGACATATTTCTTGCTTGTGCACATCACAATGAGTCTAAAGTAGATTTTCAAGGATTTATGTCTTGACTCAGACATAAAACTGAAGACCTGGCCATTGGTCGTTAAATACCATACAGAAAGTTTTGCAGGAGTTGGAAGATGAGATGCTGTCATAGCAAAATTCCAAATTGTACAATGACAATCTGCCCACTTTAACTCTGCTGTTATATCTGCCAGGGGGTATTCTTCACTTCCTGTACACTAGATGTCTCAGTGGCAATTTACCCCCCTAAGTCCCATTTTTCAAAAGAAATTTAGGCTCCTCAATCACTCTTGAATTATTGCACCATGTTGCCAAGCACATTTACACAACTGAGGAATGCAAACACCTTTTCATCCCCATCTCTCCTAATCAACTAGCTACATTGCAGATCCCTGTCTGCATTTAATTTGGAAAACACTTTGAAATGAAAGTTAGTACATCATGCAAACTGTTGTTTTGCAAGAGTAACAACCTTTCCTATGGGGACACTGATATGGGACTTGTGAAAGTATGATGCTGTTCTCCTTTAAATCTGCTACAGGCCTTATCTTTCTGCATCACTGTTTTCAGCAATGCTAAGCTAACTCTATCACTGTAATGTTCTGTGAGGCAATAGTTTTTTCATGTTATAGGTGTGCCTGATATACAGCTCTTGGGCAACAAAGTCACAAAGAGAAGAGGGACATCACTCTCTCCAAATCTGAGACACAGTAATAAAAGAAGATGAGTTCCAAAAGCCATATAAATATATTATCAAGCATTGGAATGCTTAATAACTTATTGTTGGCAAAAACATTTATTTCACCAAGAACAATAACAAAACACGTTACCCAATCTCATTCTTCCCTTCTAGCAGAGAGAGAATGAAGCAGCCAGTTTGACAACAATTGAAGCAAAGAACAATCCCAGAGTCCTCAGTGAGCATATATTGTTCATATGCATTGATATGCCTACGTGCTGGGAAATCCTAAAGAGACTTGGGAAGATAAGGCTAAATATCTTGGCAGGGCACTGCCTCATCCTGTTGTCTCTTACCACAGTTGTAAAATAGTTAGGTTAAAACTAGTGAAATACACAGCAGGTTAATGCATGAATGTTGCTGTAGGTAGGGAAGTGTGTGGGGGGGGGTGTAATGCACACACACAGTGAAAGAGATGGAAAAACATTTTTCTGGTTGAATTCCATGTCATCTAATATTATCACAGCTTGAAATATTCAGTGAATAATCAGAATCTTTCATTTTGAATGCCAAGATTTTTTAGCATTTCTTATCTATTCTACTTGTGAAAATAGATAATAATAGTAATATGATCTGGAGCAGAATTGTTAATGCAACAAGACTGTCACCTGTCACAGAAGAACATTATGTGTAGCTGTCTGTCAGAAGGAAAATCAAAACAGGCTTGGTGATGAAAGTACCAAGCAAATCTTTGTTGTTGCTGGGTTTCTGCAGGCTCCATAATGTTTCCAGTATAGCGAAGCCAGCTGAGGATGTTCTGTACTTCTCAGTTATGCTCATTTGGCTGGTGCAATCTGTGACATGTTTTGCACTGTTGGAAAGGTGGAAGAGAACAGCATTCCAACATTAGACACTGTAGTTGGTGAACTACCAGCACATCATGGCTGCAGGAAGCATTGAAATCCTGCTGCCCTAGTCTCCAGGTGTAGTATTCTTGCATCAAAGAATCTTCCAGTCTTTCTAATTTCAGACAAAATGCTCATGACTATTATTTAGGATTTAGTGGGCACTCCTACACAAGGCGTTTAATGCACATTAGACTAATTATAATGCTAATGTGCAGTAGATTTAGTCTCTGAGCATTAACGTCACAAAAAAGTGTTCATCTGCGCTAATGCTCAGTAGCGCCAATTATGCTGCATTGTTAGTACCTCTTATTACAGGTACTAAACTTAATGTGCTGTAATTACAGTGCATTAATGAATGTGTGGATGTGGAAACAGTGTCTGTAATCCCTCTGCATTTGTGGTCAGCAAACTTTTTCAGCCAGAGTGATCCAGTTTGGTAAAGGTGGGTGGAAAGGGGAAGCTAGGACCCAGCCACCACCACTGTCTTTTCCCATGGTGGCACATGGAGAATACCTATAGCCAGAAGTGCCAGCACATGGGGGCCCGAGGGCCCTGGCCCCGCTCAGGAAGAGCACTGTTACCTGAGATGCGTAAAACTTTCCACATGTCCATCATCTTAACTTCTCCCCACCCCAGCAAAAATAAAAGTTGGCGCCTATGCCTGCAGCTGAAGCCCTCCACTGCCAAAGCCTCATATCTACAGGCCAGATCAAATGGCTCCAGCCTGCAGGCCATAAATTGCTGACCACTGCTCTACATGGGTAGATAGTTATTTGGTCTATAGAATGATGAGACACTTTGTGCTACCCTCATAAAAAGAACAGACCTGAGTTTCAAGATGCATAGAGTTGAATAACACTGTATTATGCCTCTTTGGGTGCATCTACACATGCAATTAGTGCACCTGAATAAACTCTGGCACAGTTTACACTGGAGTCAGCTGTTCCTGGATGCAGCATCTTCACGTGCACCTAGGACCACAGCATGTTGAGCTGGGGTGGAACAGCCCTAGGTTGGCAGGTGACCTGAGGGGGTCAGCCCCAAGCCCCAGGTGGTAGTATCAGGTGGTGTTGGGGCTGGCTGGGGCATGAGAGTGCTACAGCATGGAGCTAGCCAGCAGGCAGCCCCCACACTGCAGCACCCTCATGCCCAAGACAGCCACAGTCACTGTCTACACATGCATTGTGGTGGTGTAAATTACCCCATCATAGGATAGTACTCCTCCTACACCATACTATCCTACAGTGGAGTTAATTAGTGTACTGCACCCTAATACGAGCACCCAGGTAACAGTGATGCTTTATTGCAGAGCTAATTCAACTCTGCAGTAAGCACACGTGTAAAAGAGTGGTGACATTGACGGTGTGTGCACTTATCAAATGGTATTCCATTCACAGGTATGAAAAGACATGGTTTATATAACACACATTCTTTGTCCATTGGTTAATGAGTGCTTTTTAAGGGTGCAGCTGCCTATTTTTCTAATAATACTGATATGCACAACCTGGCCACTGCTGCCTCACTCTTGCTACAGAATTGAAGATTCTTTTTTCTTCCACTTCAGGAAACCAAAATACAAGGAAAATAAGTTCAAACATGTTGTTAATGTGAAGATGCACAGTTATTTATCAATTTCTGGATTCTTGAATGAATAAATATTTAACATTATCACAGGGTTGCCTTAGGAATTCATCTTCAATTTATTTGGGCTATTATTTTATCACTATTTCCTATATGGTAGACAAGAAACATTGTCACTAGCTAAAAAAAAGTCTTTTTTAATAAGGAAACTTATATAGCAGCATATACTTTCTATAGACATTGCACATGCCATGACGGGTCTTTCATTCTCTCTTATGCATGCTCTCCATGTTCGGGGTTTGAGAGAAGCTTTTCAGCTCTCTGTTATATTTCCATATTCAGAGGTCACGTTTGAGTGCATGTCTGTGTATAATTGCACATGTACGTGTGTGTGTGTGTGTGTGTGTGTGTGTGTGTATCAACTAGACTTATATAAAAATAGTTTGTATGTGAAAAATAACTTTTTGCTCCTTCTGGAAGAATTTCTCCAAGTCTTGGAAGCAGCAGAGTTTTGGTGTTAATGTGATCTGACAAAACCTCAGCTTCTCCAGGCAAGAAATGGTGTTAATAAAAGAGATCTTAATGAGTTTCCCTCTACGTTTCAATTATTCTAACAAGCTGACATTGCAGCCAGGAATGCAGCTTCAATATTGCACTTGAGAAGATTTTTGACACGTTCTAGAGGAACTTCTTGCAAGCATGCAAAGAATTTATAATTGAGAGACTTTGAAACGTCTCCTCCTCCCCTTCCCCCACCCCCCGCCCCCCTCCACACCAATGTTGCAGATAGTGAAAGAAGTATCCTAGAAGTCTACAACTTAGGACTGATGGCACGGTGTAGTGTGTCATTTCCTAATGCAGTAGCTGGTGGCTTTTTGCATGGAAAACATTGGTAGTACATGTTTTTCCTCTCTTTGTTTTAATTATGCTGTCTCAGTTACCTGGGATCCATAGCTGTATTTGGATCTCAAGCTAGAGCAGCATCTGAAATTGAAGGCTAGTACAGCAATGTGCCTTAGTCCAAAATAAGTTTCTATATAGAATTTTTCCCAAAGTAGGACAGCAGCAGACATTTCTCTGAAACCCTGAGCTTTGCAAGCTCACATGGCAAGCTGAGGAAAGAAGTAAAAAGAAATCTTTTCTAGCAACTGTAAAATAGGAGTGCTTATATGATCCAGCGTAGCTAGCACAATGCTTTCTCCTTTCAGGGCCTGAATGCCCCAGCTTAGGATAATTTATTTTTATCACTTCTTTTTAAAACCAACAAAAGAAGGATTATGAAATAATACTTTGTTTGTGATGTATTGTGTGAAGCTGTGCAGCACAGTAGCGTGTAAGTGGGAAACAATGGGCATTGTGGGGGCATGCGCAGACCGATGAAGCATTTAGTGCACCCTGGTTGCAATTCTGTAATTCTTGCGTTGGGACTTCTTACACAAGGAAGCACCACTCGCTGGACTCAGTGTGATGAAAGTTTTAAAAATTAGGTCTGTAGTATCTGTGGCAGTCCAGGACCAGTGCTGCATATATGCATATGTCTCTGTATAATCTTTCCAGGATAGTTTGCTGATTCTGAAATTATCTCTGAGGTTAACCCTATTCAAAATCTCCTTTTACAGCACTTTGGTTAAGCATTGTTGCAGGGAATTTAACTGTTTTGTCTAATAATACTTTGAACACAGCTTATTCCCCTGAGGAACATCTGGGAGTTCATGCTGGCTAGTTGGTGCATATCGATGTTGTTAGTAAACTGAGTATCGTAATTTTGCAAAGTCACAACCTGTCTTTGCCTATTGAGAAGACTGTAAAAAACATAAGGAAATAAGACAAAAACCAGGCACAACTCCATAACTATTTGGTGGCTCTTCCTCTGCTCTATATTCTTTTTTTTTTCAATTGTAGCTTCTAGTAGATTCCTCGGTAGCTCAGGTACTTTATTTCTTAGCATTTCACCCTTTTGGGTGCTTCACATTTTCAGTTTTCTTCCTCAAGGACATGTAATAGTCAAAGCAAGTAAACACTGACTTTGAATATGCATTAAAAAAAATAAAATAGAAACTTCCTGTTTAGACAGCACAGGAAATAAACCTTTATTATTCTACAGGCATCTATCTGTTATGCAGAAGATGGGGCACATCAGACATACATGATGACCCACCTAAATGCCTTTGATGTGATTCTTTACATCAGTTTCTTCACCACTCTTGAATAGTTTGAGATTTGGTCAGTCCTCTCTCTTGAACTTGAGTCTTCCAGTATGCACTAATCTTTCCTTTTCTATTTGTGAGAGAGCTGCTTGGAACTGAATCCCTTCATGAACTTTCAGGCTCTTTTATTAAGTAACTATGAGTCGGCCTTGGACATCTCTCATAAGGTGATCAGTTGAGTGGATACTAGGTCCTCTGGGCAGACTAGCTACCACTGAGAAGAAGCAGGCCAGGCTAGCTGTATAGCAGCCTATCAAGGTCTAAAAAATCTCCAGTGTTAGTCCTGTGTCATTACTCCTGGGAATTCCAGTAAAGAGACAGAAAAAGGTGCAAGCCCATATTGTGCTGGTAATCAAAGTGGAATTTATGGTTTGATCCATACAGAGACTTAATTATACAAACAGATTTCTTAAGTTATTTTTAGCTCCCCAAATCACCTGTCTTCTTTTTTAAGGGTCTGTAGCTCTGTATAGGCTCCATAATCACAAATATACTTCTGGTCAATGCCTAAATACCCGGATATTCAGGAATTAAAATGATCTCAGTTGTGATTTTACTTGAATTGTACCTGAAACTTGTGAGACAGAAGTGGTCTGTCAGTCTGACCCTGAACCTCCTTTCCACCCAGATTCTAACTATTTCCAAAAAATTGTATTTTGTGGATAATCCACCTCATTCCAGCAATGTACTGAGAATCACAGTGCAGGAGTTTTAAAGCTCAGTCTATAAATCTTCTTGCCAATCTACCACTCCACTTGACAGTAAACTACATCACAGCTGTTGCATAATAAAAACATAGACACTAGGTTTTTTATGCTTACCATATTTTCAAAGAGTTCTAAACATATTTTTTATTGATCAAGTTATATTTCCCTTCTCCCAATATTTCAAATGAATTGCAACTTGCTGGAGGAAAGGGATAATTGCAGCAGTGACGACTAGTGAGGGCAAGAAGGAGCTCAATTCAGTTTAAGTCAGAGGCCCCATAGAAAATCAAAAGGTTCGACATTTGTGATGTTTCTTGATGCCCAGCTGTTATCAGGTTTTGGTGATGCTTGCAATCTCATGAATATCTTGACTCCTTCTTGGGTAGTTCATTAATAGAATGAACAAAAGTCTTGGCACCATAGTGTTAAAGGCCTCATTTTGGAAGCAGCCATTGTTATGTCCTGCTGCTTTCTTTCGTTCTGAAGAATCAAAGAAAGGTTGCCTCCCCCCCAATGCCCTCTTACTTCTTGCTGTTGCTTAGAAAGAAGAGTGACAGCAAGTAACGCATACACTGAAAACATAGGGGTCTGTTGGCATCTGTGTTTTGTTGGCATCTATGAGAAGAAGTCTCTGTTCAACAAAACACCAAAGCTCTGAAGGCCAGGAGGCAGATGTGGCAAGAAATAGAGAGCTTCTGAAGGCTGCTGTCATCAGCAGTCCCTCAATTTGAGGATGATCTCTACCACAGCTCCTTGATGGGTCTTGAGGTGATTTAAGAGTCCAGTCTTTGAGCCACATATCTGTCTGCAGAAGTTGCAGGTCTTTCTTCAGGGGAGAGCAGACTGCAGGCTGGGATTCCTGTCCTTTTCCTTCCTCTGCTCTCTCATCTCGGCTTCAAGGGCAAGATTTCATAGATTTCATAGACATTAGGGCTGGAAGGGACCTCGCAAGATCATCAGGTACAGCCCCCTGCCCAAGGAGCAGGAAGTCTGCTGGGGTCAAATGATCCCAGCAAGATAGGTATCCAAGTGTGTCTTAAAGGTGTTCAGAGTAGGTGCTTGCACCACTTCTGGGAGGAGTCTATTCTAGACTCTGGGGATTCAGATGGTAAAACTTTTTCTTATGTCCAGCCTAAAACAGCCTTCCTGGAGTTTGTGACCATGAGCCATTGTCTTCCCTTAGGGTGCTCTGGTGAACAGATGTTCTCCCAGTTCCTGGTACACACCCCTTATATACTTATAGGCTGCCACCAAGTCCCCCCGAGCCTTTGCTTTTCCAGGCTGAAGAGTCCCATGCTGGCTATCCTTCAGAATGTTGCATTCTGTTAGCCTGTTGTTAATGATTTCTTTGATGATTTTTTCCAAAATCTTTCCAGGGATTGAGGTCAAACTGATTGGCCTGTAGTTCCCTGGATTTTCCTCCCTCCCTTTCTTGAAGCTAGGCACAACATTGGCCCTCTTCTAATCCTCAGGAACCTCACCCAAGCACCATGAGTTCTCAGATATCCTTGCCAATGACCAAGCTATAATGTTAGCCAGTTCTTTTAGCACTCTTGGGTGCATTGAGTCTGGGCCAGCTGATTTGTGGGTGTCCAGCCTCTCAAGGCATCCCCTCATGAGAACTTTGCCAGTGATGGGCATATGTTCTCCCTGGCAATCCTGCTTCTTGTTTGGCAGGGTGATCCCCTTGGGCTGGTGGAAGACCAATGCAAAGTAATCATTAAGGAGATTAGCTTTTTCCTGGGTGCCAGTTGTCAGCTGCCCCATTTGGTGTAGCAAGGGTCAATTGTTGCCCTTGTTTTTTCTTCTGACTACCTACGTATCTGAAGAAGGACTTTTTGTTGTTCTTGGCTCCCGTAGCCAATTTGAGTTCAGTTTTGGCCTTGGCTTTCCTAGTTTTCTCCCTACAGGTGCGGGCCAGTGCTAAATAATCCTCCTTGGTGATGTTACCTGACTCCCAACCCTTGTAGGCTTCTCTTTTCAGATACAGGAGGTTATTAAGCCCCCTGTTTAGCTACAGGGGTTACCCAGCCCTTTTGCTACCTTCCCTATGGGCTGGGATGAACTTCCCTTGTGCTTCAAGGATTGTGTCCTTAAGGAGTGACCATTCCTTGTGGAATCCCCTCTCTGTTAGATCCTGGTTTCTCAGGGCCTCGGCAACCAGCCTCCTAAGCTTATGAAAGTTGGCTTTCCTAATATCAAGGATTTCTGCATTGCTGACTAATTTGCCAGCTTTGTGATGGAAAGAGAAAGTGATCAACTCATGATCACTGTCTCCCAGCTTCCCTTTGATTCTCAGGTCACTCACTAGATCATCCCCTTTGGCCAGTACCAGTTCAAGGCAAGCCTTACCTCTTATAGATTCATAGAAGTTAGGGTCGGAAGGAACCTCAGTAGGTCATCAAGTCTGTCACCCTTCCCTGGGCAGGAAAAAGCACTGGAGTCAAATGACCTAGCAAGGTGCTTGTCCAGTCTCCTCTTGGAGACCCCCAAGGTAGGGGAGAGCACCACCTCCCTTGGAAACCCATTCCAGATTCTGGCAACCCTTACTGTGAAGAAATTCTTTCTAATGTCCAACCTCTTGTTGGCCCATAGACTTCTTGAGACAAGTAGTGGTTGTCAATGTAGGTGAGAAAGCTATGTGACTGATCAGATGTGTCAGAGTGCTCCTCCACTGAGATATCAGGGTAGTTGAAGTCACCCATGACAACCATGCAATGAGAGTGTGCAGCCTCGCCAGTTCCCTTGCGAATGTGTGGTCAAGATCTTCCTCTTGGTTTGGAGGGCTGTAGTAGACTCCTACCAACATATCCCCTTCACCATGCTCCCCTCATAATCTGACCCAATGCTTTACCTTGAAATGGACTGCTACTTGGTTGAGTTTGGAGCACCATTGGGGTCGGTTGGTAAACTGGGTGTAGAGCACTTGTTTTGAGAGTTGAGAGTCCAGCATCCACACACAATGTTCAACATACCAAAGCAGTTTCCCAAAGAAGGCACTTGCACACCAGATCCTGTGCTGGACCTCCTCATCAATGTTCACTCTCTGAGAGAAGTGGCTACCAAGGTAAGGGAAGTGCTCAACTACCTCCAAGGTCTTTCCCTCAATGGTGATTTGGGAAGGAGGGTCACATTCATGGCCTGGAGCAGGCTGATAGAGAACTTTCATTTTCTTGATGTTGAGAAAGAGGCCCAAAGTTCAGCTGGCTTCTCCGAAGAGATCCAGCATGGTCTGGAGGTTTTCTTCAGTGTGCACAAGGATGGCACAGTCATCAGCATACTGAAGGTCAAGGATGATTGTTCTGAGTACTCTGGTCTGGAAAGAAAATTGTCTTTAATGAGAACCAGGAAGACTGTCAAAAATAGAGAATGGAGTTGGGACAATGATGCAGCCTTGCTTGACCCCAATTTGGATGTCAAATAGATCTGTCTCTGATTCGCTACATAGAACTGTTGCAGTCATCTGGTCATGGAGAAGCCTCAGAACCTTAATGTACTTTTCAAGACATCCAAATCTGGCCAGTACTTTCCACAAGGCTTTTTGACTGATGGAATCAAAGGCCTTAGTAAAGACAACAAAGGATATATACAGGTCCTGATGTTGTTCCTGACACTTTTCTTGGATCTCGTAGGCAACAAAGATCATATCAGTTGACCCAGAAGATGATCTGAAACCACACTGATATTCTAGAAGGACTTCCTCAGGAAGAAGTAGTAGATGGTTTGGGAGGATGCAGGAGAGGATTTTCCCTTCTGTGGAAGGAGGGCAATACCTCAATAATTCCCACACATAGTTATCTCCTTTCTTGAAGATAGCCATGAGGTTGGCATTCTTCAGGTGTCCAGGGAACTTTTCATTGTTCCAAATTCAGATAATAAATTTGTGGAGTCTCAGAATCAGTTCCTTGCCACCTGCAGGTATGCCATCTGGTCCAGTAGTCTTGTTGTTCTTGGTTTCCTTGATGGCACACAAGACTTCTTCTAGGATGAGGAGTGGAGAGGGATCTCCTTTCAGGGTGTTAGGGGATGGGCTGGATGGTGGTATCCACCACAGTCCACTCACAGTGCAGGAGTGCCTCAAAGTGCTCTTTCCATTTAGCTTGGATAGATTCATTGTTGTTGAGGAGTGTCGAGCCATCCTGCAATTGCAGGAAGGTAGGACCATAGGAAGTCAGGCTGCTGATGGCTTCCATTGCCTGGAAAAAACTATGCATGTCATGTTTGACAGCATACAGCTGGATCTCCTTGGCTTTATTTTGCCACCACTGATTTTTGATTTCCTGGATTCTAATTTGACCTTTAGGTTTAAGGAGGTGATGCATCTCATTCCTCTGCTATGATGAGGTGTCATCTTGCCAAGCAGAATGAGCCTTTCTCTTCAAGTCATGGAGTGCTTGGATCTTAGTGTAACTCTCATAAAACCAGTCTTAGTGTTGACAGGTGGTTGACCTGTGGTTTTAAACCCTTCCCAGAGTTCCTCAATTCTGCTTTGATTTGTGGACAGGGTAGAGAGCTTTTTATGGAGAGACTGCTAGAGATGCTTACAGACTTTGGGTCTTGAGAAGATTTGATGGTGAAATACCTCTGCATTGCCTTTAGCTGTTTTCAGTGTTTTGGAACAAGCCAAATATTCATAATGGATCTGACAAAATGGTGGTTCATAGGGCTGTGCAAAATTTTGCCAGCTGTTTCATTTCGACGATGTTTCAACCCATTTCGAGCTTGAAACAATGAAATCTAAATGAAACAAAGGGCTTAGAAACAGCCTTACAATGAAATGAGGGCAGTCGACACGTTTCAAAAGTTTTGAAACATTTCACATTTCAAAGCTGAAGCTGGGCTTGCCTGCAGGGAAACAAAGTAAGGAGAAGGAGGGGGAAGACAGGGGAAGGACTGCTCTGATATTGACTGTGTAGCTGGCAAGTGACTGTCATCCTTCCCTGAGGTCCCTTCCAATCCCAGTGTTCTGGGACAGGGTTGGAAAAACAGCATAAAAAGCAGCATTGTTTGAACTGAGCTGCTTTCTGCCTTGGGGTCAGTTACTGAGCTGTCTTCCAGCAGCTCAGCAGTGTCAGATAGCAAAGGCTACCATTCATTTCCTACTTGTTAGCCTAGCAAGTGGAATTCACTGATACCTTTTGCTTTCTATACCCTTTTATTTATTATATTCACTGATTCCTTTCAATTTATTCCTCCCCCAAAATCCTCTTTTTATTTTTGTTATTTTGATTCTTTTCAAATCTGTGCTTTCTCTCACAGTGTGCATTCCATTCACTGTGCAGGGAAGCACAGCATAATTATATTGTATATTATAATATAGAAAGTATATAGGAACACATGCATACATTTATATATTTTATTTTATTTATTACATAAATACATATATACATTACATAAATACACATACATACAATTATCTTATCTACATATATTACATAAATCAGGTAGATAACATTACAGAAAAAGAGACAGATTTTCCAGCACACCAAGGCAAAGACAAGACACTATGAAACACACCATGAAGCATGCTGTAAAGGCAGCTGGCAAGCCTTCAGGGAAGGGTGGAAGAGGGGGTACAGGTAGAGCTGTAAGTCCATGTTCCCCTCCCCCCCCAAACTGAGATGCAGCCTCTTTGCTACAACAACCAGGCATGAGGCTTCCACTAGTACAGGCAGCAAGGAGAGGAGAGCAGTGCCAGTGCTGCTGCCTGTGCCTGAAACTGCATCTGCTCCAACAGCACCAGCCATACCCACCCGCCCCACTACCACCATGACAACAAGCAGCAGCACCAGCACGACAGTCTCCTCCACTCCCATTTCACTTCCCATGCTGAGTCTTCCAGTGCCAGAGGAAGAGCTGAAGCTGGATCTGAGTGCCCTAGCAAAAGAAATTCTGGGGAAGAAGGGGAAATCATCTGAGTTTGTGCTCCACAGCCCTCAAGTTTCCCCTAGAGCCAGGTCTCCTTTCCCAGAAGGCAGGTGAGGTTGAGGTAGAGGTTGTGGAAGCAATTGACTCAGCTGAGTCTGTTCCTCCTGTTGCTGTGGCTCTGCCTGCTGAGGAGGGGGAAAGTGCAGCATCCACACATGCACCCGCACCCCAGAAGCGAGTGGGTAGTGATGATCACACATATGCTATCTGCCTGCACTGCTGAACCAAAACTAGCCAGGACAAGGGAACAAAACACATGAGCACCATGGGGATGCTGATACATCTCCACAGGCACCACCCCCTTGCTCTTGCTCCTCCTCAGCCTGGCACCAGCAGGAACATGGCCAAAGGGAGGTCCCCCTCTCACTCCAAAGTCCCCGTCCCCCCTAAGCAGAGGCAGGCCACCCTGGGGCTGGCAGGGAGAGTTATCTGGCAGCTGCTGGAGAAAAACCTCCTGCAGGAGAGGAAAGAAAAGCTCTGTAACAGTTTGGCTGCCTGAGATGCTGCTAGTACTACTGTGCTACTTACTAAGTTATTATCTGTTGTTATTTAAAGTGGTGGACTGAGCTGAGGCTATGGCAGATGAGGAGGCCTCATTGGGGCACACTACTATGTCGTGTAGAGGCCCCAGTGCCAGTACAGGTGCACCTTAACACACACACAGTCACACATATCATGAGTTTTGCTTGTCGGCAGCTTGAGGTGCAGTTTCCCAGAAACCCCTGCACCTATCTCCTTGAAACCTGCCAGGCTTCATACCGTCAGAAGGGGCTACTATCCCTGCTGTTGTCATCTAAATCTGCCAAAAATTGACAAAGTTATAGGCAGTTTTGTGATTCCCCATTATAGTCTATGGGCAAAACATAGAAACAGTGAAACAGTTTCAATGAAACAAAACGGAACAGTGCTTTGAAACTAAACAAAACTCAAAATGAAACAGTGCCCCACTGAAACAACAAAACGGAAGTCGAAATGAAACAGTACTGTTTCACGCAGCCCTAGTGATTTGTCCGGCAGGAATCAGTATCTCGCATGGCTTGTGTGATATGGACATCCATTAGATTGCAGGCTGTAACAGTAACATAGTCAAGGAAGTGCCATTGTTGAGAGTGAGGGTGTCTCTAGGTGGTCTTATATTTGTCACTGTCTGAAGTTGATGTTTGTGATGACGAGATGGTGCTCCACACATTTGCTCAGGAGAATGATGCCATTGGAGTTGGCTTTCCCTACTCCTTCCTTCCCAATGGTGCCACTCCAGAGTTTCAAGTCACATCTAACTCTGGCACTGAAGTCACCAAGGAGAATTATCTTGTCCTCCTTGTGAGTATTAGTCAGAACATGGTCTAGGTTGAAGTGGAACGGCTCTTTGACATCATCTGTTCAGTGGCAACGTTTAGGAGATGCACAGGGGTGCATGTGCACATCCTGAGAGACCTGGTGCACCCCTGACAGGCCATGCTCCCCGCTTAGGTGACAGGCGGGGGGGAGGGGGGCTAGCAGGAGTGCCAGTGCCCCCCTGCGAGTGCCGGCCAGGGAGTGGGAGTGCCACAGTCATTTCTGGGAGCACCGCGGTCACTTCTGGAAGTGTTGCAGCCACTTCTGGAAACCGGTGAGTGAGATTGGCTGTGGGAGGACCCCTCCCCAGTCGGTGAGATTGACTGCAGGGGAACTCCCCTCCCAGTTGGCGAGATCAGCTTTGGGGGGATCCCTTCCCCCCCAGTCACTAAGTAAGGTGGCACCAGTCGCCCATGCATGTGTAGCATCTGCAGCATCAAGCATTGGGGCATACACAGTGATGACAGTAGCATGCTGGTTGTTGCTGAGCTTAACACTGAGTATTATAAGACATTTGTTGATGTCCCCAGTGAGCTTTGTAATTTGACTGATGAGCTGATCCTTGATGGTGAAGGCAACGCCATGACCATGTCTGTCCTGGGCTGGTTTCCCTTTTTCCAGAAGAAGGTGTAGCCTCCACCTTCTTCCTTTCAGCTGGCTTTCATCCACTTGTCTTGTCTCGCTCAGAGCTGTAACTTCAATGTTGTATCTCAGCAGTTCCCTGGTGACATCTTCTTTCTGGTCATTCATTGTCTTGGTTATCCATCAAGATGCAAATATTCCACATTGCAGAAAACATGTCGTCTTATGAGCTTTTCAACTGCAGAGAGAATGATCCCATCAGATTCTGCTATCCAGCCAGAAGCAGCTATGACAGCCTAGGTTTAGGAAACCTTTTCTAGCCCCTTTCTAGCAGAGGAGATTCTAAATAGGACTGCTCAGTCACAGTAGCAGCTACCAAATTGTACCCTTATCTCAAACCAAGTACAAGACAATCACCAGGCTATCACCACCTGCACACAGATGTGTGGCTGGAGACTGCTAGATTCCCTAGTCCTGTCTCCATCACCACTGGTCCATTGCCACAGGACTTTTGGAGGTTGGTATAGCGTGTTGTTTCCTATGTTAGAAGTCTGAACATGACTTTGTTTAATGTGAGGAAGCTGCTGTGTGGAGACAGCAACCACACAGTTTTGGCAAAGTGGAGGTCTGGGCCCTAGTGGCAAGGGAGAACCCTAGATGACAGGAGACTTCCATCCTACTACAGCCTTCTTCCATCTTTACAGCCATTGAGATACTGACATCTCCTTATGCCTTCCCCACTGTTGAGGATTTGGGGTTGGACTGTGGTTTATCTGAAACCTCCCTTCAAGCCTGTTTGCCATGGGTGACCCTACCAGGAGTGTGAGACTCTGGGCAACTTAGCTCTGAGGATCACTGAGACATGCAAGCCTCTCCATCTTGTGAAGATCTTAGTCTTGTGAAGGCTGCAGAGGAGGAAAAAGGAGTAACTTGCACCCTGGGATTATGAGATACAAGTGCTAGCAAGAGCTGCTCAAGGCTATGCTCAAAGCTTGAATGCTCAATAGGGTCAGGGCAGGCCACCCCTAAGTCTGAAAATGCTTTTGATTTTGGTGCTTATTCTGCTGTTTTCTGCATGTGGGTCGTTTGCTAGGGAGTGCTTGTCAAGGGGCAGACCATACTGCCACCAATTTCAGTCTGGCATCCTCTAATTAGCCTTTGTGAAGCTATTCTTCTGAAATGGCATAAATATAGCATCATGTAAAATGAATTGCAATTCGCCTGACATTATGATGCATTGCACTTTAACCAGCATTGCACCTCTCTGTACTTTGGGTACACATTTACTCCTTATGTTAAATTATGTGGCTGCTCTCCAAGTCAAGCCAATTAAGAACTGCTTGTTACCTGATTACATCAGAATAATCCAAGTTGCTTGCATTTCAGTTCCAATGTCATGCTCTCTTCTCTTCAGTTGTTTGAGCTAGTCTCTTTGTCCTGTGGGGATGACAAGTCAGAAGGCACTGTAGGCAATGGAAATTCAATCCCTGTAGCTTTTTGCAGGAAACATTTTCAAAAACTACAGGCTGAAATCCTAACTTCACTGAAACCAAAGGCAGTTGACTTCAGTAGATGTAGGATTTCACTTGCAACATTTTCTGCCCCTTGGGCATTTTTTCATGCAGCATCACAGCTAATGATCTTACTAGACATTTTTTTAATGACCTAGATGTGCCTGCCCAGCATATACAGGATATTTATTAACTAATGATGGCCTGACTATCCTCTGAGATCTGCTTTATGTCAGGCTAGTGGAGTTACTCCTAATTTACACTGGTGTGAACCAGAGAAAACAAGTATGTTGTTATTAGCAGGGATCTATTTTGTAGCCATATTCGTCTGAGAAAAAGAGATACACAAAGCTCTTGCATCAGAGGCAATATCGTCTATTAGACAAACTAAATAGTAGCAAAAAAATCCCTCTCTCTCCGCAAGCTTTTGGGCACATACACCCTTCTTCAGGCTGAGGAAAATTTAAAGATTGTAAAAGTCCTCCTAGGTAGAAAAGAAACTCAATTTTGCACAGGGGAGGTAGAGGGTAGAAGTTCATTCCCCTGGATATCTGAGAGTATTTTTGTGAGAGTATTGTTCTATGATGTGCAGATTAGACTGTCTTCTTGCCTGGAGTTATCCAATGTCAGAGGCAGACAGGGAGGTGAAAAATCCTTGTTTCTTGGGTAGCGATGAAGTTTATTTTTCCAGATGGCTAAAATATTATATCTTCCATGTTTCAGGGATCTAATTGTTATTAGCAGAGACTCAGGTCTTGGTTTTCAGGTCCCAGTGTTTTTGTGGAGGTAATACATTTGACTAAGGGTCCAAGCATGACTAATTCCTCTGGTATGAGCTGTTAGAACATTAATCTTGATGATCTCATTGAGCATTAATGTGATTTCATAAGCCATCATAGGCAAAGAAAAGCAATGAGAAGAGTCAACTACTCTAACCTCTGTGTGTAAAAGCAAAGGCAAGTCTTAGAAATCCTCCTTCCCCACATTTGAGAGCCTAGAGTATTGTGAGCCTGACAGCTTTGTAGCTGTGGGCCATATCCTCCCTTCAGAAATATGTGAGATGGTCAAAGGGTAATTCTTAGCTTAACATATACTTCCTCCCACTCACAGTAGCATAAATTAGATCATGCAGCAAATATCCTGTACGTGCACCCATACCTTTAGGGAGGTTTGCTGTATTAGAATCTGGCCTTTATTGTGCTTTTTCAGCTCTTTCTGTGTGCAGCTGCAAGTGTGTTAGCAATAATGGCCATTGCTTACACCTGTTGAGTCCTTTTCTGTACAGGACCTGAGTTGTCATATCTCACTTGTTTTAAGAAACAGGATATATGAAGTAAACAAGTCAGCAGTGCAGCTGAGGGGGTTTGGGTGCCATTTCTCAAAGATGTGTTCTGTTGCACATAAAGTTCAAGAAACGTTTTGAGATTAGCCAGTGAGGTCCAGGGCAAACAGGTCTTAAATGAAAGGAAGTACCAAGGGTGCAGAGAAGACAAAGAAATTAGGGGTATGTCAGACTATTTTTAATTACCTTTTGCTTCCTAAAACCAACTCTCAGGAATTGTGACTGACTCATTCTAGTGGAGTCAGGGTGGAGAGCAGCCTTCACCAATTCTCAGGTATGAAGCAAACATTGCTCTGGAGAAGGTTTTAAAAAAGGGGTAATCCTCAGTGATGTGGGCTTTGCCATTCACATAGGAAGGGTGATCCTTTGCCATTCACATAGGAAGGCAATGGCCTGATTCTCATCTGGGGTACAATAGGGTGCTGCACAGCATTACACTGTTAGGTGTACAAATATCTGCACATGATTCACAAGGTAAACCCAGACATTTCAAATAGAAATCCATAGTGCCAAAGGCACTGTGAACTTTCTAGGTTTTTTGCAATGAATTAATTGCTCTGTTATTTTTCTGTAGTTAAAAAATGAGTGAAACCTAAGAGTTGGCATTTTCAAAGGGGTACCTTGAGTCTAAATAAGTTCAGAACCACTGGCCTGAGATTTGCAGGATCTGTGTTCAGCTCCAGGCCCTTAAGATTCCCTAACATTTTGATTTAGTGGTCTTCTACATCCAATTTACAAATAACAATACAAATGGACGTATGGAATTTTACCTGTGAGTGATCTTGAACAAGCTGTTTAATTCATGGTGCCTGTGTTTCCTGGCTGTTAAATTTAAACAAGAGTGCCTAGCTGGCCAGAAAATGTCTTTCTCATGAAAAATCAAACATTTTATTTAAAAAAACAAAATCCTGAAAACTGCCCTTTTAAAAAAATTGATAACTAGATCCCTAAAATTTTTGGTAAAAAAAAACTAGTGTAGACTGATGAGGTATTAGATTATTCAATTAAAAGTTATAATCTTCTGGTGGGGGAGGGGAAACAGATGTGGAAGGCAGGGGAAAAGTTTCAGGGAAGGATGTACATCTGAAACATTTCCTGATCAGTTCAGATCTGACTCTTCATATATTTTATCTGGGAAATGGAGAAATTGAGAAATATAATACATATAACACAAAGATTATAAATTCTCAGGGGGGTAATGTCACACACATCTTTTTTTAGCTGAAAAAGCCCCATCAAATATGGTTTTGATGCCAAATGTTTTGCCATCCTAATAATGCATTCTTGGGATGCTTTGAAGATACTAACTTGTAAAAGTACATCAGGTGCTCCAGTCCTGTGGTCATGAGTGCCATGAGAAAGCCTATAAAACAAACCAGCTCTCTAACCACCAGCAATACTAATAGCATTCTGAGTGGAGCTTACATGGTTTCTCCCCCGCGCCCTACCCCCCACCCAGGCCTGTACAGAGCAGAGGTAATATGAAGACTGTATGTAGGCAATGAAAAATTTATAGTAGGGTCAAAAGGTTTTAACGAAACCAGAGATCTGGAGGAAAGTGCATTGTGCTCAGACTGTCAAGACCTAGCACTTAGAACAGCCACACACACCATCTCAAGTCTGAGGAAAACACTGATAGAATATTTAACAGTGTCAGTGTGTGAGTACCTCCTACAAACTCAAGGTCTGCACCATCAAATCCTTGCTATACTTCAGATATATTGATGACATCTTCATTATTTGGACTTAAAACCTGCAGTCCATGATTGAATTCCATCAGAAATTCAACAATTATCACCCCTTCATCAGACTATCTCTTGAATACTCCAGCACCAGCATTTTCTTTTTAAACACTATGATCACTAACCACAATGGTAAAATACAGACCACCATATACAAAAACCAATATACATATCTGCACAGAACCAGCAATCACCCTAAACACACCAAGAAAGTTGTAATATACGGCCAAGCTCTCCGATACCACAGAATTTGCATAGAGGAGAACACCTGTGGGGGCACATTTCTTAGAAGGAAACTGCTCTCTCTCAAATCTCTCAGTTTTAATCCTCAATGGGAATTTACAAAACACCTTTCCCAGATGTGCCTGTGAACTTCACTTCATCAGCCTACTGGATACAAAAAATCATGGACTAAATATAGACATTGGAATTATGGCACATTATAACCTGCCTAATGTCTGACACCCCAGGTAACATCTCTGCTATTTACCAGCTATATTCTTATTCATAGATTTCATAGACATTAGGCCTGAAAGAGACCTCGTAAAATCATCTTGTCCAGCACCCTCCTCAAGGGGCAGGAAGTCAGCTGTGATCAAAGGATCCCAGCAGGATAAGCATCCAAACGTTTCTTTAAAGTGTCCGGAGTAGGTGCTTGCATCACCTCTGGGGGGAGTCTGTTCCAGGCCTTGGGGGTTGCCCAATTTTTCTATGAAGACATCATGGGACACCAGGTCAAAGCCTTTTTTGAAGTCCAAATATATGATATCAACTAGGGCTGTGCGAAACAGCACCGTTCCGATTTGACTTCCATTTCAACGATTCAATGGAACAGTGTTTCGTTTTGAGTTTTGTTTTGCTTTGAAAGCACTGTTCCATTTAATTTCATCAAGACTGTTTTGCTGTTTCAATACTGTTTTGTTGTTTCACCCATAGGTTATAATGGGGAAACATAAAATGCAGCAGGCAGGCAGATTGGCAGCTTGCCCACTCCCCCAGGAGGGCTGTGGGGGCTGTGGGCCCCTGATCTGCCTGCCAGATGACAAACTGGTGCTGGGTGCAGCCTGTACCCAGCGCCAGGAAGATCACTGCTGCTGCTTACCCCAGGCGGCAGCACACGGCTCCTGTCATCCCATTCGCAGATTGGGGGCATGCACCCCCGGGAGGTCTCCGGTACAGCCCCCACAGCCCTCCTGGCATATATTCACCCTCACCCTGGTCATCCCGCATCATGTTAGACAAGGTGGTCCCTTTGGGCTGGTGAAAAACCGACACAAAGTAATCATTAAGCAGATTGTGTTTTTCCTGGGTATCGGTAGTCAGGTGTCCCAGCTGGTTTAGCAGGGGTCCAATGTTGCCCATGTTTTTCTTTTGACTCCCCACATATTTGAAGAAGGACTGTTTATTGTCCCTGATTTGTATAGCCAGTTGGAGTTCAGTGGCAGCCTTGGCTTTTCTAGTCTGCTCCCTGCAGGTGCAGACCAGTGAAGAATATTCCTCCTTAGTGGTGTTTCCTGTCTTCCTTAAGCCTCTCTTTTTAGACATACGAGGTCCATGCGTTCCCTGTTGAGCCAAGGGGGTTGTTGAGTCCTTTTACCATCTTTCCTATGAATTGGGATGGACTCCCCCTGTGCTTCTAGGATCGCTTCCTTAAGGAGCAACCACTCATCATGAACTCCCCTCCCTGTGAGATCATGGCCTCTCAGGGTCTCAAGAACAAGCCTCCTGAGCTTATGAAAGTCAGCTTTCCTAAAGCCAGGGACTACTGCATTGCTGACTGACTTGCCAGCTTTGCGATGCACAGTGAAAGTGATCAACTCGTGGTCACTGTCACCCAACTTCCCTTCAATTCTTAGGTCACTGATTAGATCATCCCCTTATTACCAGGCCTACATTCCCCTTTCCCTCCCCCCGCCCCACCCATTGACTACCTCAATTTGCATTTTCACTGATTGACTTTCTCCCATGCATATTGGCCTCTGATTTCTTTTCTATTGCATCCAGGAAGAGCACAGGTCGACTGCAGATGTTTCCTCAGCCTGACAAAGGGTGTTTGTACCTGCAAGCTTGCAAAGAAGAATTTTTCCAACTATTTTGTTGGTCTGATAAAAGATATCAGATTTACCCAAAAAACTTTGTCCTCCTACAAACTAGAGAACTTCACTGAAACCTTGGTTCAATTTGCTCTTAACCCTGGATTTTGCATCTTGAAAAGACTCACTGCTGCTCTCTGCTGGAGATCCAGGCAAAGCTGCCACTGGATTTTGGAATGCATCCCCTCACATTTTTTTGCTACTTGGACACAGCTAAAAGCATGATTTTCTTGCCACAGATGAAAATGAGCGACTAAAGGATATCACTTTCAAGGGCCTAGTGTGAGGCTCTTCCAAAATGAAGCTTCTTTTCCCTCCTGGCTTCATTATGCCTCCCAGTTTAGCTCGAAAGAACTGTTATTTGTGAAGTCGGCAGCATCTAGCATATAAGCATTTTCCTGATGAAATGAAGTAAACTGCAGGACCGGGCATAACTAATTAGAACCTCCATAAAATAACATCTATTTCCACAGATGGGAAGCTGCTTCCCCTTTTTATTGCTGCTTCAGTTAATTAGTTATCTCAGAGGTTGCATTTACATTACTGGCATTGTGAAATACCCTTTTGTTAACTACTTTTCATATACTTTTATGAAGTCGGCCACTGAAATGTGCTCATTTATCTTTACGGTGACAGGCTTAGAGGCTTGCTGAGAGCTGGATGCCAGATGCCGGGATTATAAAATAATGTTTGGCTTGTCTAGTGCTTGGAAGGAAGACAGAAGGTGAACGGATGCAATAGGATAGTCCCAAGCTACAGTACTTGGGGACTCAATCTTGACAACTTCTGCAGAGATTTCCAATCTGTTTGCTTCATGCTGGGCGAAAAATATCTGTTCCTTTATCAGTTTCCCACATAAGCACCTCTGCTCTGTCTGTGCTACAGCGTAAGAATGGAATGGCCACCCAGAACTCCTCAAAACCCTACTCTGCAGTGCTTCAAGAAACCTGTCAGTTAAAGAAAGCCAGGGTAGCAAGCAGAGGAGAGGGGTTGTTATTTACTTGACTTGTGCATTTCAACAATGTTAAATGTGAGCTTCCAGTATGTTAATGAAGTCATCCTGCAGCAGGGGACTCAAACTGAACTTGTAGCTAGGGGCTTTGTTTTGCCTTCCCTGACTGATATATTTTCCCACTGGTTACAGTATATAAAGATGGCATGCTTGAGTTGCACCATTCTGCGTATGTCTACATGTGCACCGGACTGTGCGGTTGTTACCAGTGTTCCTGCACAGTCCCATCACCGCACAGTTATTTTTAACTGCTACTGCACAGTAGCATCACCATCATGGTTTATGCCTGGTGATGCTACATTGCTGTAGCAACAATATACAGCAGTGTAGCATCTCGTGTAGACGCACCCTATTTCTCCATCCTATGTCTTAGAATAGGCGGGGAACATCTATGTGGGTCTATGCATTGTCTGGCTCTCTTCTCCCCACATTACTTTTCTTACAAATATTTTTGTCTTGAATGCCCCAATAAGATGTCCTTTTTCAGGGGGAAATTTTCATGGAATTTCTTGATTCCAGTTATGGAGAACAGGTGGGAAAAATCAGAAATGACGACCAAGGCAACAGCTTTTTGGTTGAATATTCGCAAGCCATCTGCAAAACACTTCTTACCAGTGAGGACGCTGAGAAATTGGAAGTTATTTAAGATTTCTACAGGTAAGCAAGCATTTCACCTTTGACTGGGAGGCGAGTTTTGTCACTGACATCCATGAGGTCAGGATTTCACCAAATCTTTAATGAGCAAAGAGGATGCCACAACATGCAGGAAAAGAGGAGGAATAATAGTATGAAGAGCAGCCAGTTGCATTTTTCTGGGGCTGTCAGTTGACTTTAGGAAGAATCTAAGCTTTACCTTAAGATTTGAAATCATTTCTAATTTCCCTCAAGTATTTTCCCTTTTCCTTTTTCTCCTTGGATTTGTTGCAGTAGGCTCAGATTCTTGTGTATCTCTTTAGTTCTGAGCACATGCACTTATAAATGTGCTAGCTATAATAGTCTTCAGTAGCACAGATTCTGTTGTGTACAGAGTCATAGCCATTTCCTCCTACTGCCAATCATTGATCCCTTGATCCCTCACTCTTAATGACTGCTGAAGTACTTAGTTTTGATATAGTCTTGGAAGGACATGAGTTTTATTTATTTCTGAAATAGCCAATAGCACTCAAACCAGTTATTCCTTTATGTTTCCACCCAGGAATTATATGAATTCTCCAAGCTGTTGTTCCCAAACCAATGCTTTCCATGTAGCAGCATGAGGTTTTTACTAGGTTTTTACTGCCCAGCATTTAGACTCAACAAGGCCATGGGTGTCATCAAGAATAATTGAACATTTTCATTATTGCATGGCAATATTTACAAAATCAATGTTCCATTTGAATTCTGAGACAGAGATTGTTTGGGTTTTTTTTAAATACTATTGTAGGGCACATGTCTCCTGTAAGCAAGTACATAAAACATTGGAAGAAGAGAAAATAGCCATCTGGTGCAACATACTTCCCTATTTTTTATTTATTTGAATTTCGTTCCAGCTTTCTTTTTCTTGAGACTTCTCAAACTCCTTCTTCCTGAACTAATTTGAGATATCTTGTTTGAACACCATACATCAATTGCTTTCCTTGGTAGTTTAATTCTGTATTTGTTTATATAAGCCTCATTATATAAGGCATTATTATTAATCATGTTTGTTTTGGTAGGGCATGACTGAGACTCTAGTGCATACTCTACAAACAGGGGAGCAGGTATTAATTTGCCCTGCTTCCCACATACAACAAATTAGGTTTTGTCGATGTAAAGCAGTTTGTGGGGTCTGGGCCTTATTCACTATTGCCAGTGCTCATGACTTTTTTTGTTTTTAAATTATGAGTCTGGTGATTGTTTCGGTGTGTTTCTCAAAGCATAGCCTATGGAATTGAGAGACTGCAGGAGAAATTTCTCTCTGTTTGCAGAGGGGGGGGTTTGTTTTATTTTATTTTTTGTTGTCTATCCTTAAGTAAGTTTCTAGTCCTTGGGGTTATGGAGAAAAAATTGAAACCATTAGCAAGTTAGTGCACCTTAAAAGTTCAGAAATCAGAAGACCACAAATAAGACTGTAACATTCATTATTTTGAGAACATAAGATTCAAAAAAACAAATAATCTTTGAATGCTTGAGGTTTAGCAACACTGCTTATTGCCCAAATTATTTTTGTGACAATGTCTTGGTCTGCAGTAAATTATCATTATTAAATATATGATTAAAGTGAGACATACTGCTATATGTTGAAATTTTAGCCTCTCAGAAACCAAAGAAGCTGACTGAGGTTTTATCCATTGGTCTTGATCTTCACACTTGTTCCTTTTTATATTTTTTAATCAACAAGCCTTTAATTGGATGTAACTATAACATATTTACCTCTTAAATTTCTTTACCTTACTTGAGGGCTATAAAGTTTGTGGCTTTCCTATGAATAAATATAAGGTCAGAGTTCTAACTACATTTTTGTTGCCTGATTGAAGACCCAGTTTGGAGCTCCTTGAAGTCACATGGGGTTTTCCCTTGATGTCATTGAAGTCTGAGCTTGTTCCTGAGTGTGTTTAACTTTTATGTGATAATTGGGTCTGCGGTGTGACTGCATGCAATTGTAAATTAAAACATTTTGCCTTTTACAAATATCTGGCCATATTTTAGATGTCCTCTTCTTACAGCGAATCCTGCCCATTCAGTCTTCTGGATGAAATGAAATGGGACAGAAGAGGGAATGTAGTTAAACAAAATGTAAATGGTGATTGAAATGTTTTCTTGTGTTCAACCAATTCAGTCGATTAACACACAGTTGACTCAAATGCCTGAAGATAATCACTTGGGAGAAATGCTGGATTGAGTTGACTGATTGGGCCAGCTTCCATAGTTGCTACCTTCTGACTTTAAATGAGACAAACAATGAAAATACTCCATTTACTGTAGACTGATAGAGAATTTGTGCGGACGCTAGTATTTCCCATCCTGGCAGCATACTCAGTCTAGCTGAGTAATTTTACCAGTATTTGGGGGAGAGGAAGTTTTCCTGGCCAAAAAGAAAAGAAGAAAGAGCAAAGAAAAATCTCATCATGGTTCTAAAATAAAACTCAGAAATTACAGAATGCAGCACAATTGTTTGGGGGAGAATAAAGCCCAAATATGCAAATTTTTTGATTTTCTGCACCAGTGAGTTTCTATTGGCCCTGTGGTTGATGCTTGATAAAAGTATACATTGGAATGCAACTATTATACATTCAAAATGTCACATTCGGAGACATTACTTTGAAAGACAAAGGGTAATTTATTGAGAAAAGGGTGTCATTTAGGTGGAAGGAATTGAAGAGAGAGAGAGGCAGTTTCTGCAAAACTGCCAAAAGAAGAGACTATACTGGATCATGTGATAGTCAGTAAACAGCTTAAAATTTCCGAGGCTGCCCTTGAGGGATAAGAAAGCAGAAGCAAAGGACAAAAAAGGAGATAGAGAAGTTTTCCTTAAATGCAGGGACAATAGAGAACTGAAAAAGTATGGTAAAAAAATGTGTCTTTCTACTCAATGATGATAACCAAGAAAAGATAAAAACGTAATTTGTAAAAAGCTGTTAAATTGCCACCAAAATTGTAAGTGAGATGGAGAAATTACAGGGGAAAAAAATCTTACCTGTCTTTCTCATAGCAACCCTTGAAAATGTGACTAGACAATGAACAGAGCAGAAGAGAAATTTATCTGAGACAGTAAAAACAAGGAGTAAGAGAATCTGATGTTGTTTGTATAACAGGTGCCGATCAAGTCAGAAAGCTTTACCCAGGATTCTTCACATCCTGCAGAATAAAAATGTTTGTGAACATTTTATCTCCAAAAAATGTAAATCTGCAAATCCATATCTTTTATTTTTTTTGTTTGATTCTGAATAATATATACATAGCAGTCTGTGGAAAAAGTGGCATTTCCATATAAATAGACTAACCTGCGCCATGCTTGGAAGTGGGCAAGGGGCTTGAGCATCAGGCAGTTCAATTGTTATTCATTGTCAGCCCTTTCAGAGGCAACTTTCTGCAACTTTTAAGGCAGGCAGAGTATTGAGCGACTAACTTCAGAGCAAGTAGAGTATGCAAGCTAGAGAAAGAATACCTTTTTAATAATTTCTACCAGAGACAGTTTAAAGCTGTAGTATCTCCTAATGCAGGGAAAACTGTAGTCAACAGCTTTGACTGCATGTGAAGCAAGCTGTGCTACTTGAAAATACCATATGTAAGTCTTTAAATGACCACAGTACCCTGGTTACAGCTCACGTCAGTCAGTAACACATGCAAGTGATAGGAGAAGCAAAAGAAAGATCAGTAGGAGACCCAGGCAGTGCAAGTGGTGCTAAAGGAAAAACTGAGGCACGAAAAGGTGTTCAGAAAGAGAGACTGGATGCAGTACTAGCAGCTGTATAATAAAGGCTTTGCCCTCACTGACATAAAGGTGCACTTGTTTTTTAACAGAGAAAGCAGACTTGCCCCAGGTATCTTGCTGTAAACTTCTAAGTAGAGCCAAGGCACCTGCAGTGTTTGCCTTGGGATAGCTAGGCAAGATCAGCATCATACCCCCTGCCAATGGTTGACCTTGCCTGGTTCACCTACCTCACAGTAAAGTGCCTTGTCTTTCCTATGTGTCTACTGTGAAACAGTTAATGTATGTTATATTTATCTCACAGCTACAACGCACCTTTTTTGTTAATAAATATATAACAAAAAGACATGTCTAGGCAGCACAATGCAATGCCATGCAGAGAGAGCAGAGCTAGCTCAGTTACTGGGAGCAGTAGAGCCAAATCAGTGTGGTGCTTTCCCTAGGCCAGCATACTCTACTTCCATGGGACTAATTAGCCCAGCCAGAGTATAGTGCTAATCTGGATGTGCTGATTCTGATACCCAAGGCAGTAGGGAATACAGACAAAACTCCTAATAGTGAAAGTCCTGTGCTGAGCAAAAACCTTAGGGAAGGCACTCACTAGGTCCAACCCCCAGGATGCTGCACCTGCTTTCTAACCCACTTTTCTGGCTTTGCTTTCAAGTTTGAGCTTCTCACTGGCAAGGTCCTGAACAACTTGAGTCAAGCCTCCTTCCTTGACTCCTATGCCATCCTGGTTTGTATATATATCTATATCTCCTGATTTATGTTTTGTATTCCACTTCTGGCTTCATACCTTTTTCCATGCTGTCCCTTCTGTCCAAAGGGTGCTGCTCTCAAGCCCCACCTTAATATCCAAACTGCTTACTGCTCTGCTGCGAGTGTCAACTGTATTCTCTTTGAATTAGGTTGGAAGTCTCTTGTCTTGTGAATATGCTTGTACAGGTTGTGTAAACTGATGTTACTCAATAAGTTATGTATTTACAATTTGATTTTACAATATCTACAGTGTGCCTATCATTACTAAACAGCTCAAGCGACACATTGCTAAGCACCCCACCTGCTTTCAGACTGTTTGGGCCTCAACCATCTCCTTCAGCAAAGACTTAGTATCGTCATATCCCATTTCTTGGACAGTCTTTTCAGTGATGGGGTTGCAGATGTGAAACAGAATAAAGAGGCCTTTTAATGTTGCATGATGGCAACTGTATTGTTACAGTACTTGGATATTTAGTCTAGATTACTGCAATATGTTTGGGGTTATGCATGAAGGCCATCCAGAAATTGCAGCTGGTTCAGGTGGCTAGTTGCCCATTTGCTCAGTGAAGCATGTAGTGCAGCACATTTTTTCATTGCTTCCCATTTGTTTATAAATACAGTGCTATGAGACTTGGCTCCCTGGAAGAATGCCTCTCTCCTCTTGCAATAGCTAAGAGGCTTGAGCTGATATGATTTGAATGTGGGGAGATCTGGCAGGGAGCTTTCTTATTAAGGGGCCCCAAATCTTGAACTCATTTCTCCTTTGATTTAGCAGGTTCCAACTTATTAGCAACTGTAATATGTCCTAATAGTCATCCCTAGAGCCAGCCTTTTGGGAAGAGAATGGATGGAGTACAACTAAGGGGAATCCCTCTTCTACATAAATACCTGGGAAAGTAGAAGTTCATGATGCAGATGTAAGCAGACAAGGTTCCTTGGGTGAATCTAATATCTTTTATTAGACCAACCCAAATAGTTGGAGAATAGTTATTAAGCAAGCTTTCGGGTTCAAAAACCCTTCGTCAGGCTAAGGAAGTTTCAGCAGCTGGTGTGTGCTCTTCCCAGATGGAATGAAAAGTAAAGAAGCTAGGGGCTGGGCTGGGCTGGGGAGTCAGTTGTCAGGCATATTATAATGTGTCATAAATCCAATGTCTATATTTAGTCCATGATTTTTAGTATCCAGGAGGTTGATGAAGTGGAGTTCATAGGCTCGTCTCTGGGAAGTGTTGTGTAAGTTTCCTTTGAGGATCAGGACTGGGAGATTGGAGAGAGAGCAGTTTTCTTGTGAGAAATGTGCCCCCACTGGTAACTGGGTATTTCTGTCTTTGATAGATTTCCGGTGTGCGTTCATTCTGGTGCGCACTTGTTGTTTGGTCTCTACTACGTATTTTCCATCAGGGCATTTGGTGCATTGGATGAGGTATATTACATTTCTGGAGGTGCAGCTGTAAGATCCTGGGATGCTGATGGCTCTGTTGTGGGGTGTAGTAATAGTGGGGGTGGTGGAGATGTGTTGGCAGGTTTTGCATTTCTTGTCATGGCGCGGTCTGGATCCATTCAATGTGTTCTGGGCTTGAGGAAGTTTGCTTCTGGTGATGAGGTTAGCGAGGTTCGGTGCTTGTCTGAAGGCTAGGATGCGTGGCTCTGGGAAGATCTTTTTAAGAATAGGGTCTCTTTCTAGTATGGGTTGCAATTGTTTGAGGATTTTTCGTACAGGTTCAAAGGAGGGGTGATACGTCATAACCATCGAGGTGCGATTTGTGAGGGGGTTTCTTCTGTACTGCAGCAGTTCTTCACGTGGTATCCAGGTGGCTCTTTCAAACGTGCGATCTCTCTCTCTGGAGGAGTGTCCTTGCTGGGTGAAAGCCTTTTTAAGATTGGTGAGGTGGCAATCCCGGGTGTTCTCATTCAGTGCAAATGCGGTGGTATCTGAGGGCTTGGCTGTATATCACAGCTTTTTTGCTGTGTTTAGGGTGATTGCTGGTTCTGTGCAGATATGTATGTTTGTCTGTGGATTTCTTGTATAACGTGGTCTGTATTTTATCATTCTGGATACTGATTATCATGTCTAAAAAGGAGATGCTGGTGCTGGAGTATTCTAGAGAAAGTTGGATGGAGGGATGGTGATTGTTGAATTTCTGATGGAACTCAATCAGAGATTGTAGGTTTTCAGTCCAAATGATGATGTCATCGATGTATCGTAAGTACAGCAAGGGTTTGATGGTGCAGTTCTTGAGGAAGTCTTCTTCCAGGTGGCTCATAAAAAGGTTGGCATACTGTGGGGCCATTTTAGTGCCCATAGCTGTTCCCACCATCTGGAGGAAGTGTTGATTATTAAAAGTGAAATTGTTGTGTGTGAGGATGAAGTGTATAAGGTCAGTAATATCTTTGGGTATGTATTCTGAGTTGTAATCTTGTTCCTGTAGATATGTAAGGCAGGCTTAGATGCCATCGTGGTGTGGGATGTTGGTATATAGGCTGGTGACGTCCATGGTGGCTAGGAGTGTGTTGCTGAGAAGGTGGTATATGTTTTTAAGTTTCTGTAGAAAGTCTGATGCAGATGTATACGTTGTACCACAAAATACATATTCAGAGCACTGGATGGGTAGACTTCCTGTTGAAGTCAAAATAAATCCTTTGGTCAATGGTACATTAGCAGTGTTAATTAAAAAAATTAAAATAACAAGTAAATAATAGATGTTTAAGTGCTATTTGAAATGCACATAACATACTCCCTCAGCTACTAGAGAAAACATTGCCAGAGCTAGATGTTGAACTCTGGAATATTTCCTTGCTTCACTGTTCAGATTTATGAAATATGAGATTTGTTCTAATGCAAACAAATCACTAAGACCAATCAAGCTTCAATTTCTCAAGGACAGGGATCATTGTATTTATGTAAAATCAAATTTTTAGACATTAAGGCTGCTCTAAAAATCCAATTTTTTTGCATGACGCTGGTTGATCAGGCATTTCTGTCAAATCCCCAGAATAAAAGTCTTCTGGTAAATGAGATGTTGCAATTTGTATTAAGAAAATCATGGAAATGAGCTATTTCATAGAGATTTTTAGTATGGGACATGCTTCATATACACATGCACGCATCTCAAGAAACAAATTCTGACTGCATTATCATGGTTTACCAAATTCTGACAATCCATGCTGTTGGCTAATATATTGCAAGGTAAAGGATATTCCTCTTTGGATGAGTGAGTCTGTTTTTAAGCTCTATGTAATTAAATTGGTAGGGAAAAATATTTCCGATACTTCTGTTCCATATTTTATATAAAGTAGATCAAGTTTTAGAAAACCCTCTCACCCTCTTACTAATGCAGAATAGTAAGCTTTTTTTCTTGAAAATATGGGAGTTTAAGCTGTCAATTTTGGCAGCATTCAACCTTTCTTTAAAGAAACAAAAACAAAGAAAAAGGGGGAAAAACTTTCTGGATGTAAATGTACACTTCCATCAGCAAACCAAGCATCCTCAGTGCTGGTTCATCTTAAAGAACCCTGCAGACTGACAGCTCGAATGTGTAGCCTGCTGTTACAGCTCTGCAAACAGCAACCCAATGAAATTAACAAGTCTCCCACTTTTCAGAATCATTTAGGAAGCGGCAAAGCTTGGAAGTCGGTTTCATACTGCTTCTAGTTCTTAGCCTTAGATTTGACTCGTAGGTCTGCTACTGGCAAGGACATTTTAATTTATATTTGTGCCAGTGTAGAACCAAATATATTAGAGCAAGTGACAATTGGGAATACAACAATCAAAGAAAATGAAAAAGGAAAAACCAGAAATGCGGCACAGTCATCTACAACCAAACAAGCAGAATGCAAAGCAATGCCTTTAGATGCTCACAGTTGAATTTAAATGCCATTGGGAAAATAAATCCACACCTGGAAAAGTAGGACAACTGCTGTTCCTTTCCAGACCTCTAGGCTTCAGGCCTGAATAGCTTGTAAACAGTCCCTTGCTTGCTGTGCGTTAGAAAAGGTCAGGTCCCAGAAATATTGTTACAGAAAGAGGCAGCAATTTTGGGATGCAGTCTGGGTGATGGGGGAAGAATATGGAAGAGTTTGTTTTTGTATTTATCTACTTCTGTTTTATAGATTTAGATCTCTAGCAAGGAAAGTTTGGTAAATGATTTAAAGCTGTACTAGGGAAGATCACTGCATCTTGGCCTTTGGCAAAATAGTTTTGTATCCTAGCTACTGAATCTTTTTTTTTTTTCCTGACAGAACATTTAAATGAAAAGACAATAAATGGGAGTGCTGTATTTTTTCAATATTTGAGGCTGGGTTTGGAAAATGAATGATGTACTTATTAATAAAATCCTTTAAGAGGTTTTCTTTTTTCTTAAGAGAATGTAAATGTTTTGGAGCATTTTTGATGAGATACAACTTTCTTGGTGGAAGCCATATACTTCAGATACCCAGGTCTTCCTGCTGGTATTGCTTGTATTGTAGAGCAGAAAAGATACAGCAGGGCATTCATTTTGAATTTTTGTTTGCCGACATTTATACCCTGTTTGCCATGATCTGAGTGATGTTTGAAATGTTTTACTGGAAATGTAGTGAGGGCACCAAGCTGTTTATCAAGGCATTGTCTAGTGCAGCGGTTCCCAAAGTCTGACAGATTGCGCACCACCAATTTAAAATGATACAACCTTAAATACCACCCGCAAATTTTTGTCATATACAGTTATTATAATAGATCTGTTAACCCGTACCACTGACAGGTTGCCTGCGTACCACTGGTGGTACCTGTACCCAAAGCCGACCCTAGTGGGTTTTGGGGTCCAGGGCAAATCAGCCTGTGCGGGGCCCCCTTAACACCGGGCAGGGCCTGTGGGACCCCCCTCAAAAGCAGGGCATGGTCTGGGGTCTCCCCCGCGCCCGAGGAGGGGGAGTCTCCGTGCTTCTCCCGAGAAACAGGGGGAGCCACCAGCACCAGACCCTGCGGCCGCTCCACCCAGCTCCACGGGCCCGGGGCAGTCGCCCCGATTCGCCGTGCCCTGGGGACGGCCCTGCCCGTACCACAGATGGGGAACCGCTGGCATAGCGGTTGAAGCAGAGCTTGGGAGGCAAGAGACTCGAGTAATAATCTTGCTCTGCTGGCAATTGTAGCCGGGCCTTACGCTAGCAAAATCAAGAGGCTTCCTGTCTTCAGCGGGAGCAAGATCAGGCCTGGTGTCACTTCCAGCAAGCGGCTCCACCTGCCTGGGCCTCAGCTTTCCCGTCTGTAAAACGGGAGCCGACGGGCGCAGAAGCAACCCGACAAACACCGCTCTGCACCGGTCCCTCCGCCTTTCCCCCCGTCCTGGGGAGATGAACAGATCATCGCCCCAAGGGCCCAAGTCAAGCTCTCTCAAACGCGGCGGCTTGGACGTGTCCCGCGGGCCTGCGGCTGGGGCCCAGCAACCTCCCCGGCCGGCCCGCGGGCAGCCGCCGCCGCCGCCGCCGCCGCCCCACACCACTCGGGCGCGGCGCGGGGCGGGGCGGGGCGGGGCGGGGCGGGTTGCCGGGCAACGCAGGACGCGGCGGCGGCGGGAGGGGAGGGGAGCGGAGCGGCCCGGCCCGGCGCGGCCCCCCTGCCCAGGCCTGTACACATGCAGGCGCGAGCTGGTGCAGGCCCGTGCCAGGGGCACCCTGGGCCGCACAGCCTGGTCCAGGCCTGACCCGTGCCCTTGGCAGTGCTGCGCAGAGGCAGGCTCCTGTGTTGGGTTCAGCCCAGGGGCCAGGCCGCAGCCCCCTGTTGTGGCGCTGAGGGGCCCCGACCCGCCTGCAGCGTTAGGGAGAGGGCGAGGAGCCGATGAGCAGCAGGGGCAGGATGCCTGGGAACACGAAGACGCTGGACCCTCGCTATTTCGTGCTCATCAAGCCGCTGCCCAATCCCACGCAGAAAGGCGTAAAGGTGCGGGCCAGGAGCAGCACCGCGTACCGGCGCTGGGAGCCCAGGCGGGAGGACGTGTTCTGGGAGAACTACCACCGACGGCACCAGCAGCTCACTCGGCAAGGCTACTGGACCCCCAGCTGGAAACCCTACCAGGAGCTCGGGGAAATGCTCTACCTAGAACCAAAGAAACTCACCCTCTACTACTTGGGACAGCTCCCTCAGGTAGGCTTTCCTCTCCCGCTCTGTTTTCCGTTATTTCCCATTTTTGGTTTTCAGTAGACGCGAGAAGAGCATCGTACTGTAATTAAATTGCGGAGATGCATTCCCATAGAAAAGAACAGTCAATTTCTGTTTAAGGAACAAGAAGGGAGTCTGCAGCAAGGCGCCGCGCTGGCCGATGAATCGATAATTCCGATGTGATAGAATGAATAATGGCAGCGCGGAACATCTGTACAAACGAAGCCAAACGTAGCGCTCTGACCTTTTGTGTTGCAGATTGAGAACCGAGAAGAGAGGTATTTAGAGTTGAAAGTTTTAGTACTTACTGTTTTAACAGAGCGGAGGAATTAGACAAATGAGAGTGAAACTTAGAGAAGGGGGAATGCACTCTTTTGTGGGATGGGTAATCAGATCACCCCTGAAAAAGGAAGGAAAGGAAACAAACAGAAGAGGCAATATATAAGAGTGAGAAAAAAGTGGTTGCACAGAGAACAGGAGTCATCAAAGAAATGATGGGTTTATAGTGTCAGACTCACTCTGCCCATCCTTTGGGCTGGATCTGGGCTGCAGTCCATACATTTGATACCCCTGATCTATAGAATAGGCAGTGGGTTAGGAACTGAGTGTAAAAGGGACATCTCAGAATTGGAAACAAGGTGATGGGTCAAAGAGTGAAAAACATTATCAAAGAGGGTGGTGTGAAAGCCCTTGTATCAGTTAAAGTTATTTCATGTTATGAACTGTAAGTGTATTGGAGTTCACAAAGTCAACTATTGTTAACTGGATCTGCTGTTACATTTAATACCCATTTAAGTATTACTTCATCATAGTCCCCTTGCTGTTAGATATTGTGTAAGTGGGTAGAGCTCTACCATGGGTCTTCATTACTGTCTGATTTAATGACAAAAAAATTAGTTTGCTTGGTTGCACCTGAGATGAAATTATAAAATCCTGTTTGTTAGCTTTAGGATTGCTGCCTCATGCCAGAAAATTTGTCTCCCTTATGTTCATGCTCTCATCCAAGGGAAGTAACTCCACCTGTTGTGTGAATAAGCCTGAATACTCTTCTACTTCTGCACCCCAGTAACTGTAATGCGGGCCTTGATTTCAACTGAGCTGTACTTTCTAAAGTGGTACCCAGGAGGCAGTTGTTTGCATCTGCCATGGAAATCAGTAGTGGTGTGGTAGAAGGGAGGAAAACAGAGGAGAGACTAATCACCCACTGCAGAGGAGATTCTGACTATTCGCTGCTTAATTCTCTGCAGTGAATGTATGTTGGATGAACTTTCAGAGATATAAAGACTTCCATTCACTGTTTAAAGCTTTCAAACAGGCACTGGTTCCCATGCATTATTTTTCTAACTTTCTGACATGTGATCATCTTCCCCTATTAGGTCAAAGGTATGGTTCTATGGGTACATGGGTGTACTACCAATATAGCCATCATCTTTGACCTCTGAAAACCCTTTCTTCTGAACCTACAAATACCTTTAAAGGTTGATCTTTCCATTACAATGTGGAAGTCAGTGGAAATTTTGCACAGGATATGGGCATTATAAAGGGAGATATTGAAATTGAGTTTGAATACTGGTATTTGAGATTTAAGTCAAATTAGCAGGTTAAAAATGTATACTTTCTGCAAAAATGAGCTTGATCTGGGTCAGGTCTGTATTAAAAATACAGTGTATGACTGTAACTTAAGTTGGAGATTTTCTAAGCTCATGGGGGAATTAACTGCCCAACTCTTTTATTATTGTGGGATTTGTGTGGCTAAACCCCCTAGTCAGCTTTGTAAATCTCAACCAAATTTATGTAATAAAATATGATTTTACTTTAAAAGACCAAACCTACCTTACCATAGCACTACGCTGGAATATTTTTATGATTCACTATATATTCAGAGTACTATACCTTACCATTTCAACCACTGGGTGAGTAAACTGTAGAATTCTAGAAGTGAAAAATATAATCTTTTTGACTACATTTGCAATACGGGCCTTCCAAAAGTTAGCCTTTGATTAGCCTATGAAGAATAGCAATACTGAGTAATAGTGAAGTCTAAACAGAATAGTCAGAAGATTAGAGCCCTCTGTGAGTTGAATTAGACCTGGGCTGGAGTTCTTCTGTAAATTAGCATCTGTTGACAAACACTCTTTCTTAAATGGAAAATCTCCCAAAAAGAACTAAAAAATGATTGAGAACCTATTAGGACATGATTACATAGGAAGATGTGAACATGAGTATAATGATCATTAGCTAATTACACATTTAGAGTATTATTTAAGTGCCTGGTGATAATAAGCATATGATATTAGCCAACAAATAGGCCCCCCAAAAGCTGTATCTTTATTGCTTATTTCTGTGTTGTTATTAAGTAAATCTGTTATCACTGGAAATTAACAATCAGTATTTGAATGCCTGACTGTTGTATTTTGGAAGATCTGCTGTGGTGATGTAAGTAATTGGAACACAGCATCTATCTTGCAATGAGAACAGAAAGCAATGCCAGCCGGTCAGACAAAGGAATTCCATCCCACTGCAATCCTTTGAAACCAACACTTCTGTGCTGCAACCAGTAACAGTGACAGAAGAGGTTCAAAATGTTTCGTATTTGTGTGAGAGGCAAGGATTTTTTTTCATGATATCTTTTTATTCAATTAATTGTATTGTTGGAAGAGTTGTTGGACAAGGTGTCAGGCATCAACTGTACTTCCTCAGGTCACTTTTATTTGTGATAAGATGACCTGAGGAAGCCTGCTTTTCCTCAGGCCAATAAAGTGTCTATTATCTGAGGACAGTTGGGTGGCTCACTTTGCAATGGTGTTTCTATCTGCAGAAGTTGAAATTTCCTAGTATGTCAGTACGCTCCTCTTCTCATCCTTCAACCAGCGCCATCAGTGTCTTCAACAGTGTTTACTACACTGATTTTTTTTTTTTTTACTTTTGTTCTCAGTTTTTTGCCCCTGTCCACTCTAGCAATATCTTGATGCAGCTAAGCAGGCCATTCATGCCATACAAAACAGCAGGATTGAGTTGCTTCTCTCCTACCTGGTGCCCTAGCTTTTTAAAATTCTTTGCATGACTCCCCTTGGCATGTACCATCCTGCATTTTACCCACAGTGAGTCTGTACCTAAATGCTAAAAGTCAACCCTTTAAGCATCCATTACATATAATTGAAAGTTACTTGATTTGGGTTGAGTTTCTTTTTTTTTTCTCTCTCTCAAAGGTCGGGCACACACTATGCAGACGACACTGATTCATTGTAAGTCAAAGAATGTTACTTTGCAGACCGCGTTTTTGATTTCCTAAGTGTTCAGAGCAGTGTGTTAAAGGTCTTTTTCTGATTCCTTGGTGTAACAGTGCATGGTGATATTAGTCACCTTTATCATGTTCATATAGTTTCTTTTTCCATAATTGCTGTGACAAATTCATTTGCAAAACCTCTGGGGTGGCTTGTTGACTTTTTACATAAAAGCAGGTGGCCTTTTTGACCAAGCCCTAAACAATCCAATTCTACAAAATGCTCTGTATCATTAATGTCCCAGTTGCTCTGTACTTGTGATAAGAGTCTGTTCTGTAATTGTGTGCTTTTAGGTAAATAGGTCACTAGATAAGATTGATAACAGCATCAGCAATGAAATGTTTTAAACTAAAACTGGAGAAGAAAACAGCAATTGTGTTGGCTAGAAATTACCCTGGCATTATTCACATCGCTGTAGTTAAAGATCTGTCAAGGTTTTCAATATGAATCCTCATTTTTAGAGAACTAAAAAGGACTAAAACTTCTATTGCAAAAATATTCTATTCCAGACTGAAGTTTAAGGACAAATTACAGCCGTTCCAGCATAGATAGGCTAAGGCAAAGAGGTAACGCAAGGAGCTTTTTCCTTTTAGTCCACACTTTCAAAGGGCAATCATAATTCAACTACCCTGCTGAAGAGAGCTGTTGAGGCAAGGCAAGTGGCTCTTATTCTTCCAGTTAGCACTAGTAGATCCAGCACGCTTGGGGAGAACACTTACTAATGCCACGAGCTGATCACCTTCACCATCCGCTGAAAAGCTGGCAAGTCAGTCAGCAACACGGAAGTCATTGACTTCAGGAAAGCCAACTTTGACAAGCTCAGGAGGCTTGTCAGTGAGGCCCTAAGGGACCATGACCGCAGGGAGAGGGGAGCTCAAGAAGAGTGGTTGCTCCTCAAGGGAGCGATCCTCAATGCACAAACTAAGTCTATTCCATCTCGGAGGAAAGGCAGCAAGAGGGCACAGCAGCCCCCCTGGCTCGCCAGGGACCTAGCAGACCTCCTGAGGCTAAAAAGAAAGACCTACAAAGGATGGAGGATGGGAGTCACCTCCAAAGAGGATTATTCAGCACTGGTCCGGTCCTGTAAGAAGCATACTAGGAAAGCCAAGGCTGCAACTGAACTCCAACTAGCTTTGAGTATCAAGGACAATAAAAAGTCCTTTTTCAGATGTGTGGGGAGCCGGAGGAAAAGCAGGGGCAACTTTGGACCCCTGCTGAACCACATGGGGCAACTGACAACTGACGCCCAGGAAAACGCCAACCTATTAAATAGGTACTTTGCGTCGGTCTTTCATCAGTCCCATGGGACGCCCATGCCCGCTACGGGACAGGGAAGTCCAGGTGAGGGTGATCCCCTGCCCTCCATTAATGTTGACTTCGTGAAGGAACATCTTGAGAAGCTGGATACCTTCAAGTCAGCCGGCCCTGACAATCTTCACCCCAGGGTAGCCCAGCCTCTAGCACGGATCTTTGAAAATTCTTGGCGCTCTGGTGCAGTGCCTGAAGACTGGAAGAAGGCCAATGTGGTGCCTATCTTCAAGAAAGGGAGGAAAGTGGATCCGGCTAACTATAGGCCCATTAGCTTGACTTCTATCCCAGGGAAGATCTTAGAAAAGTTTATTAAAGAGGCCATCCTTAATGGACTGGCCGACGCCAACATCTTAAGGGATAGCCAGCATGGGTTTGTTGCGGGTAGGTATTGCTCGACCAATCTCATTTCCTTCTATGACCAGGTGACCTATCACCTGGACAAGGGAGAGGAGATTGATGCCATATATCTTGACTTCAAAAAAGCCTTTGATCTGGTTTCCCATGATCACCTCTTGGAGAAACTGGCCAATTGTCGCCTTGGGTCCTCCACGATACACTGGCTGGAAAATTGGCTCCGTGGTCGGACCCAGAGGGTAGTAATTGATGGAAGTCACTCATCATGGTGTCCTGTGACCAGTGGGGTCCCCCAAGGCTCTGTCCTTGGACCCATACTGTTCAACATCTTCATTAATGATGTGGACACTGGAGTCAGAAGCGGACTGGCCAAGTTCGCCGATGACACCAAACTTTGGGGCAAAGCATCCACACCAGAAGACAGGCGGGTGATCCAGGCTGACCTGGACAGGCTCAGCAACTGGGCGGAAGAGAATCTGATGGTGTTCAATGCCAATAAATGCAAGGTTCTCCACCTTGGGAAGAAAAACCCGTAGCATCCTTATAGGCTCGGCAGTGCTATGTTGGCTAGCACTATGGAAGAAAGAGACTTGGGGGTCATCACTGACCACAAGATGAACATGAGCCTGCAATGCGATGCTGCGGCTAGTAAAGCAACCAAAACGCTGGCTTGCATCCATAGATGCTTCTCAAGCAAATCCCGGGACGTCATTCTCCCCTTGTACTCGGCCTTAGTGAGGCCGCAGCTGGAGTACTGCGTCCAGTTTTGGGCTCCACAATTCAAAAAGGATGTGGAGAAGCTTGAGAGAGTCCAGAGAAGAGCCACGCGCATGATCAGAGGTCAGGGAAGCAGACCCTACAATGACAGGCTGAGAGCCCTGGGGCTCTTTAGCCTGGAAAAGCACAGGCTCAGGGGTGATCTGATGGCCACCTATAAGTTTATCAGGGGTGACCACTAGTATCTGGGGGAACGTTTGTTCACCAGAGCGCCCCAAGGGATGACGACTAGGTTGAATGGTCATAAACTACTACAAGACCGTTTCAGGCTGGACATAAGGAAGAATTTCTTTACTGTCCGAGCCCCCAAGGTCTGGAACAGCCTGCCACCGGAGGTGGTTCAAGCGCCTACATTGAACACCTTCAAGAGCAAACTGGATGCTTATCTTGCTGGGATCCTATGACCCCAGCTGATGTCCTGCCCTTTGGGAGGGGGGCTGGACTCGATGATCTTCCGAGGTCCCTTCCAGCCCTAATGTCTATGAAATCTATGAAATCAAGCACTTTGTGAAATAAGTAGTCAAACGAAGTACCTCGCCACACCTCTGTCCAATACCTAGAAGGTATTATGGCCTAGCCCAGTGGTTCTGAACCTGTTTAGACTCAAAGCATCCCTTGTTCAGTCTAGGGCACCCCTCAGGAGTCTTGAGGCACCTGTTAGAAAATGCCAGCTGTAAGTTTTCACTCATTTTTTTTACTATAGATAAATAATAGAGCAATTCTTCTGTTGCAAAGAGCTTGGAAAGACCACAAAAGGTCAGAAAGCTTTTAACAGTATGGATTCCTGTTTAAAATCTCTTGGTTTATCTTGTGAATCATGTTTCCACACCTAAGAGTGCTGACATTCGATGGCATCTCACAGAACCTTTGAAAGAATCTCAAGGCACCCCAGGATGCCATGGCACCCTGGTTAAATTGTTCAGTTGTACTGTTTAGATACAAACTCATAATTTTAAAAATCTATATTTTTACAGATGGGTTTAAAAAATGGATTTTTAAAAATAGGTTAATAAATCAAAGGAAAAGAATTGGCCCATGTGTCTACTTATATTAAGATCCAAATGCAAAACACAGCACTCACTCCAGTGAATGAAGCTTCAGACAGATTCTTCTTTACTCTCCTGTCTCTCATGCAGCACTTTATAACATAGGTGACCTACCTGCAATGTGCTGAGGTCTCCTATTAATGGTAAGCACCTATAACTGACTGAAAGCTATAGGAATTGATGGCATTCGTGGTGTTAAGTACAGGTGGTTGAAATGTCATATTGACTGAAATTCTCCAACAAAAATGAAGGAAGATAAATATGTTTTTCTTACCATCTTCCAAAATTATTAATAAGGCAGCTGGCTTTATGGGTGAAAACCTACAATATACCAATAAAGTATTCCTAAATATTTTCTGAAACATGTTTCTATAATGTAAATATATTAACACATGGGAACATGACCTCTATATAGGATAGAGAGAGAGAAAAGGAAATGCATAATGATACAAGTTTTGGAAACCACTGCTCACAAGTAGCAAAGTATTGATGGAAAGGGTAATTGAAATCATTCTGAATGCTTGGCCGTGTATTTGAGCAGATTATTAGCTGGAAAAATGGGCCCTCCTCAGCATCCAGACAGGGCCTGGCAGGAGTGGACAAGAGTGTTTGCAGGTTAACATGACATGAGAGTAAGAACTTTAAGAATGAATGTATTAACAGAAGCATTTTTTTCTGTAAGGATTAATTCAACATATGCTTGAGAAGCTTCATTTGGCTCATGCTTCTTCATGTAGTACTACTCTAGATCCACAGTTATAAGATGAATAATTTGTGGAGTACAGTACTCCTGTGAATGGCTGCTCCAGAGTTACTTTGCTGTACGCACCTTTAACTTTTTTCTTTACCCAATATTGCTCCTGTATGCCCTTGGGTGTTTTGAAGGAACAATTGCCTAAGAATCGAGATGCTGTAACATTATTCAGATACCTCAAAATGCCTACAGAGTTGAAACTGCATTGTATGCACCATATACAGACTGGAGTCAAATCCAAAGGCCATTTACATGAGAAAAGGGTGATTTCTGTTTATATAATGCAAAAGCTCCCATTGCTAGACCTGATGGGGCTTAAACCTGACACTGGTACAGAACTAATAACAATCACTTTGGCCTTATACAGACATTCAGTTTCTTGTGGGAGAGTTGCTGCTTTCCAAGAGAATCCACAAGTGTACAGATATTCAGACATTTCTTCTAGGGTAAAAATGGCTACTCCAGGAAAAAAAACAACCTGGGAACAACAGGGATTAAATCAGTCCCAGGAGAGTTTCTCCTGGAAAAGTGAATGGATTTTTTAAAATAGATTAATAAATCAAAGGAAAAGAATTGGCCCATGCGTCTACTTATATTAAGATCCAAATGCAAAGCATGGCACTCACTCCAGTGAATGCGGCGGCTTGACTCAGAAGAGAACATAGACCTTTAGCATCCCCCTCTCCCCATACTTATATACCCATTTTAATTATATGGAAATCTCCGCAAAGGAAGCAGTGTGCACTGAAGGTATTAAAGTATTTCAAACATTTCTTGATGTATATCCAGCAGGTCTCTCAGGGGCAGGTCTCTCAGGGGCAGGCCTCCCCCCAAGGAAGACAGTGTGTTGCTCGCTGGACTCTGTTGCTCTAGCACATGCCCCCTTAGCAATCCCCACATTGTGCTGTACGGAAACCTAGGCTGATCATGGGCAGTCTGGGTCAGCCAGTCAGGGCTGCCCTACTGTGCACTGCTGCCGTCTGTTGCCAGGCAGACTAAGGAAGCCTGCAGAGCATGCTGAGGTATGTATACAAGTGCCTCCCCCTGTCAGCAATGTAAACTCTCCACTCTCCAGGACCTCATCATTTAAATATCTGTACATATGGCTCTGGGTAAGTCACTCTACCAGGAGAACAAACCTGGGAGAATTCTCCCACATTATTTGAATGTGTATGTACACAGTCTTTGACTACAAGGTAACTTTTAAGGGAAATTTCTAAGGAAAGTAGAAATGATTTCTGTGGTGTATAGTTTTATGGTGATTTTTGCTTTCTAAAATGACAGCTGCTTACAGGAACTCAGAAATTTGGAATGTTAGGACTCCTCCAGAATAGGTGAGAAAAGTAGAAGATACAGAAAAGACTATCAGTGGATTGATAAGTGCACTTGATCACCTAACTATCACCAAAACATATGAGAGATTAGTTGCACATAATGTAAAACAAAAGAGCAGTTGCAAGCACAATTACACTATGATTACAATTTTAGAGTTCATAGTGTCACGTCATAAGAGAGATTTTACTGCTTACAATGTAAATGAAAGGGTACATCATCTTATGCCCCTGAGAGACCTGCTGGATATACATCAAGAAATGTTTGAAATACTTTAATACCTTCAGTGCACACGGCTTCCTTTGCAGAGCTTTCCATATAATTAAAATGGGTATATAAGTATGCCCAACTTGGGTTTCCATGGAGACTTCTGTGCTTAATTAACATAGCAGGATTTTTCAGATAGTTTGTCTTTGCTCTGGCTAACCTCTGCTTGTTCCCTTTTTATTTTTGGTGTGTAAAATTTAAACTGTTCAATTTTTTTCTTTTGGCATTAATCAGATAAATGTTATATTTTCTCTAAAAGAACATAGAAAAATAACTCGTCTGTTCAGTGATGGAAGAACATAACTGTGGCAGTTAGTCCAATAACTTTTCCTACAAGCTTCATAACCTCCACTGATAACTTTTATGAGTGAACCCTTGACATGATAATCAGCAGAGAAGACAAAATCCATGCACGCTCCTCATCTGAGGTGACATTGTAGGTTTGCTTTTAATCATGAAAGCTAGTGTGCCCCATTAACACTTCCTCTATTTACCAAGATCACATACAGCAGCAAGGAATTAAGAATTTTTACTAACTATTGTATATGAATGGCACTGACCTCTATGGATGGAGTCTGACTTGCTGAAATATTTGTGCTTTTGTTGCTGTGTTGTATTACCATAAAGCAGGCATGTCAGTCATATGGCTTGTGGGCTGAAGCCAGCCCATGGAGCCACTCTACCTAGTCTAGCAGGACAGTTGAAGTTGCTGAGCGTGGCCTGCCATTGGGCCCTTTGGCCCTGTGGGCTATGGCCAATGGTGGTGAAAAGCTCACTGGTGCCACCACCCCCAGAACGCTTCCATGGACCCTCTGGTGGACCCTCATTTCCAGACCCATTGCTACTGCTGGATTCCCAGCACTGCCAGACCTACTGCTGCAGTGACCATGGCAGCTGCCCCCTCCCCTCCCCCCCTGCCCCTGGGATGGATTGGACCTTCAAGGAGCCTCACAATCTGGATCCCACCCCGGGCTCCAAATGAGTTCAACACCACTTCCATAAATTGTACTCACAATTCTTCTCAAAGTTAAAACTGCATGTGTTCAAAAGCCACTGTGTAGCCCAGTGGTCTCCAAGCTTTTCAGGTCAGAGATCACTTTGGTAATTTAAAAAGGAACCAAACATCTATGCCCCCCACCCCTCCCCCCCAAGCAGGTAAGTCTGTGGCTAGGGGAATGGGGAGAGCAGAGGGGAAATGGCTGTGGGGGGGAACAGGGCAGATCAAGGCCCCAACCCTAGCCCCACTCCCTCCCTCACCACTGGGGCCTCAATCTGCACCCCCTGAATGGCGGGGAGGTAGGGAACAGGGCAGAGGCAGGCCCTGAACACCCAGAGTGCAGCTTGGGATGGAGCTGTAAGCAGCTCATCGGGGAGGGGGGCGTGG
The DNA here is from genome assembly GCF_030867095.1 of Alligator mississippiensis. Lineage (NCBI taxonomy): Eukaryota > Metazoa > Chordata > Crocodylia > Alligatoridae > Alligator > Alligator mississippiensis. The sequence continues at coordinate 21,823,629 of NC_081833.1, read as the reverse complement.
GGAGGGGGAGCACGCAGCCCTGGAAGGCATGGAGGGGTGCGTGCCCCCGGATCTGCTAGCAGGGCAAGGTGGCACTGGCTCTTCCTGGCCAGGCTGCAGCAGTGACACTGACAGTGAGGCCGGGGGGTATAGCCCCCCCTCCCAACTGCCCCTCCCAGCACCAGCATGGGCCAGGCCCTGTGAGAACAGCCCAGTGCAGTCTGCTCCCCTCCTCCCCACCCCCCCCGCCCACAAGGACCTGGGGGTTGATGGGCATGGGGGAGGGTGGGCTGCAGCTGCAAGCTGGAAGACTGTGCCAAGCTGTTCTCAGCAAGCCTGACCCGTGCTTGTGCTTGGGGTGGGCGGTGCTGGCACTGGACGTGGTTGGCACCCATGTGCTCACTCCCAGCACCACCACTGCAGCCTGGCCAAGAAGGGCCAGCACCATCCCGGCTCCAGCTGGCAACCCGCCTCGCCCCCACCCTGTCAGCAGATCCAGAGGAACGCTTTCCCCAGTGCCCTCCCGAGTTGTGTGTCCCCCCTCCCCACGTCCCACACCTTGCGCTGGCTGTGCAGGGCCTGCCCCTACCTCTGCCTCACTCCCTACCTCAGAGCTGCTGCAGCTGCTGGTACTGCCCCACTTTTGAGGGGGGCATGTGTCCCCCTGATCTGTATGCAGCAGAGCCAGCTGCCACTGTGAGCTGGGCTTTGTGCCCCGAGCCTGACTGCACGTGCCCCCCGGGCCGCTGCCCCTTCCCTCCCCCACCTGCTGGGCTGGGGGAGGTGAGCATGCATGCACACATGTGCTCAGCCCCCCCCAGCCTAGGATCGACTTCAAGAGGCTCCAGGATCCACTGGTCAATCAAGATCGACCTGTTGGTGACCATTGATGTGGCCAATGAAAATGACATAATGACATTTTATCTGACCAAAAACTGACAAGCACAAACATTACAATGCTTGAAAATGGATTGTTAGTGTGATTCAACTGTGTGTCCAATGCCAAATACAATCCTTCATCACCATCATCCACCCATTTTACACACCCTACTTAAGCTTAACTTTGTTTATTACTGTAGTGGTGCTAAGTTGTTGTATGTAAGGTGTTGCTATTCATTAAATGTTTAATAAAAGTGTGGAGGCATATCTTCTCCAGGTATGTAATGGAAGTGGTAGAAAGGAAGACTGTGAATAATTTGATTGTAGAGCTTGAGAGAGGGACACAGATTTTGGAGATTTTGGAGTGAAGGGCTAGAAAGGAGTCAAAAGGAATATTAAGACTGTGTTTAGGTGATAGAAAAGATAGTGATATTGTCAGCAATGACAGGATGGGACGAGAGTATTTGACTTCATGGGTAAAAATAAGTAGAAGGCCAGGTAGATTTATACCTTTAAAACTGGCCAAAATTTGTGCTATATATTAGGAGTGTGCAAAGCGGGCAGTATTTGGTTCGGATTTGGATTCGGCCCAATTTGGGGACAGTGACTTGATTCTCTGATTCAGTTCACTGTCCCAATTTGATTCGGTTGAATCTGAATCTGAAGATTCAATTCTGATTCAGAGAATCAACAATTTGGCCATAGACACAGCTTTATGTCTTTATATGTACCTCAAGGTACCAGGCACAGCTTCTGAACGCTGAGATGTTGGGGCAGATGGAGTGTCCCATGTGAAATACTTCCGGTTCACTTCCAGGTCTGCCACCGAGCGCATGGGGGACCCCCTACACTCCTGTAGCTCAGCGATCAGCCACAGGGGAACCCTGGGTGCCCCCCCAGACCCAGGAGACACCAGTTGCCAAGTCGGGGGGGGGGAGGGGTTCCCTGTGCACTCCACAGCAGACCTGGAAGTGGACCAGAAATGCTCGGTCTACCTCCAAGCATGCAGGTACTCCCCACGTGCTCCTATGGGACGCTCCATCTGCCCCACCCCCTCAGCATTCACAAGCCACGCCTGGTACCTTGAGGTATGTAGAAAAAACATACAATGCTGTGTCTCTGGCCGAATCATCGAATCTCTCCAAATTGATTTGGAGGCTTCTGATTTGATTCGGAGAAATTAATGGGTCTCCAGATTCAATTCAGATTCGGAGATTTGGCTGAATCTCCTCCAAATCGAATCAGCAACCAGAGCTTCACACAGCCCTACTATATATGTATCTATTTTGGTTAGTCTATAAGGTTGGAAATCTGTGCTACCTTCCATTTGATTTCAGACTAACATAGCTAATTATGTCTCTGCTCGTGGGAAAAATAAGTTCAGTTTAAATGTAATTTTTTTAATTTACAGATGAGACTACATTGTAACATCTCTTTCTGGCACCCTCAACATATATACTACATCAGATCAGATTCTCTAAACTTTTTTAAAACTGTATTACTGTTTGGATTTACTGATTTAGATGCATCCCCCCTTATTACATATAAAGTCTATATTAAATTACATGTATTTACATTTTAAAGTCAAACAACTGAAGATTAAGAAATGCAAGAGTTAGGTTCCCTGCTTGTCTTAATTTAGTTCCTCATGCATCCAGCTTGTGCACTATATAGGAAGAGGTCTTGGAAAGAAATACCATGCTTACTCACATTCTACAATCACCTTTTCCCCAAAAATTAACATTCCAAAATTGGAGGACATGTCTTAGGTGGGGAAGTTGATTTTCTGACCAGAATAAAAGCTCAGAGATGCTGTAAGATGCAAGAAGCTTCTGCTTCTTTTCCTTCTCTTCCATTCAGCAGCCATATGGAAGGAAGAGCAGATTGGGCAGGGAAGCCGGGTGAAGGTGCAGGGGTATAGTTATACCCTGCTTTGATTCCTGCTTAAACTTTCCCAAAGTTTAAAACCAGCTGCCTAGCAACAGCAGTGGCATTTCTACGCATGCAGTGCTAATGGAGTCAACTGACTTCATAACTTAATATTATATCTATCTGAGTTTCTGTTAATTGCACTTCACTCCACAGGTGCTAATGACCGTGTCCCTTTTTTAATGGTCTTTATGTTCCACTAATCATGCTAGCCTTTCTTCACCAATTTTGCTAGCTATTAGCTATTTTTGGTCTCTCTTCTCCTGTTTCACAACTCTGAAGACTCTTGCTCTTTTCAACATCGAGTCATAAGGCAGACCTGATGATCTGTTCAGGTCCCTCTTGACCCTAGCTACTATGAAACTATGAGTCCAGCCTTCAGCAGAAGTTAAAGTTCTAGCTTTTGGTTGAGCAACCAAGAGCTGCTGACAGTTTAGCTGTGAAAGGGTTAAACCTCTAGCTTTTTCCTGAGCAGGAAATGGAGGGTGAAAGAGATGAAGTTTAGGCTCTGTCTCTGCCTTCCACAAAAAAGGTGTATGTCTTGTTTGAGGAATGTGGTATGCGAGAAAATATAGCAATGCATAATCATATAATTAAAGAGTGTATTGTAATATCCGTGCACAAAGGAACAGAATTAAACTTGTGAACGTATTCATAAACCTGGCATTTCCTGATTGCTGAGTGCTTGATTAGGTAACCTAAATAATTTTCTGCTAACATCCTTTATTTGTACGTATCTTCTACATTGTTTTTAAAGGACAAAAGGTAAAGTCAGTTTTTGTTATGTACAAGTGTCACAACAACCTTAAAAGAGAATAACAACACTGACATTAAATGGATTATTTAGCTCAAAAGATGGAGACCTGTACTTTTGAAATGAGGTTTGAGTTTTATTTTTCATTCTATGTAAGTTTGATTAATCTTGCAACTGTGGTGTGCATTGTTCATGTGCATGTACGCAATATAAATTCTTAGTAGTCATCCTCTGCAGTCATTCTAGAAGAGGAGTATCAACCTCTTAATGGTGAAGTAGCTGGCTTTATTATTAATCGTGACACTTAATACTTTCCCTATTCACATTGCTCAGCATCAATTAATTCATACAATCTAGGGAAATAGGTGAGAAAATGTTATCACCAGTTTACATAGGGAGAAACTGAATAAAAAAGTGATGCATCTTTCCCATAGCAAACTAGAGTTATAATTTAGGATTTCCCAGTTTCCCAACTCTCATTTATTTCTCCAGATGAAATGGATTTGTCTTTTAGATGTAAACCTTCAAAGAGGTTATCTAACAGTTAAAAAGTTTAAATGTTAAACCGGGGTATAGACAGAACAGAAGCAAGTAGTGTGCTCAGAAATTATGTTGTTATAACAAAGTGCAATCTTTCTTTAAGAATGGTTGATTGACTTTTGAATATAAATACTAGATTTTAGGTGGTCCATCTACTTGAGCTTAACTTGAGAATAAGAGATGCTCCATAAAAATAAAGGGTTTATGATCAGCAAATTGTTTGACATATCTCTGGAACACCAGCTAACCAGTAGGGTCCACACAATCTCCATGCTATTAAATTCAAAACAATCTAATCAGTTTCAAAAGTTCAATTTCTATTCCTAAAGGCTGCTTCCATAATGAATTAAGGGAAGCATATCAAATGTAATAATACATTGTTATTAAAGTCTTAGTAAACTTGCCAAATGTCAGACTGCTGGTACGGTCATGGTGCATTACACTTGTGTGATTACAGCTTGAATTGTCATTATAGCGAATTGCATTGCTCACCTAGGTTTGGGAATTGATCTGGAATATCGTGCCTGAGGCAGGAAAGAAGTGCATTACAAAGGTGACACTTTGCGGTGAATTTTCAAAACATTAGATTTTTAACAGATTTAGTGTTTCTCCTAAGCAGAGCATAAAACAACGCTTCAGGATACGTGGCAAGAACAGCCTGTTCTGTGTTTTACCAGAACTACCTCCTCTGCTGGCCAGCCATTGGCTGCTAGAGTGACATTTGCTTCCAGAGTTGGAAGAATTAAGTCCTATAACTTATAGGAAAGAATAGGAACTATGGGGAAATAACTGGTGTTCATACCCGTTCTTTGATGTTTCTAGCATATATAAGGAAAGCATTTTCTTAATCAAAGCAAGTCTCTGAACCTGGACTGTTTAATAAGTTTACATCAATACCAAATAGCACAAAATTTGCCTGGGGTTTATGTTTTACTTTAAATTTAAAGCTCAAAACATGATCATCACAGAGGTTGTGCAGAGCACCTTTAGTGCGCTCTGCGCCGGCTTAATTTCTTTGTATCAAATCATGTTAAGTTTCACATGGTTTTCCAATGAAATGAGATGAAACTCTGCTGCTTCATCTGACTCCCAGGAAAGATTATAGATTCAAAATTGAAACTAAAAGGAAAACTCAGGGGTGAAAGAACCTGAAGAACTGTTTCAAAGAAATGAGAAGCAAGGACTTTTGTAGGTGATCTGTTATTGGCCCTACTTCATGGTTGGTCCAATAAGATATCACCCACAAAAACCCTTGTCTCTTGTAATTTGTGGACCATCACAGCTGCAACATCACTTCAACACTATCTCAAAGAAAATCACTGCACAAAAATGTTTTCATGCTTTCTGTAAACAGCTGAGTTTCACCCAGTCGTACTTGACCCACAATACCAGCAGGCTGTTTCTTATGATTCTCTTAATTGTATCACCGTGTTTCATTAAGTCATGTCCACTACAAATTCAGTTAATAGGGACTGGAGAAGAGATTGTTTTATATCACTCCTGTTATCCAACCTATAATTGATTTGTACAAGTTACTTACCATATTTACTCAAATATAGGACAAATTTCCCCCACAGTTGGCATGGGGAAAAAAGCCCCTTGGCTTATGATTGCATACAGGAAAATCTCAAAAAGCAGGCCAGCCAAGCCAAATCTCAAGCAAGCCAAAAGCAGCATGTGCTTAGCAGTGGGAACCAGCTATGAAATTGATTAAATGGAGCCAACACTGAGCATGACTATAAAACACATGGCCCATGACCCACATTGGGCAAATATTATTTTACTAAATATCTTACTCAAAGCCAAATCAGTTTTGAATTCTATTGGGTGAAGCCCAATATGTCAAGTTCTAAAATTTGACTTAGCAGAGCTATGTTCCCTGTTATCAGTCTAGGGCTTAAGATACTCTCAAAAATCCATGGCAGGCATCCTACATGCAAGCCCGAGGCTTAGAAGCATTGGAACTCAAGGATGCCCACAGTCTTGCTTGGTCTTAACCAAATGACCAAGAAGGTAGGCTAGTTAGTATAACCCATCTGAACAATACATATACAAGTGCCGATTAAATGCAGTCGTCTTCACTGATGACTTTTTTTCAAGTCACGGTAAGCCACAACATTGCATACAGTTCACTCAGAATCCCTCTGCCATGCCCTCTCTTGGCCTGGCATTTATAATTAGTGTGACTCCACCTTCCATGAGGCGAAACTGGACCAGATTGCCCTGCACCTCATCTGCATATATATTTTTGGAGTATTCCAGGATTTGTGACAAGAACTCCCAGTTCCAGTCATGAGTGGTAGCTAATTAGCATATGGATCCTTTGTGGGAGCTTTGTGGTTTATACACCCATACTGAGCAGTGCTGAGTTGTGGGGTCAACGTGGAGAGCGGGGCCACACTGATCATAGTTTCATACATGTTAGGTGTCTGTACTTAGTAATTAAAAATGCCTCGACACAGCAGAATTCTTAGCACGATGCAAGTACTCGGTGCAAGGGATTCCTCGCTACGGCGGGAAAAGCCTTGGTGCAGTGATCAGCTCCCGCCAAAACTAGCAGCTGCACTGTTTGGATGCATGCTACCGATTCGCTCATTGTAAATTATTCATACCCGGTGGCTAGCAATTGGCTCACTAGCCATATAAAAGCTTGGGTAGTTTCCGCCCAAGTCGGAGAACTCCGTGTGGACGTTGGGAACGAGTTCCTCGTGTACCTTGGAGCAAAATTGGAGGCCTGATCAACCACCAACCACTCCCCGTGGCCGACCATCCCGACGTACCCCGCACCCTGCATGCTTGGAAAACATCGGTGTGCCACCCGGTTTCTTTCTTTTGTTTGTAACCTGTACGGAGCGTGCCTACACTGTGTGCATTGACGCAAGTCCCTGTACGCCAGTTTGTAAGTAATGTTCTTTTCAATTCAACCAGTACGCGTTTGTGCCTAATTCCACTCCATTGGTGCGGCCCCATTCCGGCTATACTCGGCCCCCATGTTAGGGTCAGAAGGAACCTCAATAGATCATTGAGTCCAACCCCTTGTCTTGGGTAGGAAAGAGCACTGGGGTCATATGACCCCAGCCAGGTGCTTGTCCAATCTCCTCTTGAAGACCCCAATGTAGGGGAGAGCACCACCTCCCTTGGAAGCCCATTCCAGATTCTGGCAGCCCTTGCCATAAAGATAAACATATGCTCCAGGCTGAGAGAAGGTGACAGAGGGATTCTGGGTGAACTGCATGCAATGTTGTGACTCACCATGGCTTGAAATGCTGTTGACTCTGGTGGGGTCCAGCCCAGGGAACAGTATGGGAAATCATAAACCCTTTGGGTTTTGAGCTAATGTGATACATAGTCTATACTTTTGTTCCTGGTTCTATAAGGTAAATAATTTTAAAGCTATTGCATCAGAAAAAAATGTACCCTTTATTTATATATTTCTGTGCATGTGGAGTCCAGTGCTGCTAAAGTCTCAGTATAATCATTTTAATTTATTAATAAGCAAATGAGAATGAACAGTTTCAGTAGTTAAATAGCTGACGTGTTAGTGCTATTTCTACAATTCTTGTTTGTCTAAATAAAAAATTGCCCAAATTTTTCTTATTGTGTACTGCCTTCCAGGTTTACCAGCTGCCTGCATACCTCTAACAGCATACGTTTTATATTTTAACACATTAAGTGCCAATTATTATTATAATTAAAATTAAATCTGCCATTACATAATTTCTTTCACGTACCCCCAAGATATGTCTTGGGTACCCCCAAAGGTACATGTACCACAGTTTGGGGACCCCTGGTCTAAATCACACAACGTTTATGAGCAACTAATGTTGAATTTCATGTAATGTGTGTTTTAAAACACTCTTGCTATGTCATGGGTAGAGGATGTTGATGAGGCAACATTTTGAAAATGAGGGAATTTAGCATATAGCCTGTGTAGATTGCGGGGAAGGAGGGAGCAAAGGGCTATCTGGCCTCCCAGATTTATTTCCCTGATGTAGAAGTGGGAGGGGACAAATTCAAGGCAAACCTCCAATAATTAAATTCTATATGTGGAAAGTTATAACAAATGTATATATTTTCCATATATAGAGTTTAATTATTGGGGGGGTTGTCTTATAATCGGGATCATCTTCTAGTCAAATAAATATGACATTTATTAATACTCAGAGTTGGTAGTGGCAAATAATATCAGTAGCACAGAAGATAATGCAGTACTAGAATGGTAGATTTTTTGTTAAAGATATATTAAATTATTTTCTTTTGTGTTCCTCACCATAATATGTTGGCAGCTCCAGCTTCCAAAGGAACAAGATAAATTGACTTACTGATGTACTTCATTTCTAGAGTAATACTTTTGAATGTAAGATGCTTCTATGCAAAGCTTCTCTCAGGCATCTGCTGGATACCATAGGTCCTCTGAAAGCAGAGGTTGGAAGTAAACCATCTCAATTTTGGCTCCTCGCTATGCTGTAGGGAGAGACTGTTTGTCTAGCTGTATGTGACACATTCAAGCTTGAGATGGAGAAGCAGTGTGGCCTCACTGACAGAGCATGGGATTGAGACCTGAGCAACCTCTGTTTTACTCCTGGACCTCCACTGACCACCAAGTTGCATGTGGGCATGTCACTCACTGCTCTGTGCCTTACCCCACTGTGACAGGAACCCTGTATGGTAGAACAAAGGGATTGTATGGTTGACCTAACTAAGCAACTGAGGATCCATGGTGTTACAGTGTTTAATGAAATTACCCAAGGGAGGGATACAAAGATACAAAAATGTTGAGAGAACACATCAGGTTTAATAAATGATGTCTCCCAATATTGAATTTAATCAAAGGCTGTGTAGCAGGGCACTAAGATGTTCCTTTAAGGGCTGAAGCAGCCTGGCCGGGGAGCCCTGCAGGCTAGGCAAAGCTCCACAGCTAAAGGTTGCCTGAGCAACAGCCTAATGGGGTAATTGGACAGCACCTGCAGGTGGTCAGATGAGTGGAAGGAGGCAGGGCCCTGGGGACATATAAGCTCAGTATGACAGAGTACCTTTGTTGCCAGTCACTTTAAGGGCTATGAGTGACAGCAGGGCAGCCCTGATGAGGCGGTCACATGACCCAGTAAGGGCCATGTGATTGGAGGAGAGAGCTGAGCAGACTCCATTTAGTTCAGGCACTCAGGGCTGAGCCAGCAGTCTGCTGCTGGCAATCGGGAAGGCATCACCCAGCTGAGTGGCTACTCAGGAATACCTTGGAGGTAATGGCAGGAGCTATGGGGATGGTGGGAAGCTCCTGGTCCTGGGTATGACTTGAAACTGCACTGTGCTGGGGAAGGATGGCTTGGTGGGGCTGCCTGTGGTGGGGCAGCTCTCCAGAAATGTCAGGTCAATTGCCTCCCCTGTGAAAGGTGGGTAGGGGCACCTTATAACCCCAGCCCCACTACCCAGTGGTTATAGAATGAACAATGGGGCTAGGCACACCTGAGGCCTGTGTCCCTGGGGTTGTAAGACCCCAATCCCCAAAAAGCGGGGCATAAAGTTAACCCCAGTGAGGGGACAGAGAGTAGTCCCAAGAAGGGGGCAGAAAGAGCCTAGTGCCTGGTGAGGGGTTGGTGGCTAGAGTTGGCCTAGTGTTAGGCACAAGGACTGTCACCCATAGAGTAGGCTGCAGGAGGCACCTGAAGGACTGCAAGGGGATTGCCCAGAGTGAAAGTAGGCAAGCCTGATGGCCTGAAGGGGCCGCTCAAGAGAAGCAGGGCTGATTAGGAGTGGCCCAGTGAGGGGCAGAGGAAATGAGGCCCTGTGAGAGGGGGCGAAGTGTATGTGTAGTGTGTGACAGGCCCAGCAAGGGGCAGAGTTTGACCCAGCTTCTGACCGGAGCAACTAATAATTTGGATGCCATCTACAAGGCATGGGACATGGTAAAGAAAGGTCAGAGCCATGTGTAAACCCCTTGGCATCGGGACATTAAAAAAGGCAGCCTCCTGCTTATTACAACATGTACATCCCAAGGAGTCATGGCAGGCGAGACTGGGCAGACTGCCCTAGACAGAGGGGCAGCCAGTATGGTGACTGACCACAAGTAGGTTCCTTCATCACACTCAGGGCTGAAGCTAGCAGCATTCACTTGCCCTCTGGAGAATGCCAAGGTAAGGAGCCCAGCCTTAGACAGCTACCCAGAGATGTTTGGTTGCCTGCTTTACTGCCTACAAGGACTAAGGCTCCAGAAGTCTACAAGGTACCCAGGACTAGGAGACACACTATCCTAGGGTGGAAGTTTTGCCTTCTAAAAGGGGCATGTAGTAGTTGCATTTGCAGTGCCTCCCACTTTAAGGGCTGAGTCAAGCAGCCAGCAGGTGCTTGATTGTGGCAACCATTTTAAAACACTGGCTGCCTATATAAACACAGCAGTTTGCTGCTGGCAGCCAGGCAGAAACAGTGCCTGGCTGAAAGACTGTATGAAACATCTTGGAGGTAAGGTCAGGAGCTTATGGGGATGGTTTGGAGGCTCCTGGTCCTGGGCATGACCTAAAACTGCACCCTGCTGAGGATGGGTAGCCTAGTGGGGCTCCTGGTGATGTGGGAGTCCCCATGAAATGCCAGGCCAGTTACCTCTCTGGTGAAAGTAACCTGTTCAAATTTGCTGATGATACCAACATTTGGGGTGAGGTGGGCACGCTAGTAGGGAGGGAAAGACTGCAGCAGGACCTGGATAGGTTGCAAGGGTGGGCTAACAAAAACAGGATGCGTTTCAATACGGACAAGTGCAGGGTGCTGCACTTGGGCAGTAGTAACCAGCAACACGCTTATAAGATGGGAAACTCCCTTCTTGAGAGTACGGAGGCAGAAAGGGATCTTGGAGTCATCATTGACATCAAGATGAACATGGGCCGACAACGCAAGGTCACGGTCGGCAGGACTAACCGGACCCTATCGTGCATCCACAGGTGCATCTCAAGTAGGGCCAAGGAGGTGATCCTCCCCCTCTACGCAACACTGGTCAGGCCACAGCTGGAGTACTGTATCCAGTTCTGGGCACCCCACTTCAAGAGGGATGTGGACAACATTGAGAGGGTCCAGAGGAGGGCCACCCACATGATCCGGGTAAAGCAGGGGAGACCCTACAATGAGAGGCTACAGGATCTGAACCTGTTCAGCCTTCACAAGAGAAGGCTGAGGAGGGACCTTGTGACCGTCTATAAACTCACTAGGGGGGACCAGAAGGGTTTGGGGGAGACCTTGTTTCCTCTAGTGCCCCCCGGGATAACAAGGAATAACGGCCACAAGTTGTTGGAGAGTAGGTTCAGATTAGACATCTGTAGGAACTACTTCACAGTCAGGGCAGCTAGGATCTGGAACCAACTTCCAAGGGAGGTGGTGCTGGCTCCTACCCTGGGGGTCTTTAAGAAGCAGCTCGATGCCTACCTGGCTGGGGTCACTTGAGCCCAGTTTCCCTCCTGCCCAGGCAGGGGGTTGGACTAGAAGATCTACAAGGTCCCTTCCGACCCTACTTCTATGATTCTATGAAAGGTGGGTAGGGGCACCTTAACCACAGCCCCTATATCCTAGTGGGTAACCCAGCAAGGAGGTCAGCAGGACCAAGGGGTCCAGGGTGGGGCAAAGAGCCCAAAGCAAGTGAAGGGCAAGGAGCCTAGAGTTTGGAAAGGGCATGGAGTCTAGTGAAAGGCTACGAGCCCAGAGTGTGTGAGGGGTGTGGAGCCTAGTGAGAGGCAAGGAGCCTCAACTGTATGTGTGGGGCAAGGAGGCCCAGTATAAGTGACGGGCACTAAGCCCAATGAGTGTGGTTGAAGTTAGGGGCTGGGATATGTGTATAACTTGGATGCCATCTACGAGGGATCTTGGAGTCCCAGTGGACTCCAAGATGAACATGAGTCGGCAGTGTGACGAAGCCATCAGAAAAGCCAATGGCACTTTATCATGCATCAGCAGATGCATGACGAATAGATCCAAGGAGGTGATACTTCCCCTCTATCGGGAGCTGGTCAGACCACAGTTGGAGTACTGCGTGCAATTCTGGGCACTGCACTTCAGGAGGGATGCGGATAACCTGGAGAGGGTCCAGAGAAGGGCCACTCGTATGGTTAAGGGCCTGCAGACCAAGCCCTAGGGGGGAGAGACTAGAGAACCTGGACCTTTTCAGCCTCCGCAAGAGAAGGTTGAGAGGCGACCTTGTGGCTGCCTATAAGTTCATCACGGGGGCACAGAAGGGAATTGGTGAGTTTTTATTCACCAAGGCGCCCCCGGGGGTTACAAGAAATAATGGCCACAAGCTAGCAGAGAGCAGATTTAGACTGGACATTAGGAAGAATTTCTTCACAGTTCGAGTGGCCAAGGTCTGGAACGGGCTCCCAAGGGAGGTGGTGCTCTCCCCTACCCTGGGCGTCTTCAAGAGGAGGTTAGATGATCTAGCTGGGGTCGTCTAGACCCAGCACTCTTTCCTGCCTATGCAGGGGGTCGGACTCGATGATCTATTGAGGTCCCTTCCGACCCTAGCATCTATGAATCTATGAGGCATGGAGTGCAGTGTAGGGGAGGTTCACAGCTGCAGATAGCACCCTCTGGCATCAGGGCATGTAATGGATAGTCTCCTGCATTTTCCACCAGTTTATGGGAACAGCAAAGTCATGGCAGGTGAGACTGGGCAGACTGCCCTATAGAGACAGGTGGGTGGACTGGCATGAGACCCAGCCCCGAGCTTGCCCCTGTCACAAGGCATAGCACAGTCTCCCTTGTTATTGTTGTGTTGTAGCCCAGGGGCTTATGCTTGTGTTATTGTTTATACTGGTGGTTTTGAGATGAGGCTGTAAGGGGAGGTGGAGGCCTCATTAGTGTCCAGCGGTCAGGGCACCCAATTATGTAGGGCCTGGCACCAGAGGGGCATGGAGACACAGGGGCCAGAGAGCCCAGCACCAGAGTGGTGCACAGTGGTGACAATAATAGTATAACACCTGCAAGGCATGGGACATGGTAAAGGGGTAGGTTGGAACCATGTATTATGTCCTTGGTATTAGGGCATTAAAGGGATAGCCTCCCACCTATAAACAACTTGTTAATTACAACAAAGATGCAGCAGGCGAGTCAGGTGGGCAGACTGCCCTAGACAGGTGGGTGGGCTGAAGTTGTGACCAGCCTTGAAACAACCCCTTGTCACAGGCTGCAAAAAAAAATATTTAAATGGGAGTAGAAAAACATAAATATGGTGTTTTAGGTAATCCAGACAAAACAGAGGAGGTAGAAATTCAGTTACCATGGTTCTGCAGAGTGTTTGCTTTTTGTTATCTATGACTTATCCAAAACGCTGGCTTGTATCCATAGATGCTTCTCAAGCAAATCCCGGGACGTCATTCTCCCCCTGTACTCGGCCTTAGTGAGGCCGCAGCTGGAGTACTGCGTCCAGTTTTGGGCTCCACAATTCAAAAAGGATGTGGAGAAGCTTGAGAGAGTCCAGAGAAGAGCCACGCGCATGATCAGAGGTCAGGGAAGCAGACCCTACGATGACAGGCTGAGAGCCCTGGGGCTCTTTAGCCTGGAAAAGCGCAGGCTCAGGGGTGATCTGATGGCCACCTACAAGTTTATCAGGGGTGACCACCAGTATCTAGGGGAACGTTTGTTCACCAGAGCGCCCCAAGGGATGACGAGGACGAATGGTCACAAACTACTACAAGATCGTTTCAGGCTGGACATAAGGAAGAATTTCTTTACTGTCCGAGCCCCCAAGGTCTGGAACAGCCTGCCACCAGAGGTTGTTCAAGCGCCTTCATTGAACGCCTTCAAGATGAAACTGGATGCTTATCTTGCTGGGATCCTATGACCCCAGCTGATGTTCTGCCCTTTGGGAGGGGGGCTGGACTCGATGATCTTCCGAGGTCCCTTCCAGCCCTAATGTCTATGAAATCTATGACTTGGGATTTGTTCATTTCTTTTTGGAATAAGATCATACTGTATTTATACATTACTTTTCACCTGAAAAAGGCCCATATGCTTTACAAAGTAGAGGGAGAGATCACATCAGCCACCACCTCTGGTTACCAGGGCATGGAAACATTACTTGACACTTAGGAAAGAAAGTGATGATGATGACAAATAATGCAGCCAGTTAAAAGGGAAGAGGCAATCTAAGTGGGAAGAACATCATTATGCAAGTTGAATTTTAGCCAGGACACCATTATCATTATACTTGCAAAAAAATAACAAATTTAAGATAAGCTGGTTTGAATCCTAAAAACTTGAACTTAAATTGGAATATTGCATGATACAGGCTAAGTAAATGAAGGTGTCTAATAGTGGGGGGGAAATCATTATTTGAAGCTAGGTTTGACATACAGAAGAACATATCTGTGAAATCAGGTAGGTGTTCTTTCACTTTTCTTGAGACTATAGAATGATGTGTGTTAAATTCTGAACAATAGAAAGCAGTATTTTTATGGCTTCTCATTATTCATGAAATGCCTCTAGAAAAAGCATTGAATGCACAAATATGATGGGGGGGTGCATAAAAGCAGGGGAAGAAGGACATAATAGAATGTCACTACATTCCTTGTAGTATAATGTGACCTTTCCATTAAATTAATGTTATGCTATTTGCACTGAAGGAGAGCTAAGATAGAGGTTATTTTTAGCAGACAATAGTCAAGTTAATTAGGCAGCTATATGAGTGCCACACTTTACATTAAGAGCTCCGAAGTGGGGTATGGGGAATAGAGGTAGTAGCTATAATGTTACTATGAAATGTATTCATTTGGGGAAAATAGTTGCGGGTTTTAAGCTTTCAGTATGTTATGTGCAATTGGTACCTGACACTTTAAATGGCATTTTAACATTATTAGTAATTGTTTTCTAATCCGTTAAGAAAATATTTTTGCCTAATTCTTCAATGACTTATTGTTAAAGTGTTTAGGTTTTCTCTCTCTGACCTAAATAGTTTTTATGAAAGAGATTAATTCTGAAACCTTTATTCATGTTAAGCAGTAGCCCCCAATCTGTCCCCATCTCAGCAGGCCTGCTGGCACCCCCTTGCCCTGATCCTTCCCACCTCTCCCCCAGGTTACTAGCACTGGGCTCCTTGCATGACTCCTGGGAGTAGCAAATGGCTGCACACACTGTGGTGACCTACTGCATGTACCTGCTTCCAATCTAGGTGTAGGTGGCTTAAAGGAAGCTAATTATACCCAAACCGGGCGCAGCAAACACTTGTTAACACCCTGTGTGAGTAGGTACCAGAATCAGGCCTCAAATGGTTTGACTTCATTTTCTGTGTGTATGTGTGTATGTGCATGCCAGCACATGTTTACATATATTGTGTGCACAGGGCCATCCCTAGGGAGGGCGAATTGGGGTGACTGCCCCAGGCCCCACGCTTTGGGGGGCGCCACAGAGCCTAGTGGAGTGGCCATGGCGACTCCGTGCTGCCACTGGCTTCACATCTGGCTGCATGGAACCCGTGCCCCGCCACCGAATCTGCCACTGGCTTCCTTGCATCTGGGGGCGGGGTCCTGCACAGGCCGATTTGCCCTAGGCCACACACCCTGCTCGGATTGTCTCTGTGTGTGTATGTGTGTGTCATTTCAGAGAGAATCCAGAGAAGCTGCTGAATATGTTCAGGTGGTGGTGATCTGATTCAAGCCAATTTTTTTTCATATGCTTTATTATTAGTGTAAATCTAGAACAGGTTTCTAGAAGCACAGAGCACACTTATTTCATTTTATGTGTCCCAGTGGCCGTTACCCAACCTTATAGCTGTTACTTTTGACATGCAAAGTTGCAAGAATCCACATGGCTGTTGAGCATGCACAGTAGAGTGAACTCTGCATGGGCAGGTATGCTGCACCATATGGGCAGAAGTCCTGAAATTCTTGCCCAACATAAATGAGGAAAAAGTGTTTTAGCCTAGTAGTTGGGGCACTCACTAAGGAAGCAGGAGACCCTCCTCACCCAGAAGGTGTTTGAGCCTTTATCTGTGGTGCTTCCCAGTATGGTGCTCTAACCACAGGCCATAGGTTAGTATTAGCCAGTTCCCATCTTGAAACTGAGTCACTGCACTTTGTATTTACTATTTAGTTGGGAAGCTTCTGCTCTATTGGGAAGCAAGGATTCACATTAGAAACCAGCAACACCATCCTCCCACCATTCCTGTCACTCAAAGCAGCAAGTACATCACTGAGCCACAAGCTCTCTAGGCTCGTATTCTTTCTCTTAGTCCTATGTATTTCCTTCATGGGTTTCCAGGGTACCTGCTTTAAAAGGGGGGCTAGATAATGACTACAGGTTTCCCTTGATTTATGTGGGTTCTGTATATGTGAATTCGTTCTTATACAATGACCCTTTTTATACCCAAAATTTGTTATATGCGAGGTAAATTCACTCTTATGTGATCAGCATAGGCACTCCGCCCCAAAGCAGGGAAGTCTGTAGGGAGAGGGGAAAGGGCCATGGGGCCGGGACCCCACTCACCCCAGCCCCTGCTGCAGCTGCTCTGGGAGCGGCCAACGCTAGCTGCCAGCAGCCACTGGGCTGCATCATTTCCCAAACCCCCGGGGGCTCCACTTGTCTCCACTCACCCCAGCTCCTGTGCTGTGCCATGCCATGGTGCAGGCAGGTGGTGTTGGCTGCTCCCCGGTGTGCTGCATCAGGAGCTGGGGTGAATGGAGACAAGCAGAACCCCGGGGGGTTAGGGGCACTGTGCAGCCCAGTGGCTGCAGGCAGCTGGCATTGGCTGCTCCCAGGGCCACTGTGACAGGGGCTGGAGTGAGTGGGGACAAGCTGTGCCGTGCCTTGGGGCTTTGCTTCTCCCCACTCACCCCAGCCCCTGCTGCAGCAGACCCAGAAGCAGTCGACACCACCTGCCTGCACCACAGCACGGCGCAGCCCAGGGACTGGGGTGAGTGGAGACAAGCGGAGCCCTAGGGAGTTCAGGACACAGTGCAGCCCAGCAGCTGCAGGCAGCTGGTGTTGGCTACTCCTGGGGCTGCTGCAGCAGGGGCTGAGGTAAGTGGGGAGAAGCAGAGGTCCAGGGCTGCAGCAGGGAGCAAAGCAGAAGGAACTGTAAGTGGGTGCAGGGCAAAGGATAGGGGGGTGCAGCTCTTGCTGCTACATGCACCCCAGGAGGGCTGGGGCTGCATTGGGCTCTTCTTGGGGGGAGTGTGCCCCCAGATCTGAACACGGGATGAGAGCAGGCTGTTGCTGCAGGCTAGGGCCAGTGGCAGTACCAGGCTCTTCCTGGCACTTGGTGGCGGTGCTGGAAGGGCAGATTGGGAGGGGCTACGGCGTATTTTGGGGTGGCAGCAGCCCCCTTCCCAGTGCTGCTGCCCACCCTGAGGGCCCGGAAGAGCTCGATGTTCAGCCCAGAAGAGCTGGGGCCAGCAGCAACTACCCGCTCTCATCCCGCAAGCCAATGGCTTTCTGCCTGGTCTTTCAAGTGATGTTGGAAGCTACTGTTTTCTACTTGGCAAGAGTCCCTATTGCAGTGGTTCTTGACACTGTTAGACTCAAGACACCCCTCAGAAAATGCCAGGTCTTAGATTTGGACACTATGGACTCCTATTTGAAATCTCTGAGTTTATCTTATGAATCATCTATAGGTGTTTGCACACCCAATAGTGCTAGTGTTGTGCAGTACCCTTTGGCACCTCTAAAAGGATCTTGCAGCACCCTAATTGAGAATCTCTGCCATATTGAATTACAACAATATAGGTATATAAGAAACATAGCAATAGCCCAATATAACTATACAGCATGGTTCACTGACTCTGTGTATCTTATTCTCAAAATTATTACACAGTTCCGTCACATAGTCCCCTTACAGCTACCTCAAATTTTTTTTAATTTTCCAAACTTAGACGTTGTGAAAGCGCAACATAAAACAGCAAAAAAGTGCATGCAAAAGACAGAAGTTAGCTAAATTCTCCTAACAGGCATCCACGCGATGACTAAAATTCACTGACTGTGATTAGAAGCTCTAATGCTGTCGAGTATTGGGAAAGCATCTGAACTGCAGCAAATGTGTTGCAGATGGACAAGTTTATCTGGCCATGAGGAATTCAGCTTTTGCTGCTGGATCATACAGTGTTAAAATGGACTCCACATAATCACTTGAGGCAATACCTGATAGCAGAGTTAGCTGAGCCATGGGACCAGCTGTTTGCTTAGGGCCATATCCTCTCCTTTCTGAATAAAAATACCTGGAATCGGAACCATTTACACTGAATGCTCTACAGCTTTTTATTCAGAGCAGATCCTCTGCATACCAAATTTTGTAGAAACAGTGGTGGTATAGAAATAGGTAACAGGATAGAGTATGAATTGCAAAGTCCAGGGAACTAGAGAAAAAACAGATATACATAAATTGTATATACATGCCATGTGCTGTTCTCTAGGGATAAAATTTGTACCTGTGCTGTGGACCAAAACAAGACCTGTGCCTACTTAAATCCTCCAAAACCTCTATAAGTACTAGCAACCTGACTGTCACTCTTCATCTCCTGATCCTTTCTTAGAAGCCATGTACATCTGACCTCTGTGGGCTACAGAAGAGTGTTTGCTTTAGATTTTATTCTGTTATAATGCTTCCTAGAAGAAACCTACCATGTATAATAATGGAAATTCCCCAACTGCTTAAGCTTTGCTGGCCAGACTCGTTTCCTCAAGAGTGTCTCTCTTTTTCATACATGGTTTGTTAAGGGTCAATGCTATGATTTTTGTGGGTATCTACCTTCCATTATGTTTGCCAAGCTGCATTTCAGAGAAAGTTGTATCTTTTTTTCCTTCTCTCTCTTAAAATAGGGACACATGTGCCTCTTCATTTTGATCCAGAATGCTAGCTGCAGAGAACTGAATATCTAACAGACTCTTACAAAGGTGTATTTATTTTTGTTGCTAGAATAGATCTTCTTTGGTACTGTATCATTTCATTACATTTGATTTTGTAGAACTACAGGAAAAGTGGAATATGAATATCCATGCCATTTAGCTTCCCTATTTTACCTCAAACAATTAGGTATTTTTAAGGAGGAACATAGAAATGGCATGAGGTATGGGACAAAAATCTCAGAGAGAGACATCTGGTAATTGGTAAATTAGTAGCAACAGTTTTGAAAAATGACCGTTGAATGACACACAGTAGGAACAATAGTTTCTAGTAGGTATGAACAAAGTGGCAGGTTAGCTGGCAGACATATTTTGCAAAGAATGATGTACTCATCACCAATCCCTGCTTGCCAAATATGGCAAAGCCCAATCCACCAGCATGATGGCAGCACAGCAGTGAAGAAAACTTTGCTCAGTAGTAGTCTGAAACAGGAATAAGTGGATACTGAACATGAGTTATCTGCAGAAGTGACCATTTAATAGGAGAATAGAAATTAAGCAGTATTTAATTTCAGTTCATAAATATATTAGAGGTGATGCTTATTGGTCTATTTAATCAGTGTGGATCAGCTATGGCATGGCTATAAATACTCATAATTCTTAGACTATACACTTATTGCATGACAAAGTAATTGAAAATCCATAATAATTTGCTTGTAGTTAATTTTTTAAAAAACACTGAGATAACATTTTCTAGCCCAGTAATTTTCAAGGGTCTTAAAAGTTTGAGACTACTCTCACTGCAGTCCTGAACAACTTATTCTGAAAGGCTAGGGACAGAAGTTACACATAAACCGGTGTAAGTGGTCAGAAACTGGTTTAAACCTGTAACAGAACAGAATTTCAGTGTACATAAACCAGTTTCAAAGTGGCTGAAACCAGTTTAAGATCACTGGTTGAATGTAGTATCAGACTTAACTGATTTGGGTCAAACCGGTTTATGAAACTTCTGTCCCAGACCCCTTCCTGGTTCAAGTTAAATCACAGTCCCCCAGCATCCCAGCGTGCTTTGCAGCCCTAGGCTGGGCTATGCTAAGGGCCTCTACCCCTCTGCTCCCTAGGTGGAGCAGTGAGGGCTGGCTGACAGCTTGGGGTGCAGCCCAGTCTGCAGTGGGGAGGGGCAGGGGGCTGCCCTCCTCCCAGGCAAAGTTGGGCTGGGGTCTGGGGCCGGGGGGGAGAGGTTAAACACCCATTCCCCAGCTTACACTTAGTGCTAGTTACACATCCCAGAGGCACCTGGAAGCAAGAAGAGGAAGTGATAAGCAGCCCTGCAGAGTCATATTGCCCTGATTTTGGCACTGCAAATCCCACAGATCTCGAGGGCAGCAGGAAGAGCTAGCGAACACACAGTCCATGCTGGCTATGTGCCAGAGGGCCATACTGTAGCACCCCTGCTTCTGGCCTGAGCCGCTGCAGGCATGTGGCTACATTTCCTGAATCAGAGGTAAATGTCTGTTCAGTTTTGTTCCATTTTTAATCTCTGCAGTTTAGACTAACCTGCAAAGACTAAATAAATTCAGCCTCAGGCTTTTTGACTATCTGTACTTAGGCAAAAGGTCTCAATCTAAGTCAGTAGGATTCATAATAAACTGTAGTAGAATTTCATTTTGATGCCTCTGCACCCAAGTAAATAAGTACTGCACAGGGCCTATCACCCGGGGGGGGGGGGGGGGGGGGGTCAGGAGGGCCATTTGGCCCAGGCCTCTCGTTCACAGAGGGCCTCAAATTTAGACTTTTGACATTATCTCCAAATGAAGTTATACATACAGACACAGAGATACACTGACAGGATTGAAAGAAGAAGAAAAAAGCTAGAAAAGCACTTGTTAAATAAAAATGGAACATTTATTACAAATTATTGAATTGTATTTTGAGCCTCAAAAAATGGAAGTGGCCTCTCAACCTCTGAGAGGGCCTGGTACTGCATGTAAAGGCTCCAGTTCTTATGATGGAGTGAGGAAGTCTCTATGCAAGTGTCTTGCTAAGGATGGTAGAGTCTTAAGTCATCTGATGTTTGCATCCTCCTGCAGGTTGGATGCTATGTTGTTTATATGGCTCCACTTTGCTTTGGTGTTTGGATTTGTTTAGATTCTCATTACTTGTTTGTTTATTTTTTTGATTTACATTTTCAGTCACAAAAAACACAATAAACTGGGTAAATAGTAGTTAGGAGAGATGCTCAACTGTCTTAGCATAAAGAATTTGGTGCTTCACAGCTTAGGCTACACATTTCTGTTTCCAAAGGGCCTGTGTGAGCTGAGAGAGGCGTGTTAACTTTTTATGGTAACAGAACAGGTTGATAGGTTTCAGTATCTACCTCATGCTACTTCATTTTTGTCTTTGGTCTACTGAAACGTAAGAAATTAATGCTTGGAGTCAGTGTCAACTAAACTGACAGTGGATCAAGACTGTGAGACAAATTGCTCATTACAGTTCAGGGAGCTGAATCCTCCATGCAGACGGCTGTGTCAGTGCCGGAGCATTCTCAAGCACTTCAGCCATGAGCTCTGTGTGAGCAAATGCTGCCATTGCTTGCTGCTGAAGTTTTTAGAGGTGGATTTCTGGAAAATTAGCTCACTTTAAAATCATCAGAGACATTTCTATGTTTTTCTGTCATCTTATATAACACTTGTGTCACTGGGTAGCAGCCAAGGTTGTAAGCAAAGATGGCAATACGTGTAAAATGAGAAATTAAACTTTGGCAAGACTCTAATGATCCTTATCCAAGTTCATCAAATGAGAGTCTGGGATTTGGGTTTTTTTCCCTGGCCTTTTCAGAGGGTTCACTAGTGCTGGATTCATACAGCTTTGCTGCCTGACAGAAATCACTCTTACTTGACAGTGCTTCCACTTCATCCACTAGTAGAAAGCAGATAAAAACCACCCTTTTGCAAGCAGCCCTCTCACCATTCCAACCACTCACCATTCTAATCAGAAAAGGTTCAATATTGCACATTCAATAGAAGGAGTTTTCAGTAAAATATGTTGTCTGCAATTTTTTTTCTTTTGGACAGTTTTCGGGTATCTGTTCTCTTGAATTTAACGTTAGTTTGTATCGCCTGCACGAGACATTTCCGTTTTGAAATAGTACAAAGCATTAGTTTGCAAGACAGAGTAATTTAGCTATTGGAGACATTGTTCTGGTACAATAAAGATGCATGCCTTTGGAACAAGGCTTTCAAGCACCATTGGGTGTAATGGCAAATTGCATGAATACAAGTGTGAGAAACTTTGTAATGTTTTTCTGTGAGGTTAGCTAAAAATGACACTGTCAGTTCAAAACTGATTTAATGGCTGTGTGACATGAAGCCTTAAGACTAATGGAATACAACCTAGAAATCAAAACAGAGGGTGTTTGAGGCAAGTGGACCGCTATTATAATACATTTCATGCATATGGCTATTTTTACTTTCATAAAATGTCACTGGTGATGGTTATCCATTGGAAGGTCAAATATCAATGATCTAGATGCGTATATAGAGAGAATAAAACATAGTGGGTGTATCTTCACATGCACATTACTGCAGAGTTAACTAATTAGCTTTACCATAAAGCATCACTGTCTACACATGCGCCCATATTACAGCACAGTGAATAAATTAACTCCACTGTAGCATAGTACTGTCCAGGACAAGTACTGTCCTAAAGCGGAGTAATTACATGTGCCTAGACACATGTGTAGACTGTGACTGGGGCTGCCTGACACCTAGACCCACACTGTAGCACTGTCATGCCCCAGACAGCCCCTTTGCTATCTGATGCTGCTACCCAGAGTCTGGGGATGACCCCCTGTGCCTCCTCAGCTCAAATTGCTGCAGTCCTGGATACCTGTGAAGACAAGCACATGTAGCTGTGTGCAGTTCATAGTAAGTACTGTTTAGGGCTGATTTTTTTTATTAAGAGTTTCTGATAACAGTGGAATCCTTAAGTATAAAGCTTAAATGGTTTATATATGTAGTATAACTCACGTTTTATGACATAATGTTGCATGGTCAAATCCTCAAATTATATAAATTGATGCTTATTCATTGTAATTCAGTGATGGTATGCTGAGTAGCACCAGCTGAGGATCTGCCTTGTAAAGTGTACTGTTCATGTTTTTGTTCTAAGCATGAACTGGTACTATAGAGTCAATACAATATTTGTAGGATTTTTACTCAAGAATTCACATTACTTCCTGGTTTTTATTAGTAATTTGATTGTATCAACAAAATTCATTTCTTGGCATTGAGTAGTTTGTTCATGAAAGTAAATAGCATTTTGTTACACAAACAATGGATGGTTCAACAGTGGGTCAGAATTTGTCCTTATTTTTGTTTATAAAATGCATATTTTCAATACTGGAGCATCATGGGTATTATGTATCTAGTTTGTTCCCTACCATTGGCAACTGTTGTTAACACTGTTTGTTCATTGTATCTAAAAGATTTTTGCAAGGATAGTGTAAAAGCTTCAAAGATTTCCTTCCTTTTTTTAATGACCTTTGTGTGAAACTATACCCAAAATGTGTTGTTTGTGTTAGGAAACAAAGAGGGATGGTTGTCTAAATAAAAATTGAAATTAAACATTGGGTCCAATGTTGTGAGGTGCAGGTGGCAAAAAGCAAATTCCTTGTGGGTTGGCAGATGCACACAATTCATTTTACAGGTCATTAAATATCTAGTGATACAAACTCAATGATGTGAGTTTGTTAAAATGTGATTTGGATTACTCCAAAAGATTAGAGTGGTAGGACAAAAATGTGTCGAAGCATGTTTGGAAGAAAAAAAATATTTTTATATATAGCATAGAACAATTTGATTATAAAACTGAACTAATGTTTTCCTTGTAGTACATTTACATTAATGGTTTGAATTTTTATGGGTGCATCCACACGTGCGCTTGCAAAAGCTCAAATAGAAGCAGTGCAAATTTGAGCTGGGGCTCTTTGCCTCAATGCACATGCCCAGACATGCACTTTGGTGTGGGGCAAATTCTGCCACTTGGGGCAAAATAAGCCTGCTTGGCTCCTCCTGGATCTGCAGCCAGGGGGAGCTAGAGCCTGGCCCCATCAGTGCAAAAAGCTTCCCTATCCAGTAGCTCAGGGCTACTTGTTCTCAGAAGCTTCTGGGGCCTAGCCAATTGGTGCCTGGGGACACTACCCCTTGTGCCAGCTGGACTGCTGAAACAGCCCTGAGAGTTCTGGCAGTGGGGGCTGCTGCCTGGCTGTGACCTGCTGCGCACCTGCCAGACCCGGATAGGGGCTGCACAGCCGGTAGAGACTTCTGCCTCTCCGGGCCAGCTGCCAGTGGGCTGTGGCTGCAGAGTTGGCCTTTGTGCAGCACTACTGCCATGTGTACCCCCTGCCCAGCCATGTGGGCAGCTATCACCCGGAAGATGTTCTCAGATGTTCCCAGTTCCCAGTAGCTCTGCAGTGTGGTGGCCTGCTTTGACCTGTCAAAGCATGTCCTCCTGGCCCCAATTGGCCAGGAGGTCATCCACCTCCAGCTGGGTCCAAGGTGCTAGCTCTTGGTTCTGCCACTTGCCTCCCTAGCAGGAATTCTGGTGTTCCCTATTTGAAAACTGAAAAATCTGTGATAAAAAAATCCCAAAATCACTCTGTAAAATACTCCAAAATCCACAATTAAACCAAAAGACCACTATATATAGAGAGAGACAGAGAGACAGCGATCAGTTGGGCAATGTTTTATAGATTTATCTACAGTATTAAAGCAGTTTGGAACCCTACCAGTGTCTCTATCATCATAATAAAATGAATTCTAAATATCTATATGTTTTGCTGTTTGCCTTTGGTTTTCTTACCATAGAGCAGTTGGAGCTCCTTGTGACCCCTTCACTAACCAGGATGTGGGGACATCTGTCCCTGCAGCCACAGCTCCTACCAGCAGGTCTCGTCCTGTCTGGCAGCTGGGCACACAGGATGTGTGCTGGGGGGGGGGGTTCAGTGGGGGGGGGAAAGAGGGTGGGGGGATGTGGGTGGTTGTGGAGGGATGTGGGGTGTATGGGTAGGTGTGGGTGGATTCTGGGAGGACTGTGTGGGGGTCTGCTCAGGAGGGGTGGGTCCCCTGCCCCTGCAGGGCCCCCCTGCACAGCTCATGGACTGTCCCCTACAGGGCTACAGCCACCCCCCCCAAGGGCCAATGCTCAGGATCTCAATATCGTGCTGTTAGATGGGAGGGTGTGACACAATTGCACGTATACAAACACACAAATCAATTAGGTGTATACACTCACACTACCAACTCAGGCACATACATATCCAAGATTACCAGCCTAGGCACATGCATACCTATCACCAATTCAAGCACATTCACGCTCTAATGATAATGACATGAAATCATACACAATACACACATACATACACATAAACACACAGGTTAAACACTGACTCAGGTGACTGTGTGTGTGTGTGTATGTTGGTGCCTGTGGTACCTATGCTTAGGGTGCTTGGTAACTAAAGAGCAAGTGGCAGAGATCGGGGAAAAGGCAGTGGAGATAAGGTAACAGCAGTGGCAGAGATCAGGGGGAAAGGCAGTGGGGATAAGGCAATAGTAAAGAAACAGGGGTTTGCAGGCAGAGAGGGGCTCAGGATGGCTAGTGCCACAGGAGCATGGGACAGGTGTTGGAAGTGGCAGTGAGCCAGAAGCAAGAGAGGGAGAAATGAGACAGAAGTTAGAGGGACGAGGAGCAGAGATTGAAGCAGGGCCGGAACTGTAGTAAAGCAAAACCCAACTCAGGGTTCCAAATAACAATTTTATTAAATGAACACTGTACTGTACAGCTTGGTTCCTACACACACACATACACTCACTCCCACACACATTCACACAATGGTAGCAGGAGAAAGAGACTCAGGGGAAGGGTTGGAGTCCAGGTAGGGAAGAGAAACAGAGTCCAAGTCCTTGGTTGAAGAGAGGATGTGGGTGATAGCTACCTATCCAGGCTGGGAGGGGGTCCTCGATGGCCAGTCGGGGTCTTTCTCCAGCAGGTGTTGTCCAGAGGGGGTCGCTGGCAGAGCCTCTGGGTTGATAGGCAGTGTGACGTGAAGCAGGTCTGGTTCAGGTGAAGATGGCATCCCAAGGAATCAATCTTCACTACCTCTTTTTATGGGGCAGACTACCTATGATCTGCTATGGGGAGGGCATGTCCAGGCAATGTCAGTACTGTCCCAGAGGGTTCCAGGTGTTCATACTAAGCATGTGCAGCCTTGGCACAATGGTGGATTACCTCATCTTTTGTTTCTTGAATGCTGAGGCTGGTTCCAATGGCTGGGTCATTGGTCCAGGTATTGGTTTTGATGGTGGGGTGATTTTGGTAGGGGGTCCTGCTATCATCGTGTTTCACTCATCCATTTGCTCTTTTGTTTCAGGCATTCAAGGAAAACCAATTTACATGGGAGAGGTTACAGAATTGCAACATACTTACCCAACAGGGCATGGGGATAAGATGGGAATGGATACTTGACATCACTTTATAGACACAGGCCTAAAGCATACAATATTAATATGAAACAATAAAAATCAATGTACAAATGATAGGAATACAATATAATACAATATAAAACAGTAAATATCAATACAAACATAACAGAATACTATTTACAATATATTAAAAAAGGGGCTTATTACAATAATAGTATACAAGAATTTAGCTTACCTAGTCCTACTTGTAATCACTTATAAGGGGCAGAGAGAAAGTCAGAAATGGTTAGGGAAGGGGAGGGAATGCATTTTACAAAAAAAAAACAGAACAAAAAAACAAAAATGGGGGGTTTTGCTACAGGGCCACAGCCCGCACAGGGGTTACAACCCCCCCAACAGGGGTTACAACCCCCCCAACAGGGGCCACATGGCCCCCGCAGGGGCTACCCCTTGCAGGGCCCACGTGCCCCACCCCTGCTTGCTTCCTCAGCCCCCTGGATTTCTGCCCCGCCTGGCCCCATCCCCTGCCAGCTCCTGCAGCCCCACCCCCGATGGCTGCCCCGCCCCACCCCCTGCTTGCACCCCCCCCAGCCCCTCTCCCCCCGACGGCTGCCCCCTCCCAGCCCCAGCCTCCGGGCACTTAAAAAAAAAAGCCTCCCACTCACCAGCAATAGCAGGGGCTCTGGGGCCTTGTGGCAAAGCCCCCCCACACAGCATGCGGCAGCGGTGCTCCCATATCATCACCCCGCTACCCGGGCCCAGCAGTCCAGGACCAAAAAAAAAAATGCCCCACACTCACCAGCAGTAGCAGCTGTCATGGGGGTCATTGGGGCCTCGTGGCAGAGCCCCCCCCCTCGGCATCAGAGGGCAGTGAGCCCCGGCCGCCTGGCACCCACACTGCCACTGCCCCATTGAGTGGGTGCAGCCAGGGTCGGCAGGGCTCTGTGCAGCTCCGCACGCTGTCGGGCAGCTGGGGCTGCTGGGGCTGTCACCCGGGCCCCGCACTGCATGGGGGAACTCTGCCACGAGGCCCCAGTGACCCCCACAGCAGCTGCTACTGTCAGCGAGTGTGGAGCCTTTTTTTTTTAATTGCCGGGATGTTGGGGGCAGGTGGGGCAGCGACTGGGGGGGGGGGGGGCAGGCGGGGCATGGGATTGGGCAGGGCAGCAATCAGGGGGGTTGGGGGCAGGCAGGGGATGGGGCTTAAGGGGCAGGTGGGGGATGGGACCAGGCAGAGCATCCATCGGGAGGGATGGGGGAGTGGGTGGGGGATGGGGCCAGGCAGGGTAGTGATCCGGGGGGCTGAGGGAGCGGGCAGGGCTGGCAGGGGTCCCCCCATGGTCCCCTCCCTCCTCCTCCAGCCCCTGCCACCCCCTACTTACCAGCAGGAGCCTGGGTCCAGTTTGCTACAACTGGCACACTGCCTGCTCTGCACAGGCAGGCAGCGTGCTTCAGCACTGGGGTGACGGCCAGCCATAGAGATGCTCTGGCTGGCTACCAGAGCATCTCCATGGAGGACCAAGCCTCTGGTTGTCCTGATCTGCTTTTTTCCCCGTGGTTTTTCTTTTACCCCTGGGGGGTCTAATTTTGCCCCTGTGCTACAAATTTGCAGTGCGGGGAATGTTTTTTTTGTTCCCGCACATGCCTCTTACAGTGTCTCAAAGGGCTCTGAGACACTCCAAGATGCACGTTCGCGCTCATGCGGATGCGCCCTATAGGGCCAAATTTGGATCACAGTTATAGGTTTGTGGAATAACACTAATCAAAAAGCCAGATTTATCAGTCCACCTTTAGTGCACTCTGTTCTTTTGTTCCTCTCTGCCTGTTTTCCTTAGAGGAGAGAGAGCCTAAGAGTAATTTGTAAATCAAAATGTTGTTGTTCTTGAATTGGTTAGGAGATGCAGAGTTCAACCCTTTAAAACAATGTTTTAAAATATGCATTTGATCTACTGTGACAGAGAAAGAGAAATATTGTTAATAAGCTTCTCTCCAACAAACCTGAAATTACCCATTTAGTTGTCACTGGAAAATCTTTTCTCCGACTGTATTAGCTATATTGTTGGCCTATTGAAAGCTCAAAGGTTACAGAAGTCCAAAGTGACTCTGGTTTCTAAAATTAGTAGTTGATAGCCATTTGGCATGATCAAAAACTCATTAAGATTTTTTTACTTAAAAGGTATTCTATTTACATAAAAGAACCTTAGTAATGCCACAGTGGTTCAAGCACAGCAGCTTCTTGTTATTAAAAAAGCAGTGTAGCTCAACTTAATGTTAATCTTCACAGACTTTATGACTGCCTATACACGTGCTTAGAGTTGAGGGGTGTGGGTTTAATTAGAGCAGTCCCAGGCAGGCTTTCTAATTAAATGCAGCAGCACCACATGTATAAGCCCCGTCATTTGACAAGGTTTAGCAAAAGTTCCCCGCAGCCATTTTTAAATGCATGGGAGCTTAATACACATGTCACTGCGGCAATGCTGCAGCGTTCATTAGAACACCAATGAGCACATGTATAGGCAGCCTGTATTTCTTTTCCAAACCCAAGTCCTCTGTTTGGCCTTTCCAATGTCTTCAGGTTGCTGTCATGTGACGGGTTAAGTACAGACATTCAAAAAGCCCAAGGAGAAATCAGTCTAATTCCTGCAGTTTTCTGTAACTGGCCTAGGTTAGATCAGTAGCGAACACTACACATGTTCGTCCTTTTGAGGGAAGAGGGGGAGGCATGGCATGCAGGCTGCCTTCACTAGCTAAGACCAGCAGGTTCGGGGTGCTCCTGCACACTTCCCAGCATGCCCCATGGGCCCCAGGCTACTGGAGACGGAGTGCCAGGCCACCTCTGATTGGTTGCCAGGCACAGGCAAGTGCACCTCCAACACCCTGCCATGTCACTGAAGACCCTCCCCTGTGCCCAGCCCTAGGCTTCCAGAAGAGCCCCAGAGTGAGTGCTCTCCATTGTGAGTTGCATGGGCCTCTGTGTCCCAGCCTGCCTGCACCCTGCCATGGTGTCAAATCACCCACACACAAGTACAGAGACCTGGGAGTTGCGGCGTGTCCTGCACAACTCTTGCTGGAGGCTGTGGGACATCACACAGGCCCAGCTAGACATAACTCAGCAACTGATCACCATGACATGCATGTGCCTCAGAGGCAGCAGCTGGACATCCCGTGCAGGGCCACCAATGGCACCCTGCACTTGCCAAGCATCCTGGACTCAGCCACTGACTTTCACACGGCCATTGAGGGCAAGGCCACCCAGAACTCCATGGATGCTGGGGTGCTTTGGCATCACCTCCAGACCATCAAGTGCTGGTTCTGGGTCCACGCCACCGGCACCAACTGGTGGGAGTGGATTGTCCTGAGCACTTGGGATGACTAACAGTAGGTCCAGACTTTCTGCATGTGCTGGACCACCTTCATGGACATTGTCCCCCAGCTGGTTCCTCACATTGCATGCTAGGACATCAGCATGCAGCCATCCCTCACTCCAGAAAAGTGAGTGGTCATTGCCATTATGAAGCTGGCTACCCCCAGCAGTTACCACTACTAACCAGCAAGACCATGACCAGAGAGACCCTCTGGGAGGTGTGCCTGGTCATCCAGGACACCCTGGCCAACTGCACCATCTGCTTCATCAGCCCATAGGAGGTAGTTACCAGCTTCTGCCACATGGGCTTGCCCAACCGGATGAGGGCTATGGATGGCACCCACATCCCCATCCTCTGCCTGGTCCAGGCTGCCCAGGTGTTCACCAACCACAAATAGCCCTGGAAGGCCAGGCTGAGGAGGAAAGGAGTCCAGGAGAGCTGGCTGTATTTTAAACAAACCTTTCTGAGAGCTCAGGAACAAACCATCCTGATGTGCAGGAAGAATAGCAAATGTGGCAAGCGACCAGCTTGGCTTAGCAGAGAACTCTTCAGAGAACTTAAACACAAAAAGGAAGCTTACAAGAAGTGGAAACTTGGACAAACAACTTGGGAGGAGTATAACAATATTGCTCAGGCATGCAGGGATGAAGTCAGGAAGGCCAAAGGTCAGTTGGAGTTGCAGCTAGCAAGGGACATGAAAGGCAACAAGAAGGGTTTTTACAAGTACGTTAGCAACAAGAGGAAGGCCAGGGAAAGTGTGGGTCGCTTACTGAATGGGGGAGGCAACCTAGTGACTGGATGAGCATAAGGTACTCAATGCCTTTTTTACCTTGGTCTTCACAGGCAAGGTCAGCTCCCAGACTACTGCACCAGGTAGCACAGTTTGAAGAGAAGGTGAGCAGCCCTCAGTGGTGAAAGAACAGATTAAGGGCTATTTAGAAAAGCTGGATATGTACAAGTCCATGGGGGCAGATGTAATGCATCCAGGAGTGCTGAGGGAATTGGCTGATGTGATTGCAGAGCCACTGGCCATTATCTTTTGAAACTTGTGGTGATTAGGAGAGGTCCCGAATGATGGAAAATGGCAAATATAGTTCCTATCTTTAAGAAAGGGAAGGAGGAAGATCCGGGGAACTACAGACCAGTCCGCCTCTCCTCAGTCCCCAGAAAAATCATGGAGCAGGTCCTCAAAGAATCTATGTCTAAGCACTTGGAGGAGAATAAGGTGATTAGGAACAGTCAGCATGGATTCACCAAGAACAAGTCATGCCTGACCAACCTGATTGCCTTCTATGATGAGATGACTGGCTCTGTGGATGCAGGGAAAGCAGTGGACATGATGTACCTTGACTTAAGCAAGGCTTTTGATGCCATTTCCCACAGCATTCTTGCAAGCAAGATGAGGAAGTATGGGTTGGATGAATGGACTGTAAGGTGAATAGAAAGCTGGCTGGATTGTTGGGCTCAACAGGTTTGGACTGTTGGGTTCATCAATGGCTCAATGTCTAGCTGGCAGCCAGTATCAAGTGGAGTGCCCCAGGGGTTGGTCCTGGGGCTGTTTTTGTTCAATATCTTCATCAATAATCTGGAAGATGGGATGGATTGCACCTTCAGCAAGTTTTTGGATGAGACTAAGCTGGGGGCTGTAGTAGACACGCTGGAGAGTAGGGCTAGGATTCAGAGAGACCTTGACAAACTGGAGAATTGGGCCAAAAGAAATCTCATGAGGTTCAACAAGGACAAGTACAAAGTCCTGCATGTAGGATGGAAGAACCCCCGTGCACCAGTATAGGCTGGGGGCTGACTGGCTAAGCAGCAGCTCTGCTAAAAAGGACCTGGGGGTTACAGTGGGCAGTAAGATGGATATGAGTCAGCAGTGTGCCCTTGTTGCCAAGTAGGCTAATAGCATACTGGGCTGCATTAGTAGGAGTGTTGCCAGCAGATCAGGGGAAGTGATTATTCCCCTCTATTTTGCACTGGTCAGGGCACATCTGGAATACTGTGTCCAATTCCCCCCCCCCCCCCCCACTATAGAAAGGATGTGGACAAGTTGGGGAGAATCCAGCGGAGGGTAATGAAAATGGTTTGGAGGCTGGAGCACATGACTTATGAGGAGAGGCTGATGGAACTGGGTTTGTTTAGTCTGCAGAAGAGAAGACTGAGAGAAGAGCTGATAGCAGCCTTTAACTACCTGAAGGGTGGTTCCAAGGAGGATGGAGCGAGACTGTTCTCAGTGGTGGCAGATGACAGAACAAGGAACAATGGTCTCATGTTGCATCAAGGGAAGTTTAGGTTGGAGATTAGGAAAAATGTTCTCACTAGGATGGTGGTGAAGCACTAGAACAGATTACCTAGAGCGGTGTTGGGATCTCCATCCTTGGAGGTTTTTAGGGCCAAGCTCAACAAAGCCCTGGCTAGAATGATCTAGTTGGAGATGGTACTGCTTTGAGCAGGGGGTTGGACTGGATGACCTCCTGAAGTCCCTTCCAACCTTAATTTTCTTCTATGATTCTATAACACGTGCAAGCCTCTCCAAGTGCACAATTTGGGAGTTACCCTGGTAGCGGGATCGGAGTGGCTGGAATAACGGTTCCCATGCAGGACTCCTGCCATCCAATCAGGGCCTTTCTTGAACGGAGAGGGAGGGAGTGGAGTTGTTTAGCAAGGAGGATTTTTTTTCATTCCTACTATACTGCAACTTTAGTGGTTCTCATAGATAGCTACATGTTATTTCTTGTCCTTCACGTTGTCCTCTTTGCCATCCAGGCCCATGACACTGCCAACTGGGGTGGTGTGCTGAGCACTTACATTTGTACCTGGTTTTTACACAGCTTCTGCAGATTTAAACAATCCTTTTTAGTGCCTTTCCATGAGTGTGGGGGTAGGGGTGCTTTTTCAGCACCAGTGCTCTGGCCAGCTGGGATAAGGCTCCACTTCTCCCAGGAGTTGAGCATTGCCCTGAGAGAGAGGGCAGCGAGGTGTGACTAAGGCAGATTTATGTTTGCGTAGAATGGGAGGTGGGCTGCTAACGACCCAAAGCCAAGTGGAAGGGGGCCTGGCACCTCAGCTGCAGTCCAGGATGCGAGGAGCGGGAAAAGGAAGAGGGGGACTGGTCTGCCCAGTGCTGAAGAATAGAAACCTCAAGAGCACTTAGTGGCCTGAGGCACTATGCTGTGAGCAGTCAGGATGGGGTAATTCACCCTCCCCCCACATCCCTCCATCCCTGCACTGCCCCTCCAATCCCTTCTGGACTTCTCAACACCAACAGCCTATGGGAGGGCCACAGAATGGCCTGTAGCAGCTGCGTGTCCCCTTCTCCTCCTTCCTTCCACCCCTGCTTCCCCCCAGAGGCCCTGCATTATCCCCAGGGCCTGGGTCCCCATCATGGCTGTATGGAGCGGGGGTGAACAGTACCTTCCTGGGCTGCATGATTTGTCAGCAGAAATGAGGGAAGGGCTGACCATGGGTCCTGCAGGTCATGGTTCAGCAGTAGCCACTGATGTGCTGGTAGCAGGGAGCCTGGAGGGCACTCTTTGTGTCTGAAAGTGGAGCAGCAAGGGTCAGAGAAGTGGGTCCAGAACACCCATAGCAGCAGTGTGGGGAATGGTGTCCTGGGACTTGCATGCTCAGCCATGGTCTGTGGGGTCAAAGACGGGGGTGGGGGTGGGGGGGGAGTCCTGTGAGGTGGAGGGTGTGGCAGAAATGCCACCGTCTGTGTCTCTCTCCAGAAATCTGTCCCGGTCAGCTTGGGACACTGGGGTCGAATTCCTAAGGGAGAAGGGATTTTCCTCCCTACCTACATGACAAAAGCCTGGTGCCTAGGGTGTGGTCCCTCTGGTCACCTGAGTAGGGGGAGGGAAAAGCCCCTGCTCATCTGCCCAGGTGACCAGTGATACTTTTTAAATTGGTTGGCTAGTTGCCAACACTACTGGCTTCTATTGGGCTGGGCTGCTGAGGTCAGAAAGGCTATATAAGGGCCTAGTCCAAGAAAAAGAGGGAGAGAAGCCATTTTACCAGCATGGCCCAAACACCAGGACACAGGGAGAGAGTCTCATCCAACTGAAACGCACTCTCTCTGGAAATCTCCGAGCCAGATCTCTACCATCTTCTGGATGATACTTGTAAGTGTTTCTAGAGAGTTAGTCAGCTCACGGTGATGCATTTGCGTATCAAACGGCTACCTCAACCAGACTGTTTTTCTCAATGGTAATCCCTTGATAGTGCTCTACCTCTTACCCTATTCTAACCCTACCCTCTGTAACCAATAAAATTCTCCTTTGTGACTGGTATAGGAGACTTATTGAGGGGTGGGTTTAATTATGCCTAGGAGGCCCCTTAGGTCTGCGGACTAAGGGAGACTATCCTTTTTGGCCCCCAACTTGGGGAGGAGCCCCAAGTGCTTGTATTGGGTCGAGTACCCATAGGACTATTAGGCCTGTGTTTCCCCAAGGACACAGAACCTAGAAAGTCCCCTCTCGGGGTGGTGGCAGCACATTATCCCGGGACTCTGCGGTGGGGCTCGAAAGGGGGTCTGCCAGGGCTTAGGCACCTCTGGAGAGATGCGTGGAGTCTGGAAGATTGACAGGCATAGTGAGGTGGAAGGCTCAACACAGGAGCTCCCCCTACTGACCCGCCACAGAGGGCATGGGCTCAGGGTCCATGTCTGGGTCATGATGTGCGTGGCATTGGAGCTCTCCCCCCGCCCCACCACATCCCATCCTCCTCCACTAACCAACCCTAGTCACTGCAACTGGGACTACAGGAAGATGTGCTTGAAGACATCCCTGTTTTGGTGCCCTTTCTGGAGCTGGTGCTGGGTCTCTTCCTCTCCCCAGTTGGCAATGAGATCCCTTATCTCCCTGTAGTTCCAGTTGTAGTGACTAGGGTTGGTTAGTGGAGGAGGATGGGATGTGGTCATTCATGGTCTGGGCCCTGGCAGTGCCCATGGGGTCTCAGTGTCCATGGGTGGGTAAGGGCCTTGTGGCGAGGGTGCCGATGGTAGGGTGGATGAATGGAAGGAGTGGTGGAGGCATGTAGGAGTGTGTCCTGACGTGTGGCTCTCACTCTCGCTGCAACTGGGTGTGGCCCCTACTCCTGAGTGACTGGGGACACCCATACAAACTCAAACTTTCCAGGGGATTCCAGCAGACACACCATGATTCTGGCAATGCCCTTGCCCTGGCCTGGAAATTTCCAGTGTCCTCTACCTATAATATGGAGGCAGCTGGCCATGCCCCACCTGCTTCTGAAGTTTCCAGAGGTATCTGCCCACTTGCCCCTTGGATGCTCAGTGCTATCCCCTCCCCCAGCCTTAGTACTCTGGGACCCTGTAGCTGCAGGCCAAAAAAGCCTTGCAGCACGCCAGGTACACATGGCCCAGGTACTTGCTGGCAATGGCTAAGTGATGAAGGTCATAGGGTTTCTTCCATGCAGGCCCAGTCCCAATGTTCTGCCCCCTGCCATCATGACCCACCAGAGGTGAGCCACCCAGCCACCCACACTGGCTCCTGCTCTGGGGTGGAGGACGGGGCTTACAATGGGGTCCGAGTTCCTGGCTCTGGCCTCAGAGATCTGGTATGTGGGAGCCAAGGTTGCAGGGGTTCTCCTGGGCTCAGGGTCAGGTCTGTGTTACATCATGAGGTGCTTCATGATGGGGTGTAGGGGCATGGCCCAGGGACTCAGGTGCCCAAGTCCCGGGGCTTGTTCAGGGGGGACAGATGCCTCCCTTCCCCCTGCTGCCTGCTTGTGGCTGACAGATAGCTGTGGTCAGGAAGTGGGGCTGGGGAGAGGGGCTGTGCTGGCTCAGCTTTGGGAGAGCTTGGGGACAGGGCCTGCTGGGCACACAGCTGGAGCAAGGATGGGCTGAGTCTTAGCATGCCTCTCTGACAGGGGAGTAGTGGGGAGGCTGCAAAGGAGCCGGGGATGCTGGAGAACAGTGATCTGACTTGAATTGAAGGGGATCTGGTACAGAAGTATGATACGCTGGTATAACCTAAATTGATCCAATTTAAGACCACAATGAACCAGGTCTATCTTAGACTGGGTTCCACCATTTTTAGACTGGTTTATGTGTGTCAAACTTCTGTACAGTTATGGGTTTAGATTGATTTCGGGTCACGTAGACCAGTCTAATTGTTAGACCCTGACTCCATGTGGTACCCAATGACTAGGGAGATGTAGGTCCAATTACCCATGGATCCTGTTACTCATTAGCCAGAGCAGAGCAGGGAGCAAACACCAGCACACATTGCTCGCAACAGCTTTATTCAGAAAGGAGACAGCTTCCGGCCAGGTCCCTCACCGATAGAATATGGGGAGCCACAACGAACAATAGTTTTTTCCCATATTTATACGCTTTGGTTAATACTCATTAACATTCATTCTACCTCCATCCTGCCTTCTGTTTCACCCATTTCTCCTCCCATCTCAAGCTCTGCCTCTGTTTACTGTTTGCTTCATTAGCATGGAATTGCCTATGCATTTCATTCTTTTACATGACTTCTTGCTATGAGCGCATGTCTAAGATGTTGACTCCTTTTCTTCGGTCAATGGGTGGACGTTGACCAAAATCTGGAAGTTTCTGGAGGCTTCTTCACCAATCACCATTCATCTTTTTGCATATGTTCATCTTGGATTCTGATACCAATTACATGTTGTTTTTCACATTCCAGTCTGTTTTTCTGTCTTACATTGTACCATCTTCCACCTTTTTTGGGCCCCTGTATCTTATCTCGTTCCTAACTGTAGCTGGTTCACAGACTCACACAGATTCACTTGCTGCTTTTTCCTCAGAAAAATGATTGACACAGTTAAGATAGTTTCTTAGCATAAGCAAATGGATGGCTTAGCATAAGCATTCATAAGCAAAATCTGGTTGCCTAAGCATCTTGCAATATATTTTTAATATATCATTCTGCCTTGTGGTTAGCAGCTCTGCTAGGCCACAGGTCATGCCTTGTATTCAGCTGCAAATCCAGTGCTCTCTAAGATCCAGGTATTGTTACCCTAACACTAATGTGTAATGTCTGTACCTGATCTGGACACCTGACCCAACCACTCTCTAGATTCTTGGAATAGAGCACAGGAACATACTATGCGTGTGCTCCAAGACCTGAACACTATATTTACACACCACAAAATACATTAGGCACTCAGCTAACTTGATAACATCCTTTCTACATGTTTACAAACTAGGCTTCTATTTATTCACCAGAAATTTCTTCCTGAACTTGTATGATTTCCCCAGCCCTGCAACAAAGTTAAAAGTGACTTTTGAGCTGATTAGGGCCAACTGCAGGGCTTTACTATTTCACAACAAATGAGGTATGCAGAACAAAGGCACTTGTCCCCTGCAACTGGGCCTTGGCGATTTTTTTTTTTCTGCTCACATAACTGAATTCTCTGGGAGCACTTTCCAGGAAAGTTTGTATCAGCTACAGCAGAATAAAATATATAATTAGCTCTGGCCATGCCTTTTACTAACCTGTTACATTTATATTAACCTGATTTTGTTGACAGTCTTTTCAGGACTTCATAGTTCCACCATAGTCCTTTAGGCTGCAAACAGACATCACATTTATCCCAGGATAAACCATTTTGTCCCCAGGCAAAGTGAAGTTGTACAAATGTCCATGCCCCTAGTCCTGGGTTAAATCCAAAAAAACGTTCTGTGGATAAGAGCTGTAGTAACAGTTTATCCCAAGATACTGCAAAGTACATCTGTACAGTTATCCTGGACTTGTGGGACTGCATCAAAGGCAGAAAAGTAATGCTTCATTCAGCCACTCACTAAACCCTAATTAGAAGGGTGATGTCATGCCAATCTCAGGATATTTTTGTCTACAAAAACAAGCACAATTTATCCAGGAACAACTGCAACATGCCTTATTATGTTAAAGCCTCTAAAATACATTGTAGCATAGTCCATATTAGTTTTATTTCATGCTATCACCATTTGGTGGGAAAAATCCAGGATGATGACTCAGTAATGTAGGAAAAATGAAACAACATTTCAGAAATCAATACACTGGGAGAAAATCTCTTTCATTAATAGGTCTCAATGTGGAATATAATGTACCATTGACTACATACAAACTTTGGCTTCAGAAAAACTAACCAGGTTCCTCATAGAACCAAATCTCAATGTCCAGCATAAGAAATCTTGTTCAAAATGTTTGCTTAATACTAGAAAACATAGCCAATGTGCAAATCTTTAGGGGAATAATTACTCAAATTTGGTTCTTGAAGGCTACTGATTTTCATTAAAAATTGAGCTCTAAATAATAGAGAAGATGAGTGACAATCACATTTTGAAATGTCTAACAAGTTGTCCACCCTAATTTATGCTAAATTAAAATTGCAACAAGAAAAATATCTAAAAGAATGCTGTGGATTATGGAGGCCAGGGCAAGATTACTTTATTAGTTGTTCAGTTAGCCCTTACATTTCCTTATTGCAATTTGCAAGGACTGAGAGTGTAATCAGAATCAGATATGACACTTCTGAATAGTCCATCACTGACAGTCTTATTTTAATTCTGCAAATGGAAGACCCCAAAATGGTTCTTTCTTGCATAATCCTAAATAGAGCAAGCTATTGTTAATAAGCCTTTTTTCTTATGCAGTAAACTTTTCTCATTTTTGCTGCACAATTTGTTTACAAATGTCCGTATTCTTTGTGTACATACATATGTTTGGAGAGCTTAGGAAGAGGTTAGATTGCATTAAAAATAGCCACCCAATATAATTTAGTTCACCTGAGTATGGACCTTACACTTAGACCCCAAGGTAGGTGGATCTAAATGCAAATTCTACAGAAGTTCAGGACAGTTAATCAGTCTAAAAATGGCCAACCTGATCTAAGTTAAGTGTATCTCTGAGTTAGCCTAAGTTAGTATGAGTCCTGTGAGACCAATATAAGTGAACTTCTGTACAGTTCCCAGTGCGGCCCTGGGACTGGGAAATCCCAGCTGCTGGTCCTAGCCCAGGACTGTTCTTTCCTAACCCACCCCCAGCACCAGGGTATTTTTAGGCCCCCAGCCCCTCCCCCAGATGGAGAACCCTGTTCCCCTTGCAGCCCCATAGACCAGCCAGCTTCCCCAAGCCTGCCAAACTCCTATCCTACAAGCTGCTGCCAGTGTCAGGAGCCAAGGAAGAATGTCAGGGTAGGGGGAAGGGAGGGGAGGGTGGAATGGAGCAGGGTGGGTTTTCAGGGTGGGAGGTGTTGTTCATCTGGGAGTAGGGTGGTGTCCTGGTCCCAAGAGGTGGGGGAGAGAGCTTCCTCCCCACCACCCCCTCCCCCCTGTGGAACCCACTAGTCAACCTTGATCCTGTTAAACCCTGCTGGACCCCACCAAGCCCACACAGACTCCAACTTGTCCACCTGATCACCCCCTTGCAGCCAAGCTTGTCCCCCCAACCCCCTACTCATCCCCCTATCTCTACTTACTTTAGATCAAGTGGCTATTTTAACTCCATCCACCCCCCACCCCCCCACCAGCCTCCTCGAATGTTTGTGCATACCCTTTAATAGATCAAGAAACAAAGCCAAGCTTAAGGATAGATACAAAGATTCTGCTCAAGTTCCCTTCTGGGCACCTATACATGTGCTAATCTGTTGCTAATTAGCATGTGTTGGAGCTGACTTGATTAATCAAGTCTGCTGGAATGTGTTAATTAATGTGCTCCAGCAGCCTGTGCATCACATCTATTCAGCATCCCCACACTTCAAAAAGGTGGTGGGGGCACTTTAACTAAAGCTTGTCCAACCAAGCTCCCTCACCACTATTTTGAAGTATGGGATGCCAAATTTACATAAAGCTTCAGGTGCTTTAATTAGAGAAGTTCTTGGAGTTGCTAAAGCATATCCGCCCCTCCACCCTGGAACACATTTATAGATGCCCTCTGAGTCAAAAAAAAATACTAATAAAATTCATCCCAGAATAGCTTGCTTCTAGAAGGAAGAAGTTAATATTTCCAAAGAATGGTGGAAAATATGGTAAAAGGACATACATTGTCAAATGAAAACAGTATGCAGAGTTTTCAGGTGCTAGGGATAGAAGCAATTGCATCTTTTCATTTGACCCACACAAGCTGCATGATGCCTGCTGCAGGAATATGAATGTAACCTACTTTCTGTCACATCTAGGGCCAGATTTTGCATGAAAACAGACACTTGTCTCACACTGAAGTTCTTGAGCTTCACTAGAAGCTATCCACAAACAACATAGTTCACCTAACTGAATAATAGCAAGTAGCCTTCAGATCACTCAACTCTTCTCAGGCACAACTTGGTCCCTCCCCCATCCTTATTTCAGTGCTACTTGCATCTCTGTAAGGTGCCCAATGATTGTTCATATTAAATATCCCCACAACTTGAATCAGATTGCCTTAGGATTTGTTCACATGAGCACCCTCAGGAAGTTAAAGTGAATCAAGAAGGGTGTGGAGCTGGGTATACAAGCATTAAAATGCACTAGTGTCCCCAAAGGCTATTTTGCTCCTGAATAGCAGTATCTGTAGGGGGGTCTAATATATTTTATCCTATACACATTGACTTCACACCTTTTAAGTTCATTTATACTTTCCCTGAGAGTCCCCATTGAGACACCCCTTTATATTAGTACTGGCTCTACTGGGAAACTGAAAAAATAAAAGAACATAAATAAAAGAATATAATAATTAAAAAAAGAATTGCCTGCATCTCATCAGATATTACAAAATCAGTACTAAGTAGCGATAAAGCTGTCTCATATAATCAGAAACCATACATCCTGCAATTTGAGTCAAATAAATTTTCATTGAATTATTTTCAAACATTCTCAGGTGGAGGCAATAGATTTTAATCAGTCTTCTGGTGTCCAGAGATACCAGTGAAAGTGGTCTATACAAAAACTGTTGAAACCACTGTAAAGGTTATGCTTTTTTCAGCTTGTCTTATGTAAAGGGGCTTTTATATAGCTATGAAAGTAATCACAGAGCTTCAGTTATAAGCTTTAGAGACTGATCCATACTAAGCTGTGTTTACAAAGCAAAGCAAGATTTGCTTATGTATCCATAATTCCTTCCAAAGGCAGTGTCTGAGTTCCACCCTAATTAGCTATTGAATCTACCCATATTTCCACTCCTTCCCTATATCCTTTTGCCTACTTAAAAAGACTTTCTTACTTAAGATCAAGGGACTTTTAAGAACTGGCTTATTTGAAATAAAGTCCTTTAGAAAGTACAGCCAACTCTTTCGTTCTGTGCAACTAGAATATTGGACCAGCTGCTGTGTGAGAAAATTACAGCAAGAAGCTTGTCATGTTGCATTTTTTTTAATGTGTTGTTCTTTGTTGTTGTAACTTAAAATGAATTTAGATCTTATGAAAGATATCAGTT
Source organism: Alligator mississippiensis (assembly GCF_030867095.1). Taxonomy (NCBI): domain Eukaryota; kingdom Metazoa; phylum Chordata; order Crocodylia; family Alligatoridae; genus Alligator; species Alligator mississippiensis. The sequence continues at coordinate 21,782,519 of NC_081833.1, read as the reverse complement.
TAACGGTCTTACTGACTGAAGCACTCCATTTATCCACAGAACAAACAGCAACAGTAAAAGTTTGCCCCTACTATCTCCCTGAAAACGTATCTCAACATGAAGGATACGAATTGATTGCCTTTTAAGTTGATGACTTTGATCCAGAATATGTTCACTCACTAAGGTCTGGACCATGGCAACTTACATGGAGTGAAAGTCTTAAAAGTCAGTTTGTTCCATCTAAAGCTATACAGTCTGCAGCATATTCCATTGCTGTTGTCTGGCCTGGATTGCCATTTGAAGCTTTACTCCATTATAGGTGAAAGAATATAACTTCCATTTTTTCCCCAAGATTTTTCTGGGTCATCTGATGGTATTACCCTATGGAGGAATTATTATTTTTAGAATAACTGCATGTTAAATAGAGCTGGTTTAACATACAAACAAATGTTCATGGACCAATTTGGAAAACAATTGTTGCAATTTTAAACTTTTTGAAAAAAAATGGTCAATTTGGAACATTCAAAAGTTTTCATCTAGCTAACATGACTGTTATTTGTTCAGAAAGAAGGCCAAGTGTGTTTTATCTGCCAGCCTCTGTTTTCACATTGTCTTGTGCATTGTTGATATTTGATTCAATTATCTCTTTGTGAGGGCATGGGCTGGTTGTTAAGAGTACCTCATTCTCTCCTGTTTCCTCTACTGGGTAACCCCGACTTCAAAGCAGGCTACAATTCCCCTACCTGCTTGCTACAAACTTCCTAATACCTATGCTTTTAAAAACAAACAAAAATCCCTTCTCAGCCCTAATTTCATTGTTCATGAATGCAACGTCATTATTTTTGCCTCTTTTTACAGCACAGGACCACATCTGGAGTGCTAAGTACTCTTGATACCTACTCAACTCTACGGTGTTGAGCAGACATGCCACTGTAGATCACTACCACAGCAGTTGGTGACTACTGACCTTCATACCTGCTGGAGACAACCCATTGGAGCAAAAAATAAGCAGACAACACCAGTTGCTACCTAGAAAAATAACTACAGCAACAGTAGATTTAGTGTAATGTGCACATGGCTGTTTAACATAAGTCAAAAGCAAACAGGACTATATCAATACAAGTTCTGTGGTTAATAACTTTTTATCAGCCATGATCTATCTCACTGCTAGTGAGGTTTCTGATCTGCTCTGCATCACAACAACTTGACTCATACTACACAGTCAGTGTTGGTTCACATCAGGATTCTCAGATCCAGGGAATATGAAGCTGGAGCTGGAATAGCTTTTTCATTCTCTTTGAGCCTGAAATGCAAGAAGGGGTCACACAAGAATTAAACTTCTTTGGGTGTGTTCTCTTAATTAATGAGTCTACGGACAAGAATAATCAGATCATCTTGCTAATATTTAAATGTCAAGACAGCACACACTTTACAGAGGAGCTAATTCAGATGCTGTCTGATCCAGGGATGGAGTGCACAAGATACATTATCTCAGGAGTTTTCAGGACCCATGGGGAAACTGATGAGATAAAGCAGGCTGAAATCTCAATAGTATGTGTGTGGTAGCCACTGAATGTAAAGAGGACTTTCAGATGTCTCAGTGTCTAGGCAAAATTTCAAAATTACATGAAGAACTGTGGAAATCTGAATCTAGACAACACTGAGACATTGCTGTCAAGGGAGAAGCAGTCCAGAGAACTGCTTATCTCCTTTTAATCTTTTCCATTGTTTGTGGTATCTCTTCTAAAATTAACTCACCCTACAGGAGATGTCCCAGTGGCTAGTATGCAAGTCTGTGGCTTGAGAGACCAAGTTTCAGGTTTTTTGTTTTGCCCCAGACTTCGGTGATCCTAGGAAAATCAGTCTTGTGCCCCAATTCTCCATGTATAAAATGGGGATAATAGCACTTTACTACCTCCTAGCAGTGTAGTGAATATAAATACATTAAAGATTGCGAACTGCCGAACAACTATGTGGACAGAGTTATAGAGAGAAAGAGCCCTGGGGTCCTTTTGGAATCTCCATTTCTATTGGATGCAGCAAAAAATACTCCTTCATCTATGATTAACCAGCAAAATGTGTGCCACCCCATCAAGCACAGAGGTAGCTGTGCTGATGTACACTTTGGTAAACTCCAGGCTTGACTATTGCTACTCATATGTGGGAATGGTGCCACAGGAGAGGTGGCATCTTGCCCTGCCTCTCTAATACATTTACAAGGATAGCTGCCATGCTATATTAAACTTACAATCAGAATATTATTCTCTCTTTTCCTTCCCAGCCACAGAATAGGTATGGAAGAAATTTTAAAGATCAGTAGGAAAAAATAAATAACCTTGGCTTGTTTATTTTTCCCCCAAGGCTGACAAAATAGTCAAATAGTATATAATTTTTCTTTCATATACAAATACTGCAGCATACACTCAACAGTTTTCAATACAGAGCAGCGGTCAGAAATAACCATTAACTTGTTCCATGTGTTGACTGTTTATTCTCCTAGTACCTTTGTACTCGGTTAGAGAAATGAGCTTTGATTCTTCCCAGAATGTCTCTTGTTTAGTTTTGTGGTCATCTTCAACTTTGCTGTGCTTTGTCCTCTTTCATGTGGCTGTCGTGGTACTTCTTTATTCTGCATTTTTTATTGATTTGGTCAAAAGTAATTAAAGAGATCATTCTTTCTCAATTACGTTTCCTTGAATTTTCTGAGGCTGGTAACTCTTCTCCCACCCCTTCTCAAATTAGCTTTGTTCTCACTATGAAATTAAACAGAATAGCCTGTTCTTTTTTATTCTTTCTGTTGTTGTTTTTCACTTGAATAGAGACTCTGTGCTCTAGAAGATATTGATCTAATAATTTTATTAGGAATTCCTGCCTTGGTTCATGAACTCTAGTTCTGTATGGGGGGGGAGGGGAGAGGGAGGGGTATTATTCCTCTATCACCCTGGGGGGGGAAAATGTCAGTTTTGAAAACTGTTTGCATATCCTTGAGTGGAGCTCTTCAACTATTTCCTAGACTACCTTATAGTACAGCAAGAACCAGAAGAATAATTCTTCAATAATGTGACTCTGAAAGGAAGACCTGTTTTCCTTATCAACAAGAATTACATTAATTTCTATTAGAATTATAGGCAATGTGTAGGGGAGGCACAGGGGGCACATGCCCCTCTCCCCCGAAATTGGCCCTCGCCAGCCAGGGAGTGGGGGTGCCCGCCCCCCAGAAGTGCCGACATCACTGCCAGTTTGCCGCCAGCGCTTCCAGGGTCGGTGATCAGCTGCTGGGGGACCCCCCCCCTCCCCATCGGCAATCAGCTGGTGTTGCCACCCCAGAACCAGGAGGCACCAGTTGCCCATGATTAGAATGTACTAATGGATAACCAAAATGTCTTCATTTAAAATGACAAAAGATGAGGGGGAGTATATTTGTGATGTTTACTTCAACAGAGGAGAGTATCTAAAAATACTAACCAAGCATGGATACATTTTCGTTGATCACACATATTTCCAAATAATGAATAGAAGATATCTGGAGTTGCATAAAGCTAAAATTTCTGGTAGGTGGCCCAATGAAAATGAAACAAAAACAAAACACAGGGATATAAAATGCATAAATAGAGGTGTGTGTGTGTATATATATGTGTGTGTGTGTGTATATATATATATATATATATATATATATATATATATATATATAATATATATATGTATTATATATATACACACACATACACACACACATATATATAATATATATGTGTGTATGAAGTATGCAGTATATAGAAATGTGCATGCATTTTATGTCACTTTATGAAAATATTTAATAGGAAAGTTAACCATGAGGGCCAAAGACAAGCTTGCAGCAATTCCATTGAAGTTAATGGAGTTACATCAAGAATTAATTTGACCCAAATATTTAACTATTCAAAAAACTGTAACAAAATTAGGTCAGTAGTCAATGGAGACAAGGAAATAAAAAGAACTTGATGAGGAATATAATAAGCAGAGGAAAATCAAGTTTATAAACAATAGCAGGCTATTTGAGCTTGTTTAAATACAAAAACACCAAGATTGTGGCTGCTATCTTTCTACACATGTGGCCTCCCTCACCATTGCATCAAAATGTTTCATAAAAAGTAACAAATTTATTTTTAAAAACTCCTGTGCAGATGAAGTGTAAACAGAGAAGTATTATTTCCATTTTACAGTTGGAGAGTAGAGGCACAGAGATGTTAAGCAATGGAAGAACTCCCATTAACTCTGTGAGATTTGGATTAGATCCTAAATGATTTGCTTAGAATCACAGAGGAAGTCTGTGTCTAAGCTAGAAACTGAGCCTGCATATCCTGAATTTTATTTTTATGCCCCACCCACAAGACCAATCTTTCTCTTGCTCTGTGTTCTTCTTTTGGTTCCTTGGTCCCTTTGCAGCCACAGATGGGGAATCATGGAACAGTAGCTGTTGCAACAGCTGCACAATACTCAAGGATTCCCCTTGGCAAAGGGAATCCTCAAGTGGCCAATTTACAATGCCATGCATCACCAGAGCGGTGCAAGATAGCTTTAATGAATCACAGTATTTGGCCAATATCTGAGAGTTTTTTTGTTTTTGTAGAGTTTTTGTTTGTTTAAAGTTACAGCATTTTATTAATGCTTCTTTAAGCATACGGTTAATATTACAGTACTCACATTCTTAATGAAGCCTTTTGACTGGGAATCTTTGTGTTTAATTGAAAATTCTCCTTCAGTCTTCATGTCTGTTTCATATTTCCTTGTTCTAATGAAAGAGAAAAGGCCAGTACTAAGCACTTGCTGTAAAAAAGTGAAATAAAATAAAAGCTCTTGAGTACCACACTGGGACTCCACTTGAATACTGCCTATAAAACACAAGAGTCAGAATTCAGTCCAGAGGATAGCTTTAGGCAACCCAAACCCAACTAACCACCTGAACACCAAGAGTGTCACAAGACCTAATTACAATTATTTATATGATTAAGAGTTATTTCACCAGGTTGATACTGTATTTGCTTCTGGCTTACCAACTCAGTCATATGGCTAAGGGGTGTTCTGTGATGGAGGTAGCATAAATTCAAAAGTTATTCCAAAAAAAGAAAAATACCTAGGACATGTTAAGAATGAAGTCAGAGCATCTGCCACAACACTGGGGAGCTGGAGGAACATGTGAAAGGGCTACTCGAAATAATATATCCATTTCCTCACAAAGGAAAACTGATGGGATTTAATGATACAGCAGACATGCATAGAATGCCCCAGGACAGACCTGGGTGGTACAGCCTTATTTGCAAGGCTTGTAAGCTTTCAGATTTAGGTTTGCAAGAAAAGAACTATAGCCAATCAGGTAGCATCTAGCTCCCCCTACTGTAGCTTTTCTGTAGTTCTTTTATATCCAGAGCTGCTAGGATGTAACACAAATGACAAACCTTAATCATCCTCCTGGAAATGGTTTGGATGATTTCCCATGCAATCTCACTTTGGTTCATGTTTCATATAATAATGTATGAAGTTTGATATTTGTAAATATACCAGTGCTTGAAACATACCCAGCTGTGTGATATCGTGTCTTGCTGTTCCTGTAATACTGAAAATCAGAAATGCTCACTAGAACTGCCCCTTTGGCTTTTAAAAGGATGAAAAATCCCATTGATTCAGAAACATTAAACACAAACCTCTCATGAATCTTGCATGTAATGTTATAAAAATGATTTGGATCATTTCAATAAGATTCTGTTGAGTTTAGTGGATACAACAGACCAGTATTGTTTTCCTTCATTTTTTCTAATATCTAGCACTGCAAATTAAAACAATTGTGTTGATATATGATGGAGTTGTAGCTATATTTGCCCTGTTTTAAGGCCTGATTGTGTTCTAGTCCGATATTGTCTGACAAGCAAGTAGAACATAAGAACAAACCCCATCTTTACTCTGTTACCATTACACTAAATACCATATTTACTTGATTAGAAGACAAGGTTTTTCCCCCTATTTAACATGGGGGGAAAAGCCCCTTGCCTTAGTGTCAAGCATGAGGCGGGGGGGGGGGGGGGGGAGGAGGAGAGGGGCAGCAGCTGCTGAGGCTCTGGCCCAAACCCAGAGTTTGGACTGAAGCTGGAGCCAGAGCCAGAGCCATAGCTGTCACCCAGTTGCCTCTGCATGCCCTGCCATTCCTCCCTAATAGCCCCCAGTATTTTCTCCTGGCCACACCACTCCTCCATCTCTCTCCCCCTCTGCCGCACTCCTCCTTACCTTTGCTCCAAACCATCAAGTTCTGCCCCTGCAGCAGGCCGGGGCATGGAGCATGGCTCCAGCCTGGCCCTATAGCAGTGGCACAAAGCTGACACTGCTGTTCCAGCCCAGCCCCATAGCATCAGTGCTAACACCCTGCCACTGCTGCTACAGGGTTGGGCTGAAACAGCAGTGCCAGCTCCATATCACTGCTATGGGGTAGACTGAAGCTATGCTCCATGTCCTGGGCTGGAGCAGGGATAGAGCTTGCCCATGCAAAGCAAAGGCCAGGTGTGAGGGGGGAGATGGAAGAAAGGGGGGCAGGGACCTAAGGCTGCAAGTGGCAGAAGCAGCATGGAGAGGGGAGGAGCAGGGAACAGGAGGAAGGGGACTAGGGGTAACCTGAGTCTGTGGGGGAGCAGGCACAATGGGGGCTAAGTGTGGTTGGTGGGGAGACAGGCAGCAGGGGGCAAGTTCAAGCTGCCTGCCTCTCACTGCCTGCCCCCTACCACCTGCCTCCCATTGCCTACCCCATTACTGCCCGCCCCACTCCTGCCCTACCACATGCCCCCTTACTGCTTCCCCCAGTGTCTGTGCCCTACCTCCTACCCCATTACTACCTCCCTCATTACATCTTTCCCTACCGTTACAGCAGTTGGGAGAGGGGGAGGGACAAATTTAAGATGATCCGCAAATAATTAGATGCCATACATGGAAAATTTTAATTTATATTATAAATTATAATCTTATATTATAATTATTATAATCTTATTTTATATTCAGGGTCATCATGTATGTGAGTGATTACAGTAGTTGTGTTGTGCTGCTCATCACGAGTATTTGAGAGAGAGAGCGAAAGCGAGAACATGGCTTTTAGCATCACTGCAACTTGTCCTGGGAAATATCTAGTGGTAGGAGCAAGGCAAGAATGGACTCAGATACTCTGATGGTAAAAATAGTATAAAAAAACTTAATAAAAAGGAACTAAGATCCTGAGAAGGGAAGGAAATCACAGTGAAAGAGTAAGACAAATAGAAGAGATATCAGAAGGTGAGGGAAAGAGAACTGGAGGATGAACATTAAAGTAACTCAAATTTTTTTTGAGTGGACTCTTCTCACCTTATTCTTGAAACATCATGTGTACACAAATTGGATTCTTCTCCATAATATGCAACTCTGCTGCATTCCTGACTTCAGTCTCTATTCTCTTGAAGAACAAGCATAAACCTTGTGGCAGAATGCCATCTCAATATGGCCTGGCAGCCCCATCCCCATGTGCTTCAGGTAACCCTGGAGTATAACCTGAGCTGGATATATTCCTGAGGGAGGGGGAAACCTGTTCCTGTGGATGTGAGAAGCTACAGGTATCAGGCTGGGAGGGGAGGTGAATGCCCCTGTCACTCTGCCCGGTAACCAGTGATGCATTTCAAAGGTTGGCTGGCAGCCAATATCTGCTGGCCTTTATTGGATCCGGTAAATGAGGTCAGAAGGTCTATATAAGCCAAGACTGCTGGGGGCAGGCAGCCCTGATGAAGACCCAGAGCAGCTGAACGTGTGCAGCTCTCCCTCTCTCTCTCTGTCTCTCGAAATATATGGACACACTATGAACTGCCTGCCTCCAGAGGAAAGCTCTATCAGCCTCTGGATAATGCTTGTGAGAAAGCTACTTGAAACCTGCAAACCTGACTAGATGCAGGCAGTCCTCGACTTACAATGTTTTGAGTTACAATGTTTCGCACTTACAACGTTTGTAAATTGACACCGTGTTTCAACTTTATGACATCAGTTTTGACTTACAACGTTTGATCCGATGCGACGTCATGCCAGCGAACAAGTTCGCTGTGTTGCTCATCTCCCTGGAGAACATCTGTCCAAACTTGCTTGGACACTTTCTTTAAGAAAGCAGACACAACTGCTGAAAAACTTTCAGCCAAGTCTCCTGAGAAGACTCCAGCCAAGAACCCTTCAAAAAAAACAACCAAGAGCCCTTCAAAAAGTCCAGCAAAGTCACCTCAAAGAAGTCCTTCCAAATCAATATGATTGCTATTTATGATATAAATACATTAATGTAGCTATATTACTCATCTGTAATTGATTGAGTACAAAATTCTGAGGTATTTGTGGTGAAAATAGGGTATCAGGCTTTGGTTCAGGAATCAATCCCCCATTTATAACATTGTTTCTTATGAGAAAACTGGTTCCGAATTACATTTCAATTTAAGATGCAGTTTTCAGGAACCAATTGTGTTGTTGAGTCCAAGGACTGCCTGTATATATCTTGCAGTAACTCAGATGTATGATCAAAGTCTACCCAGCCACACAGTTTGCTCTAAGGTATTTCTCCGATTTTGCTGTACCCTATTCCAAGCCTACTCCTTGTAATCAAGAAAACTCTCCACTGTACCTAGCATGGGAGACGTATTAGGAGAGGTTCTAGATTATGCCTTGGGGTCCCCTTGGTCCAGCTGACTAAGGGAGACCACTATTTGTGCTTCAGACTAAGGGAAGCACCCCAAGTTCTTGCAGTGGGTTGAGTACCCTTCCGATCTATAAAGCCTGTGTACCTCAAGAAGCACAGAGCCACTAACAAACTGAGACTCTCGAGTGGTGGCAGCGTTACTCCCAGGATTGTGGATGAGCTCCAGGAAGAGGGTCAGCCAGACATAAGGCACCCCCAGGGAGACACTCAGAGCTCGGTAGGTGCAGTGAGTTGGGTAGCTCAGCACAGGAGCACCCCCTACTGGGCTGCCACAAACCTTAATCTGAGTTCCCTTCTTAATGGCAATTTCTAGGGTTCCCCCTACCAGCTTTCCTAGCTTAATTCTCTACTCACTCAGAGCCACTCTACACTTTATCTTTGTAAATGGGAACTAAAAGGTCCTAGCTTGTCTGGTAGAATGACACAACAGAATACTTATTTGTATCTAACATACCCTAAAGCACATATATACAGGATTGTACATGTAGATGTTCAGGCTTACAGTTATAATTTTACCAGCCTAGATGCATTAGAAACTGAAAAAATTAGGTTGAATTTGGATAGGCAATGCTTTGTCCTACAGGTTTTGATTGCAAAATCAAAACCCAGCAAGGACTGGATCAAAATTAATTTCCAAAATCATGACACTTTTGAAAACCCATTTTGTAGACATCAGTATAATTGTATAGATTATTTAGTATTCATATATCTACTTTTTAAAAATAAACACATTTAGAAAGCAATCACCTCATCGGCAACCAGGAGAAACTTTCCAAAGCAAATAATATTTTATTGTTTATTTAATTACATTAATTTATTAATAAATTTGTTAAATTAATAATTGGACACTACTCTTCAGACTGTGGGGGATGGGAGCAAGGTGGGCTGTCAAGGGACACTGGCGGAGCAGGGCAGGCAACAGACATACAAAGGTTAAGCAGAACTCACCCACTGCTACTGCTGTTACCATTGTCCCCCGCTGACCTGGGGGTGGTGGGAGCCCCAGATCTGCTCCTAGCTCACTGCAGCCAGGGGCTGTGGAGACCAGCCACTCAGGGTGCCAGGGTCACCTGGGGACAATGGCAGTGGTGTGTAGATTCCCCTTTTTGGCACCTGTTCCCTGTCTGCCGCTCCCCCACAGGTGTTCCTTGCTGCTTGGAAGTATGTGCTAGGATGCTGTCCCTGCCCAAGTCAACTCCTTGTGCAACATGGCCCCCCAGCTGGAGTGGGGCAGGAGTGGCTCCAGGGTTTCTCTCATGCCTGCAAAAGCTGGAGACAGAGATGGCAGCAGGCAGGTTCCCCCTTCCAGCATTTGCTCCTATCTAGCAGGGGACTTGGAGGGGTGGGGGCAGCCGGGAGCAGGTGCAGGAAATGGAAATATGTCCTCCATTGCTGCTATCCCCTGCTGAGCCTGACACCACGCAGCTGCAGCTGGAGTGGGGCAGGAGCAGCTCTGGGACTCCCCTGTACCCAACTCCGCCAGAAACTGTGGCAGCAGCATCTGGTAGAACTTAGAAATAAACTGGTGTTTGGAGACTGGAACATCTGCCTATATTCCACTTCAGGGTTGGCATGAGTCTATATTGGTTGTGTGCAAAAAACACATACCCAAGAATAATGATCTGTCACAATGTATATCTTCAGAAAAGAACAGTTACAAGTAAGTACATTCCTGGTCCAAGTTTTAGAAACTGGCTTTTTCTTTTAGGTTAAATGCAGTTGGATCAGCTAACAACTTTCCATGAGAAAGCTTATTCTTTAAATACTTTAAGCACTCAAGCGTAGTAATTTAAATGCGCTTGCCTTCTGAATGGTGTTTGTAGATGACACAAATAATATGTTTATGTATGCTGAAATTATTCAACTGGATTGTCTTTCTCCATATGAAAATTAGCTATCATTTATGCTTATTATGAATATTTATAAATTTAGCACAAGAAAACTGACTTGCACAAGTGTATTATAGCTGTTGTCCTTTACTACCCTGATATTTACGACCTGCAGCATAATATGATTACATGCTTTTGACTCGCTTTCTAGGAACCAGCAAAAGAAGATGTCCATGTTCCTCAGGAAGAGATGACTACTACAAAGGATTCCCCCAAGCCAAAGGTGAGTTTAAATTACTCACTAAAACAATTAATCTAACAAGACACTTAAGCAAATGGTTAGCTTTAAACAGAAGGACTTCTCTCACTTGTTTAGATACTTGCATATATGAATCAGGGCTTGACTGTCTACTGTACAGCATGGTATTATGTTGATGCTTTCGATTTTATTGAAACTAATTTGAAAGTGTGTTAAGAAACCATTTTTTTTGCTGCCTGATAAACATTCCAAACCCCAGTTCTCCTGTTCTTAAACTCACTGAAGTCAGCAGAAAGATCGCCTAAGAAATGACTACAGAATCAAGTCCTACTTTGCTAAGAGAACTGTTGCAAGCTTAGCAATATTAGTGTTATTCCATTGTGTTAATTTAAATGTACATGTTTCAAAAGGCAGACACTTAAGCTATATTAAACTCAGCTCAGAAAGGGATAACCCATTAAAATTATGCTTTTCATTTCTTTAAATTGATTTATATTGATTTTAGAGCACCTGTAAGCACCATTCATTCAGAAATCTCTAGAGCCAGATTTTTTTACTGGTGCATTTTGGTGTTGCTCCTCTAAGGTCAGTAGAGATACACAGATTTACACCTGCTGAATATCTAGCCTATAGACAGCTTTTTTTCAGCCTTTACCCAAAGTGACCCAAATCCATTATTTTAAATATTGAAGGTCTTAGAAATATTTAACTCAAATGCCTCCTCCTGCTAAGCACAGAACAATTACTGTGGCAAGTCTGCTGCTGTAATTCATCCAAGATCACCCAAGCATATGTTCTAGTTGATATGTACTTAGTCCTGTCATATAAGTGTGCAGAATTACAGTATAGTTTGTGACTATCTACACAGAAGCAGTTCCAGCGCTATCAATTTAAAGAAAACCTTGGAAGCTGGTTACTGCATTGACCATTCTAATGTACATTTCACTTTCCACATTTGGATTTTACAATCCATCAATAAGCTCCTTTTTTCAGTGTGTGTTAACCTTTTCCTTGGTTTAAATCTGCTAAATCTCCCTTCTGTTTAGCACAAAACTGAATGTGCTATGGAGGATGGAGAATGGAGGATGATTTGATCATGATTTTGCCTCAGTGTAAACGTAACAAAGAGAAAGCAAAATAGAAAGTGTTGTGTGCAGGGGCAGATCTGATGGGGAGAAGGGTGCACTAATGCACTTGCACCTTCCTTTGATTCCTGGTCCACTCAAAATTTAAAACCAGCTGCTTGACAGGGGCAGCTGCATTTCTAATCAGGCAGTGCTAAGGAGCTCGATTGACTTCATGGCTCACTATTAGGGACCTACCCAAATCAAGGAGGCAGACAGCCAATTTTGCAGGCAGATCATGGAGCTGACCGCCATTTTTGTGGGCCCCACCACGCCTACTGCCGGCCCCACCCCTACTGCTGATTAACCAAGACGGTCATCTATGGTACAGCCCTGCCCATTCACCGTGCAGAGAAGCATAGCATAATTCTATATTATTATTATCCATAATTATATATTATAATATTGCATATTATAATATAGAATGTATATAGGAGCACATACATACATTTATATATTTTTATTTTATTTATTACATAAATACATACATAGATTACATAAATACACATATATACAATTATCTTATCTATATATATTACATAAATCAGATAACATTACAGAAGAAGACACAGATTTTCCAGCACACCAAGGCAAAGAAACACTATGAAACACACGCTATGAAACACACCATTAAGCATGCTGGAAAGGCAGCTGGCAAGCCTTCAGGGAGGAGCAGAAAAGGGGGTACAGGGAGAGCTGTATGTCCCCATTCCCCCCCCCCCCAAACTGAGATGCAGCCTCTTTGCTACAACAACCATGCATGAGGCTTCCACTAGTTCTGCAGGCAGCAAGGAGAGGGGAGCAGTGCCAGTGCCACTGCCTGTGCCTGAGTCTGCATCCCTTCCAAGAGCACCAGCCATAACCTCCCCCACCCTACTACCACCATGACAACAAGCACCAGCACCAGCATGACAGTCTCCTCCACCCCCATTTCACTTCCCATGCTGAGCCTTCCAGTGCCAGAGGAAGAGCTGGATCTAGATCTGGATCTGAGTGCCCTAGCAAGGGAAATTCTGGGAAAGGACGGGGAATCATCTGAGTTTGTGCTCCATACCCCACAAGTTCCCCTAAAGCCAGGATTCAGGTGGTGCATGCGGGCACTTGGTATGATGGGATCATGAGCACCATGAGCCGCCTGAACCCTGGCCACTCAACTAAGGAGAAGGGCTGTCCATTGACAGCAAGCATCTCCCCAGTGATCAAGGTGACTTCGCTCGCCTTGGGAACATGCCCCCCTTTCTGTTCACCTTTCCCCCACTGTTCCAGGGTGGCCTGCCTCTGCTTTGGGGACACGGGGGCTTTGGAGCAAGAGGGAGACTTCCGTTTGGGCATGCTCCTGTTGGTGCCAGGCTATGGAAGAGCAAGAGAAAAGGGGTGGTGCTTGCAAAGATGCATCGGCATCCCCGTGGTTCTCGTTTGTTTTTTGTTCCCTTGCTCCGGCTGGTTTTGGCTTGGCAGTGCAGGCAGATAGCATATGCAGGATTATCTGCCAGCTCAAAATGATCCCAGACCACACTACCCACTCACTTCTGGGGTGCAGGTACATGTGTGATGAAGGAGCTGCACAAGGCAGGTCCGCAGGTGGCCTCACACTTCACCTCTGACATCTGGAGCAGCCGGGGTGGAGATCACAGGGCACTGGTGCAACCAGTCAGGCTGTCGATGGGCTTTCCTTCAAGATGAGGTGATGGATGAGTCCCACACGGCAACAGAGATCATGAGGGCCATGAATCACTTGGTGCAGGAGTGGCTCATTGGGCAGGGTGAGCTCACCCACTGGTTCATGGTCACCAACAATGGGGCCAATATGGTCAAGGCGGTCTGTGATGCCAACTTCGTTGGCGTCCACTGTGTGGCACACAAGTGCAGTTCATAAGCTCATCTGTGAAAAGTGGTTTGTAAATTCCCTTTTGAAGATCAGGCCTGCGAGATTGGAGACAGGTGGCATTCTGTTCTTGTCTTTGGTAGATGTTTGGTGTGTGCTCATTCTGATGCCCAGTTGTTCCTTGGTGTCTCCATGTAATTTCCATTAGGGCACCAAGTGCCCTGATAGAGATATGTATTGTATTATGAAAATATCTCCACACTGGAAATATTGTTGGCAAGTTTTGCATGTCTTGTCATAGCATAGCCTTGATCCATTCGGTGTGTTTTGGGCTGTAGGAAGTTGGCTTCTGGTGGTGAGGTTAGCGAGGTTCAATGCTTGTTTGAATTTACAAACCACTTTTCACAGACGAGCCTCTGAACTGCACGTCATCAACATCCTAGGTACAGAAACTCACGGACTCAGTATAGACATTGGAATTCTGACACACTACAACCTGCCGGACATCTGTCTCCCCAGGTACCTCTCCACTTTTCCCTGTGCTGCTACACCCCCCTTCCTCCCCACCCCAGCCTGTCCCTCACCCCTTGATGCCTCCATTTCCATTTTTACTGACTGACTTTCTTGCCTGCAGTGCATGTGAGCCTCTGGCTTCTTTACTATTCCTTCCATTCAGGAGCAGCACACACACAAACTGCAGGTGCTTCCTCAGCCTGACAAAGGGTTTTTCAATCCAAAACCTTGCTAAGATATATTTCTCTAACTGTTCAGTTGGTCTACTAAAAGATACCAGATTGAGCCAAAGAACCTTGTCTGCCAGTGCCATGTCCTTAGCCCAACACCCCTAGCACCTGTCCCCAGTCAGCTGACCGGAAGGACGCAGGGCCCGGGGCACATCTAAGCCCTAGGGCTGGGGCTGGCAGGGAGAGTTCTCTGGCAACTGCTGGAGAAGAAGCTTCTGCAGGAGAGGAAAGAAAGGCTCTGACAGTTTGGCTGCCTGAGATGTTGCTAGTGCTACTGTGCTGCTTACTAAGTTATTACCTGTTGTTATTTAAAGTGGTGGACCAGTCTGAGTCTGTAGGGGAGGAGGAAGCCTCATTGGGGCACACTACCATGTTGTGTAGGGGCCCCAGCGCCAGTGAGGGTGCACCTTAACACACACAAAGTCACACATCACGAGTTTTGCTTGTCAGCAGCTTGAGGTGCAGTTTTTCGGAAGTCCCTGCATGTATCTCTTTGAAACCTGGCAGGCTTCATGGCTTCAGAAGGGGCTACCATCTCTGCTGTTTTCATCCAAATCTGCCAAAAAATGACAACGTTATAGGCAGTTTCATGATTCCCTATTATTGCCTATGGGCAAAACATCAAAATAGCATTGATACAGAGAAACAGTTTTGACGAAACGAAACGGAACAGAACAGTGCTTTGACATGAAATGAAACTCAAAACAAAACACTGTCCTGTCAAAACGAAACGGTGCTGTTTCACACAGCCCTAATGGGCATCCCCTATCTGTGGCTTTTGGCATACTGGGGACTTGAAGATGGAGGTTCCTGGCTAACAGGTCTTGCTTCTCTGTTTGTGGTCAAACTAGTTACCATATTTGGGGTCAGGAAGGAGTTTTGTCCCATGGCCAGATTGGTATAAACTCTGGGGATTTTTGAAGTGGCAGATAAGGCAGGGTGCAGAAAGCAGAGCAGCAGACCAGGTAGGGGAAAGGGATCAGTGACACTCAGGTAGTTCATACAGCTAATTTGTAGCATACCTGCTAAAAAGGTTAGCCCCTACTGTTTAAAACAAACAACAAATAAGATTCCAAAAAGCATATCTTTGAAATTATAAAGGTTTTATGAGAGTGTCAGATGTCTAGTTTAGAATCACTTCGATTACAAATGCTGCTGTTCATAAAAAGCATTGGCTGGCCTCTCTGTACTGATGCAATGCGTTTTGTTTGGTACAGAGAGACTGAGACAGGAGCTAAAACCTTCCTCTTAAATTATGCATTACTTTTTTTTCCCTGCAAACCTTTAATGTGTGCAAAGAAGAAAATCTCCTACTGCATACTTTCTAAGGAGCATAGTAAAGAAACCCCTTTTGCTCCTATGGATTTTAGGCAATCAACCCTAGAATAATCTCTCTCCTGCGCACCTCTGCAGGACTTTAGGAGATGCATAGGTCTGCAACCAATTCCCATGTATACTTTGGGTATTTCTGCATAACACAATGTAGTGCCATGCAGAGATCTGAGCCAGCTTGTGTACAAGAAACTGTATCTGCAAGGCACTACATTGTACTATGTAGACATACCATTTGTCTCTGTCCAGGGACACCCACATTATACGTTGCAGTGAACAACAAATTTACTCATGCGTTCATGCACAGTTAGCCCTGCTTTCATTACATGAATTACAAGGTTAACAAAAAATATGCAAAAAGTAATGCATGTGCATGTGCATAGCATGCAGTTTTAAAAGGATGATAACAGTGAAATAAAAATAGATTTTCTCTGGAACGCTCAAAGATACTACTTTTAAGTGAGAGTTAGTTCCATGACACGTATGAACTTTTTATCTTCTATATCAGAGGTTGGTAATTATTTCAACTGAAAGGCCACTTAACGAGTTTTGGTGAACTGTCAAGGGCTGTGTGGCAGGGCACTGTTGGTGCCTGCCACTTAAAGATCAGACCCAAGCAGCCAGCAGGTGCTTGATTGTGGCAGCCATTTTAGATCCCTGGCTGCCTATATAAATAGATCAGTTCCCTGCTGGCAGGCCAAGCAGCAACATCATCTAGCTGCAAGGCTGCTGGTATTGTCTTGGAGGTAAGGGAGGAGCTGTAGGGGATGGCTTGGAGACTCCTAGTCCTGGGCATGACCTAAAACTGCACCCTGCCAGGAGTGGGTGGCCTGGTGGGGCTCTCAGTGGTGTGGGAGCCCCCAGGAAATGCCAGGCCAGTTACCACCCCAGTGAAAAGTGGGTCAGGGTGCCTTAACCCCAGCTCCCACAACTGGGTGGGTCACCTGCTACTAGGGCCCAGAGAGCAGACCCCAGAGGAGAGAGTGGGGCTAGAGACTCAGACCTGATAGAGAGAGTACCCTTGGCTGGTCAATGCTGGGGCCAGGACCAGAACGGTCAAAAGGGCCAGGGGCCCACTGCGAGGGATGCCCGGAAGCTAAGAAGGCCTGGGGTTTCTGACTGGCCTTGGAGGTGAGGCCAGGGCCTGTACGGCCAAAGGTCCCAGGGGGATGCCACCTGAGAGGAGAAAATTGTTTCAGGGAGCTAGATAGCCTGAATGAAGGCAGGATAGGCTGCCAGAATGGAGGGATCTCAGAGGGGTCCTGATTAGAGAAGTCTGGGGCCCAGTGTGGGGCTGGCAAGATTAACATCAACAGATGCCATCTGCGAGGCATGGGCTGCAGTGTAGGGGAGGTACAGAGCCGCAGATAGCGCCCCCTGACTCAGGGCAAGAAATGGGCAGCCTCCCACCTAATTAAGATCATTAACCAATTAACAGCAAGGCATGACAGGAGAGAAGGCAGGCAGTTGGCCCAGAAACAGGTGGGTGGGCCAAAGGCGAATCAGCACTGAGAAGAACCCCCCTGTTACAGGCTGCAAGGATTTATGTGCGTTTGTTAGAGGTGTTAGCAGTGATTGTATAATAGCTCAAAATACAGTCTTACTCTTGTATATTGCGTGGCGGGGGTAAGGGGGTGTTTGTGGGGGATGTTGGGAAGTGGGTAAGTGTGTGTGGGGGGGTATGGGTGTGGTCAGTGGGGTGTGGGAGGGAGGGTTAGGGTGGGTGTTGTATGGTGGAGGGTGGGAGTGTGTGTGGGGGATATGGGGGTCTGTGGGTGTGTAGGGGATTATGGGGGGGGCTGTGGGAGAGTGTGGATGTGCTTGAGGTTATGGTGAGGGTGGGGTATGTGGGTGTGTGTATGTGGGCCGCAGGGAGGTCCTCGGAGTCTGTGGAGTGTGCGAGTCCCTGGAGCTGCATGTGGTGGCATAACTCACAGCTGCTGCACTCCCATCCCAGTCCCCGGCTGCACGTGGTGGCAGCGTGACCAGCCCAACCCAGCCCCATAGCATGCAGCTCCTGCATTCTTGCAGCATGGGGGGCCAGCCCAACTTAGCCCCATAGCACATGGTTCTACACACTCCCACCCCCTTTTCCCCAGTGGGAGGCCCTGGCCCTGGCCCTGGCCCTGGCCCTGGCCTGATGGGGCAGTTACCTGAATGTCCATGCTCGCTGGCAGGGAGGCTGGGAACAGCCATGGGCTGTCTCTAACACCCCTTAGCTCAGGGCTGGGGTGGGTCAGGCAAGGCTGGGGTGGGGGTTGGTTGTTTAGCAACCAGAGCTGTATGTCCTGTACAGAGTCACTGGCTTGCAGAGGGGCACCTCATGGCCAGGGTTTACAGAGGGGCCCCGCAGGCCAGATGGAATTGTCTGGCAGGCTGGATCTGGACCACAGGCTGTGTTTTGCCCGCCTCTGATCTATAACTTTTTAACTGTAGAGTTAGTCAAAAATGTTGTGAGAACTTTTTTTTTTGCCTTGTAATGGGGAAAACATATATTTTATGTACACTTTAAGAATATGACAGACAGAAATGTAGCCTGTCAGATGTCAGGTAAGGATTTCAAAAAGTATTAGTAATTAAAAGCAGAAGGTTAGAATGGAAACTAGCATGCACCCTCAACATTGGATGCCACTTCTGTCCCAGTCGTAATGAAATATTTTCACTAACATAATTTCTTTTCCTTTTCATTATCTCCAGTCTGCTCCACAGGAAAGTCTGAAGAAACCTGCTCAATTCAAGCAACTAGAAAAGAATCTGAGGACTCTCAGTAAAGATCTTACTCATACAAGGTAAAAATGTGACAGAAAGTGGCCATTTCAGAGCCACAGGTAGAAAGAAGAGGGATTTATTGAGCAGCAGTAGCAGCAATAAGGTTAAGAGTGTAATAGGCAGCTATCCCAAGAGTTCAGAAGAAGGAATATATTACTCTGTTTGTATAACATTGACACTTACTTCTAATGTTATTGTCTTAACATAAGGTTAACAAACAAAACATTAGGAATGTGTCAAGAATGGAATAGAAAACAATAGAGAAATTATTATAATGCCACTGTAGGAATGAATATATGCATTCATTTAGAATAATGTGTTTCATTCCCATCTCAAACATAGAGGTGTAACAACTTTCTACTTCTGGCTGAGTCCTGCTAGTGTATTATCACTAAACTATTATAACGAGAGTTCCTGGTTTTCTCTGATTTAAAAAAATCCCCAATCTTTAGCTTAAAAAAAAATTCCCAAATCCACATTTTTCTATGATCAAAATGAAACGCCATATATATCTATGTATTAGTAGCATTTCATTTTAATCACAGAAGAATGTGGATTTTGGGTTACTTTTTTAACCCAAAAACTGGTTGGGTGTTTTGTTTTGGTTTTTTTTTTTTTTTTATCCATGGAAACCAGGATCCCTGGTTGTAACCAAACACAACTTTTGGATCCTGTGTGCTTTTTAGAGAGTAGAGTCTGGACAAGACCGAATTGCATGCTTTATCTTTGCCTCCAATGTCAGCTTCCAGTATGTAGACTCCCTCTCTGATCCATGCTGTGAGATGTGAGATTGCAGTCCAGTTGTCCAGAAACCAGGACAACTCTCAAGCTTCCTCAGTCACTTATGTGTGCTTCCCAAGAGCTCTGCCTTCATGGGCACTCTGGGTTCTAGTTTCTCTCTCTCTGGAGATGTAGTAAACAGATCAACAAGATTGATCAAGATTGGGAGGCAAGGAGAAAGGGATTTGGTGGTAGGGGTCTGCTACAGACCCCCACATCAAGGGGAAGAAAGAGATTCAGGGCTCCTGAGGCAACTCTCGGAGACCATAAAAGCTAAAGAGGCGGTAGTCATGGGGGACCTAAACTACCCGGACATCTGCTGGGAGTCACAGACAGCAAAGTCCCACCGCTCACAAAGGTTTCTAACCTGTATACAGGACCTCCACCTGACACAGGAGGTACACGGTCCCACTAGGGGGAATGCCATACTGGATCTGGTATTGGCAACAGGGGATGACATGGTAGGGGACCTCCAGATCGGTAGCCATCTGGGGGACAGTGATCACCTAATAATAGAATTCACCATAAGACGTCGAGTGGGTAAGGTAACTAGTAGAGTGAAAGTGCTAGACTTTAGGAAAGCTGATCTCAATGAACTCAGGCGATTAGTCAAGGACGCACTGCAAAGTAGGAGTTTTGATGGGATGGGTGCCCAAGAAGGGTGGCTGTGCCTTAAGGAAATGATCCTTTGGGCACAAAGCAAGATGATCCCCGAGCGAGGCAAAAGAGGGAAAGGGGTGAGGAGGCTTCCCTGGCTGACCACAGAAATCCAGGGCAGCCTAAGGGCCAAAAGGGGAGCACATAAAAAGTGGAAACAGGGAGAGATCACCAAAGACGAATATACCTCCTCTGCTTGTGCTTGTAGGGAGGCGGTTAGACGGGCCAAAGCTACCATGGAGCTGAGGATGGCAACCCAAGTAAAAGACAACAAGAAATTGTTTTTTAGATATATAGGGAGTAAAAGGAAGACCCAGGGAGGAATAGGACCCCTGCTAAATGGGCAGAAACAATTGGTGACGGACAGGGGGGACAAGGCTAAACTCCTCAACGAGTTCTTTGCCTCAGTGTTCCTAAGCGAGGGGCACGACAAGTCTCTCACTGGGGTTGTAGAGAGGCAGCAGCAGGGCACCAGACTTCCATGCGTAGACCCTGAGATGGTGCAGAGTCACTTGGAAGAACTGGATGCCTAAGTCGGCAGGCCCGGATGAGCTCCATCCGAGGGTGCTGAAGGCACTGGCCGACATCATTGCAGAGCCACTGGCGGGAATATTCGAGCACTCGTGGCACACGGGCCAAGTCCTGGAGGACTGGAAGAGGGCCAACGTGGTCCCCATTTTCAAAAAGAGGAGCAAGGAGGACCCGGGCAACTATAGGCCAGTCAGTCTCGCCTCCATCCTTGGCAAAGTCTTTGAAAACATTATCAAGGCTCACATTTGTGAGAGCCCGGCAGGACAAATTATGCTGAGGGGAAACCAGCACGGGTTTGTGGCAGGCAGATCATGCCTGACCAATCTAGTCTCTTTTTATGACCAGGTTACGAAACGCCTGGACACAGGAGGAGGGGTGGATGTCATATACTTAAACTTCAGGAAGGCCTTCAGTACGGTATCCCACCCCATACTAGTGAACAAGTTAAGAGGCTGTGACTTGGATGACTACACAGTCCGGTGGGTGGCGAATTGGCTAGAGGGTCGCACCCAGAGAGTCGTGGTAGATGGGTTGGTTTCGACCTGGAAGGGTGTGGGCAGTGGGGTCCCGCAGGGCTCGGTCCTTGGACCGATACTCTTTAACGTCTTCATCAGTGACTTGGACGAGGGAATGAAATGTACTCTGTCCAAGTTTGCAGATGACACAAAGCTATGGGGAGATGTGGACACGCCAGAGGGCAGGGAACAGCTGCAAGCAGACCTGGACAGGTTGGACAAGTGGGCAGAAAACAACAGGATGCAATTCAACAAGGAGAAATGCAAAGTGCTGCACCTAGGGAGGAAAAAAGTCCAGCACACCTACAGCCTAGGGAATGACCTGCTGGGTGGCACAGAGGTGGAAAGGGATCTTGGAGTCCTAGTGGACTCCAAGATGAACATGAGTCAGCGGTGTGACGAAGCCATCAAAAAAGCCAATGGCACTTTATCGTGCATCAGCAGATGCATGACGAATAGGTCCAAGGAGGTGATACTTCCCCTCTATCAGGCGCTGGTCAGACTGCAGTTGGAGTACTGCGTGCAATTCTGGGCGCCACACTTCAAGAAGGATGCGGATAACCTGGAGAGGGTCCAGAGAAGGGCCACTCGTACGGTTAAGGGCTTGCAGACCAAGCCCTACAAGGAGAGACTAGAGAAACTGGACCTTTTCAGCCTCCACAAGAGAAGGCTGAGAGGCAACCTTGTGGCTGCCTATAAATTCATCACGGGGGCACAGAAGGGAATTGGTGAGTATTTATTCACCAAGGCGCCCCCGGGGGTTACAAGAAACAATGGCCACAAGCTAGCAGAGAGCAGATTTAGACTGGACATTGTGAAGAACTTCTTCACAGTTCGAGTGGCCAAGGTCTGGAATGGGCTCCCAAGGGAGGTGGTGCTCTCCCCTACCCTGGGGGTCTTCAAGAGGAGGTTAGATAGGCATCTAGCTGGGGTCATCTAAACCCAGCACTTTTTCCTGCCTATGCAGGGGGTCGGACTCAATGATCTATTGAGGTCCCTTCCGACCCTAACATCTATGAATCTATGAACCTCCTTGATGCATACCACAAGTGTTTCGATCTCACCTCCTGATTGCAAAGCAGACGTACCCCCAGGTACCATTCATTATATTTGTTCAGTAATAACTTAAGTAGTTATTAAACTGCATTTGTAGAGTCTTTTAAAATGTTTTCCTGGAAACTTCTAACTTTCTAAATGTGAATGTTAATGTTAACTTAGAAAAAAAAATTAACAGCTTTTGCAACTAAAACAACAAGCAGTTGTATAAAAAAGATGATTTACTCCTGACAGGGCTTAGTTATAACCTGCTGCAAATAAACACTGACAAATTACCACTGGCAATCCCAGCAGCATACAGATTACACAAGTGTTTACAACAAGGTCTGTAGACTTAGTCTCTGAAAGCATTTTCTACACAACAATTGCCAAATTAAAGCAAGGAGCAATAAGGAAGACAGATCATTAGTCCAAGGAACAGATAATTTCTTAGGTTAAACCTGGAAAATTTGGGGGGTTTTTTTTTTATTGCTGAAAGGCTTTATTAACAATATATATTAAAAACAAAGATTTTATGACCTGCAACATTAGCATAAATTTATAATAAGTTTATAATTGCACAAAAGTTTACTTCTCGAAGTAAATGTAACTATCCTCTTGGAACACATGTTATAGTGCAACTAGAACACTAAAGCTAGGTACAGATGTTATACTTAATGTGTGTTAAGTGCTTTAAAGTCATAACAGAACAGACGTTCATGGCATTTAAAGATTTTTAGAGCAGGATCTGCCATTTTTAAGTTAACCCTCGATGGATGTGGTATTAGATTAAAGCACTTGAGGTTGGAGCACTTTTTTTGAACATCTGTACCATATCCATTGTACTTCAGCATGTAATTTTGCTGTCATCCCAGGGGCCCCTCACTGGGTGGCTTGCTAGCCTCAGCTAGTGCTCATCTGCTTCAGAGCACTTCAGGGGACAGGGAGGAAATGGAGCCTCTCTGCCATGTGGACCCAGCTCAAACCCCACCAACCCCTGTGCCCACAAGCTTGGAGGGCATCTCTCAGCTGCAGCCAGGCTGTGCCACTTTTATCGCACTGGAAACAGAGAGGCTCCATTTTCCCCCCCCACCCCACCCCCCCGGCCCAGTTCCTGGCGTAGCAAAAAGCCAAGCCAGGCAGCCCTGTGCTGGAGTTTCTAGCTGCCATTGTCAGGAGGCTTAGGGGACGGGGGCAGGGAAAGGAGCCCCCCACCGCAAAGGCCACCTCACAGCTTGCTGGCTGGCGTCTCGGTGGGGGGAAGATCTGGGCTGTGTCCACATGGCAGGGAACTCCCATCGCAGCCACTCGACAGCTGCAGCCAAGAGTTGCAGCGGAGGACTGCCCGATCCAGCCCAGTTTATCATCCTTGCCAAAAACTGGGGCCAGCAGGGGGAGGAAGGGAGTCCCCTTACAGTACAGATCCACCCCCACCACCCAAGACCCCAGCCAAAAACTGTGGTGGGGGTGCTCCCTTTCCTCACCCACCTACCCAAGCCTCCTGACAGCAGCAGCCAGAAGCCGCAGCACGGGGCTGCTCAGCCCAGCTTTTCACCACGCTGGGAACTGGGGCCAGGTGAGGAAAAGACTCCCCCTGCCATGAGAGGGCACCCCCCCCCCCTACATACAGTTTGCTGGCTGGAGTCTCAGGGTGGGGCCAGTCCAGGTCCATATGCAGGGGTCATCCGTTCCCCCCTGCCCCCTCCTCCATGACCCAGTTCCTGGCCTGGTGAAGAGCCAGGCTGGGCAGCCCTGGACTACAGCTCCTGGCTGCAGCTGTCAAGAGGCTGGGGTGAGGGGGTTGGGGAAAGGGAGCCATCCTGCTGCATGGACCTGGCCTTCCCCCCCCCCTGCAGCTCCCCAGCCAGCAAGCTTGGGGGGGAGGGATCTTGTGGTGGGGGAGCTAGCTAGTGGGGAGGGGCTGGGGAGAAGGGCCTGCACTGAGCTGCCCCCCCCCCCTTTCATTGCCCCCTGTCTTCCCTGCCCTATTATCATGGTTAAATCCTTATGACATTTAGCATCATAAACTTGGTAACAAAATATTTGTTAAAACCAAACAGCAATAAATGCAATGTCTATCATCAAAGTTGGAAAGACCAGTTTGATAAGACATGACTCATTTGCCTGAAATGTGTTGTTAGCTCTGTTAGATTGGCTGTCTGCATTCATTATTCGCAGTTAAATTTCAGTGTGATTGTCACCTGGAGGTCAAATTACAGGGTTTTTTGATGGTAAACCCCCTCAGCTTAGTTTTGGTTATTGAGTTTTGGGATACATCTACATTGAACTAGTCTTGTTCCAAATTGCTGTTTAGTTTTGAACATTCTGCAACGCACAAATGACCATCAGGGGACTGGATCTGATGATCTCATGAGGTCCCTTCCAGCCCTAAATTTCTGTGACTCTGTGAATCGCATGACATCATTCTTAGAAGTCTCGGTAGAGAGAGGTCCATGATTGATTGGGCGTGGAGAGTGAAAACTACCTCCTTTTCCCACAGACAAAGTTTAACAAACTAGGATGAGTCTTACTCTAAGGTAGGATTGAAAAGCATGCCTTTCCTAAATTATGTCAGTTTTGTAGATCAGGTTAGAATTGTGTCTTCCGGGGCTCTCAATTTTACATTTTTAAATTGCTGAAAATTAAAATGAGTATATCAGAGCTAAAGATTCTCTGAACTTTACAGAGGATCTGAACCTAGTAAAACCCATGTGATTGGATTTATATGCCCATATGCCTGAGAATTGGAGAAGGGGCTAGTGCAGGTACTAGACAACCCAAAGTGCTCTGGGTGGATCTGATTGCAGCTGTTATAAAAGACATTTTGCTGAGGAGAAGTCTTTTTCTAGGGAAGCCTCAAAGAGGAATCTCTGAAATAAGCCAGTTCTATATAGAAGGTTGCATAATATGTGCTTCAAGACTGACATTCTAGTTCATTTCATACAAAAAATCTGAACCTGGGTACATAAAAACTGACCCAGAGGGGGCTTGGCTGAAACAAGAGGACCCAGTGATTTTTATTACTATTTACAACAGGGCTAAACAAAAGATGCTTATAATAAGTGACTTAAGGTTGTAGAATGTTTGGACTTGGCCAGCCTAGAAGTATTATGATTTGAATTAGCTTTTCTTTGGGAATACTGTCAGCAAAGTTCAAAAGTTTCTCTCAGATATAGTGGATATTTTAATAGCGGTTTGTAGATCCATCATTTTAGAGAGCCCTCAAGTGCAAATTTGTACTTATAAAAGCACTAGAGTGTTGGTCCTGGAGAGTAGTATGTAACTTTTTTATACAGAACTGGCAGGCATCTGTTAGAAGCCCCATCATTATACTACAGATCTCACCCAGAGAGAGTAACTGAGGGATTTCAGCAGCAGAAAAAAAACTCAAAGGCCAGGCTTGCATGTTTTTGTTTTTCATAATGGTTTACCATGTAAAAATAAATATTAATGCAGTTTGGTGTATTTAGGCCAGACTATATGGGAGAAAAAACAAAAGTGTACAATTTTGCTTTTGCCCCCAGCGTGCTCCAGGTAGTATGACAGTAGTGTATTAGGGATGCTTGATGATCTAATGGTACGGGCAAAGGAGTATGAATCAAGAGGATGGTGATTCTAAGACTTGGCTGAGCCACTAACTCTTTTTATGACCTTGTGCAAATCATTTGACCTCTTTTCACCTCTGTCAAGAGCACTGTAAATTGATACTGGAAACTAAATGATGTATCTGAACTGAGCTCTCCTGTATAAATATATATCTTTTTAAATTGGCATGGACAGCACAATGTGTATGAGGATGTCATGTCCGTTGTGACTGAAAGCCAAAAATATTTTGTTGTGGTGGAGTTTCTTCCACCATCTTCAGTAAAACCTATAAGTTTTATTAAGTTAAATGTAACTGAATTAAATAATATTGCTATTCATATTTTTATTGATTTTTCTTTTCCTACTCTCTTAAAATGTGGATATATTTAACTGAGAAATCTAATAATACTTATCACTTGTATATGTGTACATATGAAATATAATTAGTTCATCTTCATAACGCCCCAGAAGGGAGACAGATGAGTAGGCAAGTATTAGTAACCCCATCGGTAAACTGGGAAAACTGAATAGGAAGATTAGATGAATAACAAGATTATTTTAAAATGTCAAGATTGCAACCAAGGTGTTGGAAATTAAAGTGCTTTGCTTATTTCTCACTGGTGTTTCTATTTCTCTGACTTTTTTTTCTTTAAAGCAGCCTACTAAATGTAAAGATTTCAGGAAAAAGGATTTTTTAGATGGTCTTCTAGCACATCCAAGGGAACGAGCGCAGGATTTGTTTCCTACAAAATGGGTGCATCTTCACAAGGTGCTAACTGCACAGGATCCATATAATAGTGTACAGTAGCACGTTACAGCACCAACAGTGCTAATACACTATTGCACAGTATTATTAGGCAGTAGCATGTCATATAGATGTGCCCAATATTGAACATTTTGCTTACTCTTATTTTAACTGAAGACATTTCTCAGTTTCTCATATTACTTTGAAATGATTAGAATTGTATTATAATCATTTAATCATATCATGTGCCATAAAAATATATTCAACACAAAATCGGCATAAGTGCAATTAATTTACTTTCACTTCTACTCACTTCCACTGTACTCTTCTGTATATCATATAAGCATTGAAATGTTTTGATTCCCACTATATGCATTTTGGAACAATATGCCAACCACTTATCTTGATTACTTGAATGATGTTGTTTTATCTAAATCCACCATGCAGAGAAATAACAATGGCAAAAGAGGAGTAATGACCCAATAGCCCTACTGAAAACAAATATTTGAGATAGGAACCTGTGGACTGGTGCAAACTCTGGTTTAGATAATTGCATCACTAATCAGGATCCTAAATGTGTAGGAATACATCTGGATAATAACTGCAGCATGCGGGAAAGGAGATAGCTGAGAAAAGAAAAAGCAGGGGAAAAAGAAATGTTTTGAACATGAGCCACTAGCAGCCATGAGGCACCTTTGCTGCTGCCTTTCCTTCTTATGACAGAAAATAAATATTTGCTAAAAGTTACGGGCTAGGGACAGGCACTCAATTCCCGCAGTGTTGGACATTTCCCAGAAATTTTCCAGAAGTCTGAAGTGTTGGAAAATATGGTGAGAAGGAGGAGCTCATATGCGTTTCAGCCTCTTGGCTGGAGAGCAACAGAGTTGCCGCAAGTTCTCCAGCCAGAGGGCAATAGGGAGCTACTTCTTTGCTTTTAAGGTCTGCTTAAGATATGAAAAAACATAATTAAAATAATGATAACCTGTAATTTTAACATCACACCCACTTAAAACCACATTCTTTCAAACATGCACAATATTTTTCCTTCAATACCCTCAGTGACACGAAAAAGGACATAGTAGGCAGAGCAGCTGTTCATCTTAGTCATCCATTGTCAATCTTCAGTCCTTCCCTTTTTCTTTCTCCCCGATGCACTTAAAGTACTGTTTGTGCTCCCTGTTGATTGTTGCACTCATGGCTTTACAACTCATTGGTTGTGTTAGGTCACTTTAGACAGAACTCTGTCAGCTAAAAAACATCAGATGCCTGTGTCAAAATGCAATTAGGAGTTTACTTGTCTGTGTGCAGGCAGAAAAAGATAAACCAACTGAAGAATCTGTAGCTGATGATCTGTTCTCTTTCTTTGTAAGTCAGAGCTTCTCAACTTCTTTAAGTGAGGACTGAATCTGAGTTCCTATAAAGAAGTTCTGATTGACATAACCAAGTATTTGTCAGTGTAAGGTTCAATGGATAGAGCACATTACAGTAGTAGAGACAAAGCCTTTGTCCTTCAGCATTCAAATACCTTTCTAACTTTGAGCAAAGCGTTACGTTTTCAGTTCTGCAGCAGAACATCTTCTTTGCTATTTTTACTAAAACTAACCAAACTCAAGCACAGAGACTTTGAAATGACATCCAGCTCTAAGAGAGATCCTTCCTTACTGCTCTGCTCCTATGACATCTCTAAATGTGATCTAAAAATAATGTTCAGTAATCCACAGTTGGGAAAGGAGTTACTGTTTGAGAAACAAAAGAGCAGAAGTCTTTATAACTAATCATAAATTATTGAAAGATATAGGAACACATATCAAAAAAGGTTACTTAAGCATTCAAGGTCTGCACCTCTGAATCCAGAAAGACACGAATGATAAATCACACATGATGCTCAGCTCACCCAGAAAGAGTGTACAAGAGCACTAGAAACACTGTCACAGCTATACAAAAAAAGTAGTTAGAAAGGAGTAGGCTTACTTAAATGAGCCCAACTGAAAATATTGTCTTGCCAGGAAAGGTGACATGGGAAGATGACAAGAGTAGCAGTGGTAGAAGCTGGAAAAGAATCTCAGAGATTGTCATAATGGCCACCATATCAAATTTCAAATATCTTTAAGAAGGCAAAAATATTTATTTGCCTCCACCACCCATCAGGTTGTTCTGATCAGTGACCTTTCTGGTTAATACTAGCAGTCTTCATTTGGTGCCAAACACAAGTAATTCCTTTTGGGAAGAAATGTCAGATCACTTTATGGTGAAAATGAAGTGCTTTTGAACTGACCAGTCTTTATTTCCATTTAAAAAAAAAAAAAAAAAAGAGCAATTTTTTTGAGGTGGTAAGTCTTTTTCCGTATCTAGACCGAGAAGCTCACTAAGCAGCTATTGCCAGAAGTACTGAGTATACTTTGCAGTACAACCTGTATTTTGGGGCAGGGGGTGTATCTGGCTGGGAAAGACCAATGGGGGAAAACAAATGTTTATTATATTAAAATTATCTACGTCATGTTTTACATGGACAAATTCCTGGCATCTCTGAGGGAAGCTAATGTATGGCCATTGCTCAAGAACTGCTATTGAACTTGAAGTGTCCAGAAGTCCACAACCTAAGAGCTTATTGTTGGTTAAGATTACTACAAAAGTTGTTGCAATACAATTTTGTGTTGAGAGTGCTTGGATATTGTCAGCCATAGGTGCCAACTATTACTTTTGCTGAGGGGGCAGGGCTAAGATGATGGACATGTGGAAAGTTGTATGCATTTCAGGTGGCAGCCCTCTTCCCAAGGGGGGCCAGGGCCCTCGGGCCCCCACATACTCAGGACCTATGGTCAGCAGCCTGCCTGTGGACCTGAATATAGCAAAGGGATTGCACTGGTGACTTTGGTAGATAATGGCACATACCAAACAGTACTGCCGGGTTCATTTCACTATCCTTCCTTTCCCTTTTGTGTCCCTGTGACAAAGTATTTAGCAGAATTTGCAGATTCATTAGACTCTGACAGGGCTGTGCCGTGAGCGCCTCTGCTGCAACCTCTAGGCTATCAACCCTGTGCCTTAGTGCCCATGCTACCCCAGCTCCCTCATTTGATTATTAAGTTAACAAGGTGCATCTTGGTTTAAATGGACAAATGATAAAAGGGTTAGATCGAAGTAATCCCATAAAAATGTTCATAATTATCCAAGTTGTCTTTGCTCATGATTTAACTTGATATAACTTTCAAATGATAAACCAGAGTCCTTTGTCATTTGAAGATTCAGAAAATAAATAATTCTGGGATGTACATTCATTTTAATTATATCAATTCTGGCCATTCAGGATAGGAGACAAAGCTGCCATTTTACAGTGTCACTGGGTATTTGTTTCAGTTGTAAGTAAAGCTTGTGTGGATGACATTGGAAAGGATAAGAAATATTCTGAGATACTGACTGAAGTTTATTTGCAGCTTTGAAATGGGAGACAAGAGAGGTGTGAGTGCCTCTCTTTGGGAATGCTCCATTCTGCGAAACTTTAATTGTTTCGATACCTGCTATTTCTCTGGACAAATACGGAGGAATTGAGGCAGAGGGAGTTCTGAAAGGATTGATATTGACAAAATAATATAATCTGCATACAAACTTATCTTGTGCTCATCTCTCTTCATTTGTATCTCTTCCCTTCTGGACGATTTCTTATGGGTTGCCAGGCATTCAAGGGATAAATTAAAAGGACAAAGGAGGCGTAATCCTGCCTCATTACTTTTTTTCCAGCCGAAAGCCCTGTGACAGAATTCTGTTTGTCAGTACAGATACAAGAGGAAAACTTTAAGGGTCTGCAAAGCAATTAGGAAAAATTTGAACCAAAATCAAGTATTTTTTACTATTATTCATAAGAAATGGCTGTTCTACCCTTCAGCTAAAGGGATTTAAACTAATTACGCCAGAAGTTAATTGAATGAGGTGCATATTACATTTTCATTTCACTTACCTCCCTTGAGTCCCTCTTTGTTTCTAAATCCTTATACTACCCTTTGCACTGGAGGTGATTCTGGCACTCTGCTTTCCCTTTTGCTTGTATGTAAAGTTGATCAAAATTCATCAAAAGATTTCTAGGAAAAATATCTAGAAAACGTTTGTGTATTGTTTCCCATGTTCTGACCAGGTGCAGTTCTAAATGACTGTCTTATCTGTTTCTTTTAGAAACAGCTTCCATTGGTCCTGAAAAGTTATTGTCCTAAATGTGAAAAAGGCCAACTGTATGAGCAATAGCATGGATTTGTGGCAGGTGGTGCCAAAGCTAAATGGGAAGCAGTGGATCACATTTGTGTTGGTGAAACAAAGACAAAGAGAACTGCCTCTGCAGAGGGTCCCAGGACATCATCTAAGCAGATGAACCAGCATAAAGCTGACAAGATATTGTCATGTCTGATCACTGCCATCAGGGCTTTGACAGCTTTAAGCTACGTGTTCAAAAGGAAACGATCTGTGCTGCTTTATGAGCCACTCAAACCTTTATTTGCAAAAATGGCATATTAAACCTCTGTAGACTTATTGCATTTTGAAATATGAAGAAAGTGGCCCCTTGTGCATCTATTTCACTGTGTTGCGTTAGTTGAACAAACATAAGTGTCAAACTGCTGGCAATTTAATCTTTAACAGTATTCCACTGTTTGCCTTTTATGCTCTAAATAAGAATCTGAATGTTTCTTCTTTAAGATCTTTAAAGATTCCTGAAAGAAGAAACATATAAGTCAGACTGTGCTCAAATAGCTCTGGCTAAAGCACTTTTTATGTCAGAAATGACAGCACACTAAGGATAGGTTTTTCCTGTTCTTTTAGTTCCGGTGGGCAAGAGAAGCAGTCTTTGGGGGGGAGGGGGGGTAATATGTATATGTATATATAATTTTCTTTTTTCTTTTTTTTTTTTTTTTAAGTACAAAACTGACTACCTTTGTGCTTGGAATGGCAGCAACTTCTAGAAAGATTTCAAATGGCCAGAATTTCTTAGGCTAGGGGGTTTTTGTTCTGACTTTCACTGAGCTTATCCTATGAGAATGTATACTAAGCCTGTTCTAATGTATATAGACAGTAAAGACTTCAATATTCAGGGATATTGTTAAGTTGGTATTCATTAGCGCAAGTATTTACTATAAGATTTAGTGGAATGGAGGCAAAAAAGGCAGAGTGGGGTTAAGGAGAATGGAAGGAAAGAGGAGGAAAAAATTGGGCAATACTAACTGTACAGGGAAATGTTTATCTACTAATATTAGTTTTTTCTATAGTTAATACTTCATAATGTCAGTTACTTGGAAACCAGTGTTCTGTGGTCTTTTGCAGCTTGGCAGAAATCACTCTAATTGGCATGTTTCTAGCACTGTCATTGCTGGCAGTTTGCAGAATTTTTTTAGGAAAGAAAGTCTTTTTACATGAATGATGGCTCACATTAATTAGACAGCAGTCATGGGCAAAGACATCTATTTAAGTGCATGGATGTATGAATCATTATCTCTAGCATCAATCACTGGAAAAATGGCTATTTTAGGTTCTCATCAACATTTGACTTTCCAGGTTGCTCTGCTGAGTCTCAGTTTCCATTTTTTCATGGAAGACTCTGTGCATGTATTTGAAATTTCATAAACAGAAGTAGTTTGTTTATCAGAAATTACTATATCTGTATTAGACACAGCGTAATTTCAAGTATCTTAACACAGTCATGCATGTATTTCTTCTCAGGGTGTGCTTGAGCAACTCTTTGCACTAACAATAGGTTTTCTGTTGCTGGCTAGTACAGTGGTACCCAACCTACTGGCCCCGTGCACCAGATGAGTGGTGCAGAGTCAGTCTGCAGGCCAGAGCCACATGGGGCACGTCCACACGTGCAAGCACGTGCACTTGCAGCAGCTCAAATAGAAGCAGTGCAAATTTGAGCCAGGGCTTTTTGCGTCAGCACACGTGCTCAGACATGTACTTTGTTGTGGAGCAAATTGTGCTACTTGGGGCAAAATAACCCTGCCTGGCTCCTCCCGGATCTGCAGCCAGTGGGAGCTAGAGCCTGGGGCCAGAACCTGTGTTGTCCCCAGCAGTATAAAAAGCTGCCCTGTCCTGGCCCCAGCAGTATAAAAAGCTGCCCTGGCTACTGCTCAAGGCTACTAGCTCTCAGAAGCTTCTGGGGCCCAGCCAGTTGGTACTTGGGGACACTACCCCTTGTGCCAGCTGGACTGCTGAAGCAGCCCTGAGAGTTCCCTGCACCCTCTACCCACTGCAGCAGTCTGGCAGTGGGGGCTGCTGCCTGGCTGTGACCTGCTGTGCACCTGCCAGACTCGGATGGGGACTGCACAGCCGGTAGAGGTATCTGCCCTCTGGGCCAGCTACCAGTGGACTGTGGTTGCAGGGTTGGCCTCTGTGTGGCACTACAGCCACATGTGCCCCCTGCCTGGCTATCTGGGCAGCTATCCCCCGGAAGATGTTCTGGGTGTGGTGGCCTGCTTTCAACTGTCAAAGCATGTCCATCTGGCCAGGAGGTCAGCCACAGCCAGCTGGGTCCAAGGTGCCAGCTCTGAGCAGGCAGGGTCCTGCCACTGGCCTCCCTAGCATGAATTCTGGTGTTCCCTATTGGAAAACTGAAAAACCCCTGATTAAAAATAATCCCAAAATCACTCTGTAAAATAACCCCAAATCCATGTTCCTCCACAATTAAAACAAAAGACCACTATAAAGGGAGTGATACAGAGACAGTAGTCAGTTGGACAATGTTTTATTGATATATCTACAGTGTTAAAGCAAGTCTCTTATCATAATAAAGTGAACTCTAAATAAATGTTTCATGAATATATATTTTGCTGCTCTCCCACAGGGGGTTCGGCCCCCCAGCAGGAGCCAAATGGCCCCTGCAGGGGCTACAACCCCCCCCCCCCCCCGCAGGGTAGAGGTTGGGGGCCTTAGGGGGACTGGCTGGGGTTGGGGCTGGGCAATGCAGGGGGTGAGGTTGGGGAGGGCAGGGGTCAGGGGGGGGGAAGTGGGCAGGGCCAGCAGCATCCCCCCTCCCCCCCCGACCCCTTACTCTCTGGCACTGGAGCCCTGGTGCTGAAACACGCGGCCTGGGTGGCCGTGTGTTTCAGCACCAAGGCAAGGGGCCAACCACAGGTGTTGTGGCAACCAGAGTGTTTCAGTGGAGGACCCAGCCTCTGGTTGCCTCAGGGCACGGTCTGGGGCTGTGTCCTGCTCCGCTTTTTTAAACTTCAATTTTATTTTTTTTTTTATTTTATTTTTTTTTTTTTTTTTTTTTTTTTGACCCCTGGATATCCAGGGGTCTAATTTTCTCCACACGCTACAAACTTGCAATACGGAGAACATTTTTTTTTTTGTTCTTGTACATGCCTGTTGCCCCGCCTCAAAGGGGTTTGAGATGGGGCAAGAGGCACATGCGCGCTTGTCTGGACGTACACATGGGGCCAGTCATCATGTGTAATCCAGCCACACATTGGCCTGACCCCATGCACTGGATCCAGTCACATACTGAATGTTTCTGTATGTCCTGACTCTGTGTGCCCAAATCTGGCCACGGAGCGACCCCACATGTCATCCCAATCTAGAGTATAGGGCCATGTTATCCAGGGCTACCCACAGGTCCAGAAATTTGGCAGCAGCAAAGCACCAATTGATGTTGCCATCACCCCACTGCTGCCAAATATCTGGATCTGTAAGGATCCCCATGGGCCAGATGGCATGGCTCCACTGGGCCAAGCATCACTGAACTAGGAGAGTGTCACTTTCCATACCTGCTTGATTTTTTTGGATAATGAGGAACTGCTTTTATATCAGCATTTCCAACTGTTTTATAGACATTAACTACATATATCTCAGAACAGCCTGGCACATAGTTATGAGACATAAAGGAATTAGTTCAATCATTAAAATGCAGCAACTTCTCAGAGCTCATGTTTTACGTGTGTATTATTCTATAGGAGCACCACGTAACTTTAGAAATAGGAAGTGAAAAAGAATACTATATCCAAATGAAGTTGCAACAACAAAGGCAAAATTTAATTATTGCACTTCAATCTGGCATTAACATTTCTACTCCTTTTAATAATTGCCAGGAGCTCTTACATAATTACAGGTTGTCAGTATTTCAGTTTCATTATAGATCCAAAAGTAGCCACACTCTGAAACCATTCAATGTCAGATGTACTTTGCAGTGCTTCCTTTAGCTAGATATTACTTTAAATTCTCTTGAGATCCAAGTGGTAATCTGCTCTGTCTCTCCTTAGTTTAAGTGATCTAAGTGGCTGGATTGCAGGTAATTTTAAATGTTTATTTAGAATGCTTCTGTTGATTTCTGTTTTTAATCCATAGATATAACAGTCTGAAACATTCAGATTGTACTACTTTGGTTACATTTATTGTGGTTATGAAGTATTGCCTTATATTTAATGCAGAGATGTACTATTGTTACATGGCTTTATTATTACAGAGAATCTTGGTCAAAAGAAAGCTGAGTGGCAATGTGAATAATTGCTCTTGCTTTTCATAGAAACATAGAAAATCATTTTCACCACAGAAGATCTGGATTCATACACAGTGGGTGCATCTACACATGCAGTTCATTTGAAGCAAAAAACTTTGGAGCAGTCTGAGCCAGAGTAGACTTCACTCCTGGGTGCAGCATCTATACATTAGCTTGGGACAGCAGCAATGTGAGTCGGGGTTGATCAGTTTATGCCAGGACCAGGGATCAGCCCCAGGCTGCCAGTGGTGGTGTTGGGTGGTAGAGGGGCTGGCTGGGCCAGGAGGGCACCTAGAATGTAGACCCATTTGGCTAGGCATTAGACAGGATTCTGGCCACGGGCTGGCTGGGCTGACCAGGTGCAATTTACACCCATGGTCAGTGTCTACACATGCATTTAATAACAGTTAATTTACCCCACCATAAAATAGTCCTGTCGGAGACAGTACTATCTTATGGCAGTGTGAATTAGTTTACTGTAGCCTAATAGCATCACACGTGTAGACAGTGAAGCTTTACTCCACAGTTAATTAGTCTACTCCACAGTTAAATGCACATGTAGACATGGCTAGTTTGTCACAAAAGCAATACAACTGGCAGTGTCCATGTCATATTTACATCAGAAAATTCCCTGTGCAATTTGGCAGGATGTCTAACGAGAGCTTTTTCCCTGGATTAAAAGAGAATTGCTGCAGATAAGGATTGAAGTGCTTTTGAGAAAATGTACAAAACTGCATTTAGAAATTCTGTGCTGTTCACAGCATTCAAAGCAATGCTATATGTTTTATTTATTTGCAAATTGGCCATAAGTCACAGCAAGGGTGTAAATTCTTACTTTATGGGTGCATCTACACAAGACATATTATGTACCTTAGCCTAGTTTACTGCACAGTAAGGGCACACATCTACATGTGTGCACCCTTACTGTGCAGTAAAAATGGCAAATCACAACTGAATTTGACACCTGCAAATGCAGGTGTCAGATTTAGTTGTGAGTACTTAATGCACAGCAATGCACTTGTAGATGCAACCCTGCACGAAGTTTATTGCCGGGTCTGCCTTGCCATTAGGGGCCCAGCCCCAGGGCTCCTGGCTGGGAGCCTCTCCTGCCCTAGGGCTGAACTGCTCTCTGGCAATCCCTAGCTGCAGGCTATTAAAGCCTGCAGCCATTTTGTACCTTGGGGCACACCACACAGAAGCCTGGTGGCTCCTATGCAATCCCCTGGACCACTGCAGGCCTCATGTGCCCCCCTGGGCAGAACACAGGCTGCCTCTGTCTGGTCTGTCCCCTCTCCAGAGCTACTACATGGCCACAGGTAAGTGTTGCAAAGGGCTGCAGCTTGCTGCACCCCTTGTCCAGCCATGAGATACCCCCAGGGCTGCTGGCTGGCTGTCTCTGGCAGCAAGGCCAGCGCCTGCTCCCTGCTACTGCTCACCCCCAGCAGTGTCTTCTGTCATGTGGTGAAGTGACTCTGCAGAGTGGCTCCCAGTCCCTGGCTGTGCCCCTGCACTGGGCACTGCTAGTGGCTGTCCTTGGCTGGCATCACAGAGACAGCTGCGCAAGGGCCCAGAGAGTTGGCGCAGGACATCATGTCCTCACTATCCTCCCCATTGAGCTCTGGCCCTGCCCACATGCACATGCCCATGCTGATTGCCTGAGTTCCCAACGGGACCTGGAAGGAGGTTGGTGACCTTGTGGCACTCTGGGGAAGTGCCAAGGTGCTGAAGCAGCTCAAGTGGGGTGGGCGCTCGAATGCCTATATTTATGAGGCTCTGTTGGGCAGCATGCAGGAGCAAGAGCACTGCTTGTTGGTGCGGCAGAGCCGCATTAAAGGCCAACACCTTGCAGGCACAGTGGATGGCTGTGACCGACAACAACAATTGTCAGTCTGGTCATGTCCTTGAGACCATGGCATTTATGCAGAAGCTGACCTGGATTTTGGTCCTCCGGGTCCCTGCAAGTGTCACCAGATGGGGTGACCTGCCCAAGCCTTTGCTCCATTCTGACCCCTCTGGCGAGATGTCACTGAAGGAAGGGACCTTGGGCCTTCAGTGCCCGCCCCACCCTCCTCCCTAAATGCTGCATCTTCTGGCAGCTTGGGGAGTTCTGGCCAGCAGCTGCCTCACCCTTTGTGCGGCTCCAGGCCCTGCCACAAGGAGCGGGTAGCAATGTCACTGCTGGCCACCAGCAGTGCCAGCTCCTCCCCAGGGAGGACCCCTGGCCAGGCACTGGCCCGCCACACAATGCAGGCCATGGACACCAGGCACAGCCAGTCGCCTTTGCCGATGGGGAGGCCCAGGCTGAGCTGCCAGCCTCACCAAGTGGTAAGTCCCAAACTGGAGGAGAATCCTCCCAGTCCCAGACCCTGTGCCCACCCACACTTCCCTGGTCCTGGGTTCCATCCCCTACAGCATGAAGAGAGGCAGAACACAGTTCAGAACTTTATTCAGCAGCCTGTGTCTGCACAGCTGGGTGGGCACAGCCTCTCACACCCTGAGGCAGGTGTCAATGCCAGCAGCAATGTCCTCTTCAGCAGTGGAGGGTAGGGACACGTAGTGCAGCCACAGGTAGCCCTCCAAGCAGTGGCAGAGGTTGTGGGGCAGCCTGGGCTTGCCTCCCATGCTGTTGTAGCTCAGGGTCCTAAACGAGGAGCACAGGTGTCCCCAGGGCACCAGGGGGATCAGCAACAGCAGGGCATAGTGGTTTGGGCACCCCTTAGCCAGCACAAACAGCTCATCGTGCACTGCGTGAGGAACACACAGCAGGGGCATGCTCAGGGAGTAGCGATGGCATAAAGGGGAGCCACCCCCGGGGCACCTCCCTGGAGGGGCCCCCAGCAGGGATGGTGGGGGTGCAGTCAGACCTTCGACCCAGGTGCCATGGTCTAGATGGAAGCTCAGCAGAGTGGGTGGCCTGCAGGGGCAGAGGAGGGGAGCGGGGTCTGGAGCCATGGCAGCAGGTGCTGCAAGCAACCTGGCCTGTCCTGCCCTGGGAGGCAGGCAGGGTAGGCAGGCTGCCTGTGGCCAGCACCCAGTGGACCACCAGTACCAGAAGAACAAGCAGGGAAGGGGGGCTTGGCTAGCAGCCACCTGGACCCAAGTCTGCCTGGTCGACTTACCATGGTCCCTGGGCACCCATGCATAGCCAACACCTGATCTGAGGCCAGGCAGTGTATGGCTTCTGGTGCAAACCATGTTATCTCTAAAATGTTGCAAACTTGCACAAAAGACTTCTGTCTCTCACCTCTGTAGGGTCAGCATCTGAATACAGGGGAGAGCCCACCAGCCCCAGCAGGGATGCATGCTTCAGGTCACTGCTACCCAGCGCTGGAGCCAGCTGACTGTGCCAGCAGTGCACAATGGTTAGGACTGTCCTGCTTCAGCGGCTGGTGGTGGTGGCAGAGGAGTGGGAGGTGTGGGCACATGCCTGGTGGGCAGAGGATATCACCAAGGAAACCACCCAGGAGGAGGTGTGGGACTGGATGCAGCAGGAGCACTGGTCATGGGTGGAGGCCCTGGAACCCAGTGAACTGCTCTGGCAGCAGGTGACCTTCCAGCCCTGGGCAGGAGGCTGAAGACACTGACTGCCAGACCTTGAACACCATCCTGGGCCTGGCAGTTGCATCCATCCCCCCTACTGCCCAACCGCATCAATGGCCCAGCAGGGCCCCTGGGTCTCACCCACTGCCTCACAGCAGGCTCTCACCGGTGCCTGGGAGGAGGTACTTCAGTGTCTGCTGCCTGCAGGAGCCCCTGGCCTGGCCCTATCCTAGAACAGCTGCTGCCCACCTGGGGCCAGCCCCACAGCCCTCCCCTGTGCCACATGGCCAAGGACCCAGACATGCCTCATAGGTACACTGGCCCTGCACTGGGGTAGCCAGATGGGGAGCTGCCCACCCTCAGGGAGTGCCATCTCAGGTGGCTGCAACATGGCTGCCACCTGCTGGGGTCGTCATGGCCCCTGGACCCATGGGGGAACAGCCTAAGGCTGGGGTATTAGGCACCTGCCTCTAGGCTATGCCTCCAAGGCCCCCCACCCCACGGTCCCCCACTCTGGGACAGAAAAACACAGACATCGTAAATAGTTTTTATTTTGTAAAGTGGGTTTTTTATTGGTGGGTGGAGGGGAGGGTTTGGTGGGGAGGAATGGGAAGGGGCTGTATGTGTGGAGGGGGGAGGGATGGGGGTGGGTGTTGTGAGGGGAATAAAGCTTTTTTGTTTCAAACATATGCCTGGCCTCAGAGTGCTGCTGGGGGTGGGCAGCAGGGCAGGTGGGTTGGAAGAGGGAGTTTAGGAGGAGGGGATTGGCCAGGGCCTCCTGCACCTGGTGCCCTGGCCCCTGCTGGCAAATGTGTGGCTTTCCTGGGGCCGGGGGGGGGGAGGGAGGGCTGCTGGGGCCAGCAGGGTGAACACCATGGCTACTGGTAGTCACTGCCAGGGGCAGGGCTGGAGCAGTAGGGCACTGGGCCTCACTGGCAGGGGCAGAGGCTGGAGTAATCATGGCACAGGGATGCAGGGTGGGCAAGGAGGGACCTGCTGCATGCTGGCTGTGCTGGGCATATGGCTTCTGGGCAGGGATGGAGCTGGCCAAGGATCCAAGGGCATGGTTGTGTTTCCAAGATGGCTGCAAAATGCTGGCAGCAGGTTTTGGCTTCTAAAAATGACTATTAAGTGTTGACAGCTAGGGCCCCACCCTGGAGCTCCCCCTGGTGACCACAGGAGTACATGGCAGGGCTGGAGGGGGATGGCACTAAATTTAGTGCAGGAGTAGGCAACATTTTTTGGCCAAAGTGCCAAAAAAACCCATAATGTCTACCTTGGAAGGTGCCTGAATGCCAACATGCCGGACCCTGGAGCAGTTGCCTGCAGCTGGCCCACAGAGCCCAGTCTCCTTGCAGCAGGGCTTGCAGCATCCCAGCTGCCTGCTGGGAGCAGCCTGGGATCCGTGGCTGGCAGCAGCTGCTGAGAGCCCAGGCTGGCAGTGTTGTGCCAAGCAAAATGGCCTTGCGTGCCATGTTCAGCACACATGCTGGGGGTTCCTGATCCCTGATTTAGTGCCAAGTCCCTGCACGGTGTAGACACCTGCCAAAAATTTAATCACGACTAATTGCATGTGTAGATATGCCCTATAGTGCCTAGTGTAGGAAATACTTTATCAGTAGTTCCACTCATAGGAAGCTCATATACCAAGAAATTCTTTGTAAATAAGCCTAGCTTTGGAATAAGAGCTGACACCTTACATAAATTAAGTGAATGTACATGACTAAATGATATGCACATGGCCAAATATTGGCAGGGGAGGGGGTGGCAGGTTTATGGTTTATAATTTGGAGTCATCAGGATCCTATGAAAGTACTAGTCCTAGAGGGATAGACCCTTAGCTGGTGTATATAGTTTCATAGTTGGTAGGGTTGGAAGGGACCTGAGCAGATCATCAAGTCCGACCCCCTGCCATGGGCAGGAAAGAATGCTGGGGTCAGACTACCCCAGCAAGGTGATTATGTAGCCTCTTTTTGAAGACCCCCAGGGTAGGAGTAAGTACCACTTCCCTTGGAAGTTGGTTCCAAATCCCAGACACCCCGACTGTGAAGTAGTGCTTCCTGATGTCCAGCCTGAACCTACTCTCAGTCAACTTATGGCCATTATTCCTAGTTACTCCTGGTAGTGCTCAGGGGAACAGGGACTCTCCCGTTCCCCACTGGTCCCCCTTGGTAAGTTTATAGATGGCCACCAGATCCCCTCTCAGCCCTCTCTTGTGCAGGCTGAACAGGTTCAGGTCCCATAGCCTCTCATAGAGCCTGCCCTGCTGCCCCCTGATCATGCGAGTGGCCCTCCTTTGGACCCTCTCAGTGCTGCCCACATCCCTCCTGAAGTGCAGCATCCAGAACTGGACACAGTACTCCAACTGCAGCCTGACCAGTGTCGCATAGAGGCGGAGGATCACCTCCTTCGATCTGCTTGTAATGCATCTGTGGATGCAAGACAAGGTGCAGTTAGCCTTCCTGACTGCGTCCCCACATTAGCGGCCCATGTTCATCTTGGAATCAATATTG
Source organism: Alligator mississippiensis (assembly GCF_030867095.1). NCBI lineage: Eukaryota > Metazoa > Chordata > Crocodylia > Alligatoridae > Alligator > Alligator mississippiensis. The sequence continues at coordinate 21,741,569 of NC_081833.1, read as the reverse complement.
ACTCCAAGATCCTTTTCTGCCTCTGTGCTGACAAGAAGGGAGTTCCCCAGTCTGTAGGTATGCTGCTGGTTCCTCCTCTCCAGGTGCAGTACCTTGCACTAGTCAGTATTGAAACCCATCCTATTCCCATCCACCCACCCCTGTAACCTGTCCAGATCTAGTTGTAGCCTGTCCCTCCCTTAACTTGCCCACTTCTCCCCACATCTTAGTGTCATCTGTGAACTTGAACAAGGTGCTTTTCACCCCCTCGTCCAAGTCGCTGATGAAGATGTTGAACAGTGCGGGCCCGAGGACCAAGCCCTGGGGAACCCCACTGCCCACATCCCTCCAGGTTGAAAATGACCCATCCACCACCACTCTGTGGGTGCGGCCCTCCAGCCAATTTGCAACTCATCTGACTGTGTAGGCATCGACACCACAGTCGCCGAATTTTTTAATGAGAATGGGGTGAGAGACAGTGTCAAAGGCCTTCCTAAAGTCCAGAAAGACTACATTCACCACAACACCTGTCTCCAAGGATTTTGTGACCTGGTCATAGAACACAACCAGGTTGGTCTGACAGGACCTGCCTCTAATGAACCCATGTTGGTTGCCCCTAAGCATAATCTGCTGGTCCCTCGCAGATGTGCTCCTGGATAATTTTTTCAGAGAGCTTTCCCAGGACTGATGTAAGACTAACGGACCTATAGTTTCCGGGTCCTCCTTTCTTCCTTTTTGAAAATGGGGACCACATTGGCCCTTTTCCAATCCTCCTGCACCTTGCCAGAGCACCACAATTGCTCAGAGAGCTGTGCCAGGGCTCCTGCAATGGCCTCTGCCAATTCCCTCAGCACCCTTGGGTGCAGATCGTCTGGACCTGATGATTTAAACACATCCAGTCCCTCCAGAAGTTCCCTGACTAGGTCTTCTCTGACCCCAGGCCCGGCTGTGCCTTTCCTGAATTCATCTGGGATCCCGGTGGGGGGGATGTCCCGGTCCCCACTCAGAAATATAGAGACAAAGAGGTCAGCTTTATCATCTGGTACAACCACCAGATTGCCAAGCATGGCCTGCAAGGGCCCCATGTTACCCAGTGCCTTCTTTTTACTCCCTATGTATTTAAAAAAGGACTTGTTGTTGTCTTTGATCTGGGTCGCTAGTCCCAGTTCCGTCTCCACCTTAGCCTTCCTGACAGCCCCACTACAGTCTCGAGCAATGGAGGTATAATTCTCCTTGGTGATGGCCCCTCTCTTCCATCGGGTGCACGCCTCCTTTTTAGCTTTCAGATGTTCCTGAATGCCTTTGGTGAGCCAAGGGGGCTTTTAAACACTCTTGCCCCCTTTGATTCTCATTGGGACTGTCACCCTTTGGGCTCAGAGGATCATCTCCTTAAGGAACGACCGCTCATCTTGGACTCCTGACTCCTCTCCTCTACGGGTCTTCAGTGCCTCCCCGACTAATCTTAACTCATTGAAATCGGCCCTCGTGAAGTCAAGGGCTGCTGCCTTGCTGCAGGCCTTTGACACCCTGTGCTGGATCGTGAATTCCAGTAGGCAATGATCACTATTGCCCAGGTGGTTGAGAACCCGCAGTCCAGTCACCAGGTCGTCGCCTGTGGCCAGGACGACGTCCAGCAAGGCATTTTCCCTGGTAGGACCGTGCACCTCCTGGGTTACATGGAGGTCCTGTACCTCAGCTAGGAACCTACATGAGCGTTCAGACCTGGCTGACTGCTCCTCCCAGCAGATGTCCAGGTAGTTTAGGTCACCCATGATGACCACATCCCTTGACTTAACTGCCTCTGGAAGCTGACCTGAGAATTCCTGGTTCAGCTCTTCCCCCTGGTTGGGTGGTCTGTAGTAGACACCCACCGTTAAGTCCCTTTCCCCCCAACCCCTTGTATTCTAACCCTGAGCACTTCAGTCTGCCTCCTCTGACCCAGTGCTGTTTGTTGAGGATGTGTATTGCTCTTTGACGTGGAGCACCACACCCCCACCTTTCCTCCCCATTCTGTCCCACCTGAACAGTCTGTAGCCCTTGATGTTTACCACCAAGTCATGGGCTGAATCCCACCACATTTCATTGAGCCCCACTATGTCTGGGTTTGTATTAGCTAGCAGGAAGGCAAGTTACTCCTGCTTGCTCCCCATACTATGAGCGTTATTGTAGAGGCATTTAAGGCCTCCTGTGGGTGTATGCACGACCCCCCCAATCCCAGGACTATCCAGACCCCTGCCACTTACCTGGGTACTTCTTGTGCTCATCACCTGTCTTGCCTGGGAAGTCTTGTCATTTCCCCCTGTGGCCCCATTCCCTGGCAAACCTAGTTTAAAGCACGCCGTATGAGATCAACCAACCTGGAAGAAAAGACACGCTTGCCTTTAGGGGAGAGGTGAAGCCCATCCCACCCAAGCATGCCCCCTGTGCGAAAATGTGGGTCGTTGTCAAGGAACCCGAGGCCTTCCTGGTAGCACCAACTCTGAAGCCACCAGTTGACCACTCCAATGCAGGCCTCATGGTGACGTCCATGTCTACTTACTGGGAAAATAGAGGAAAATACCACCTACGCCCCTCGTCTCCTTGAGCTTGGCTCCCAGGGCCTTGTAGTCCTTCATGATGCAGTATGGACTGCTCCCTGCCACAACATTTGTTCCCACATGGATTAGGACCATAGGGTGCTGGTCCGAGGGGCGAATGAGTTTCGGGATCATGCCTGTAACATCCTGAATCTGAGCACCAGGTAGACAGCAGACCTCGCACACCATGGGGTCAGATTGGTAGATGGGACCCTCCATTCCCCTCAGGATGGAGTCTCCGATGACAAGGACTTGGCATTTCTTTCTCATAGTGTTCTGTCTGTATTTGGACTGTGCTGTGTGTAGAGTGGCACCGTCCCCCCCAGAGGCATCTCCTTTGACCTTCTCCTCTAAGGCTGCCAAGGCCTTGAATCTGTTCCCCAGGTGTACCTGGGGAGCCATCTCCATGCTAGCCCGAGCAGCCCTGGTTCTGGTGGTCACCTTCTTCCATTCCTCAGCTGTGCGTCTCTCCCAGCAGGTCTGTCTGTTGGATAGGATAGCTCCTTTGCAGTCGAGAGCTACAACAGTTTCACCACCTGAGTGAGGATCTGGCCACTCAAGTGCAGTTGGCACACCTTGTTTCTTTGGTAAATTATTCATAATGGATTATGTTTACATACTGTAGATGTTCAGGTGTCAGTGAACTTGGTAAAATTTGATTTATGGGGTCAAATACCTCACTGATATCATTCCTTTGAAGTTAAGTGGCCTAATATATTTAAATTAAATGTAAATATGTTGGTAAATATGTGGTTTGGCTTGACAGTGATAACAAAGTTTCCACTGTTATTGTGACGGGTTCATAATGTCATCCCAAAACCTGATTTATGATCAAGATAAACAGATTAATGGATATCTTCTATTTTGTGTGAGTCACTCCTAATGCAAAGAAATGCATCAGGAATCTTTAATCTTGGAGTTAAGCTCAACTCAGCAATACTTTTATGGAGCTGCATTACAATTAACTGATGACCCAGAGTCCATAAAGGATTTAAAGAGTAATTTAATAAGAATGAAGTTGTACTAAGCACTGAAAATATGCTCACAATCAATTTGCTATATGTGCAGTATGCTACTAGGCTATTCTTTTGTGTATGAGGTTGACCTTTATCTATAATAATATATTCCTATAGAGAAACCTGAAGCATTCCATTGCAAATTATTAGAACTCAGAAAACTATTTTAATTTTCTTGCTGACAAAGATATTAGCTTTCAAAAAATAAGACACATCTTTTCGTCTAAAAGGCAGTTGAAAAAGTGTGTTGTGACTACAGTTGACTGAAGCTCAATTACTGTAATAAATGTATTTGAAATTTCATCTCGATTGCATTTGCATTTTAATGAATGATTCTTACCTACTTGTCAATTTGGCAGCCAGGCTAAATTTATTAAGTTATTGTATAAATTGGGCATTCTGATGCCAGAATTTAAATGCAGAAGTATTTGTTGTACCATTGCAGCAATGTATTTTGAAGAACGTTTCTGTATTGTGGGTGTTAATTACCTGTATACTCCAGGTTAGAGTTTATTATGCTTTTCCCCCAGCCACAGCAAAATCAGTATATGTTTAAGCTTGTTCCTGACCAGCACAAAAATTAACATCGCTGGTATTATGACTGTTCAATGGTTAATTGGGCAGCTGTTGTAGTTTATATATGCTGTTGTGATTTTTTGGGGGGGTATTTTATTTCTGTAGTAGAATTTGGAAGTTACAGAGAACTCCATTTTTGAGATTGGGACTTCCCCTAAGTCCCACAATAAAGAGTGTGTAGCTGCTCCTGTAGCTTAGTTCAAATGATCGTGGATTTTGGCATACAAAATAAAAGCTAATTAATAAGCTTGGTAAATGGTAAAATATTATACTAAATCCCTACCACTTCAGTATTTCTTTCCCTAATGTCATTGAGTATGGAAGCTCTTTTTGTGTGTAACAGAATCTTCCTATTTTTTAATGATCTCTCTTTATCAGTTTGCATTAATTCATTTAATAATCTCACTGTCTGCCATTATGGGTTTGTAAACCATGACAAAGCCTTTCATTTCAAAGGGTTTTCAAACAAATCCTTACAAAGAGTGGGAGAAACAGTATGAAGGGGGGGGAAGCATATATTTACATACAAATATCTTGATAATTGGTGGTGATAAAAGAAAACTATGGGAAAAGCACGTGAGAATGAAACAGAAGTTTGTTATTAAACATTTTATATGTCAAGAGTGAACTCTAATGCAAAATCCTGAAGAACAATTAACAAGTCTGATTTTGTTCCAAAATCCTTGTGATTTCCTTAAACACAGTGTTTCTTAATAGGGTCATGACTTTTTTACAGCAGCACTTTTATTTTTTTCCTGAAACAGTACTGAAAGGTCTACCAAAGAAGCGTCTATCTGTAGAGTGACTTGTGTTTGCATTTGCTGGACTAAAAAAAAGGCAAAAGTTAACATCCACAAGTAGTTTATCAAAATGACAGGCAGGTAAGGAGGGAATGATTCTCCTTGAGAACTAGTGAATTAACACCTGCTATTCGGTACCTATATGACCTTCATATACTTTAATGCATCTCTGATAAGAAAAGATGGTTATTGCTTCCCAGTAAAATAAACCTGGCCTAGTTTCAGCATAAATCTGCACTGAAATAATCAATATAGCTTGATGACAATCCAAAACTCAGCAACACATTAACTTAAGAGAATATGCCCCATGCCAGGGGGCGGTTGCTCTTGTCTGACTTGGATCAGCTGCCGCTTACTAGTCAACATTTTAATCAAAGGCTGTAGAATAATCTTATGCCATATTCATTTCACTGCCACAGTGCACCTTCTCTTTTCTGTCTTTGTCGTCATCCTACAGGGAGTACATTATGACTTCCTCTCTTTTTCTTCTTACTGTAATGCCCTTGTCTGTTGTCTCGCAGTCACTGACAGGCTTCATTGACAACCTTCCTGTTACTGACAATGAAGCCCAGTGACAGAAAGCGGAATTTAGCAGCTACCAGGTGGCTTCAGGGCAGTAGTTGTCAGCTTATGACAATCAAGTTAAGATAGTAAGTGGCCTAGTGGCCAATAAGATGCTGTAAGGTATAATAAAGCAAGAGATAACTTTACCTGAGGAGCAGGCAAAGCCATGCTGAGTTCAACATATTTAATATTAAATAATGTTGATCTGACTGTGAGACACCAGGAATGACTAATGGCATAAATCTCTCTCAGTTCTTAATGTTGGGTGTTAGTGCTTTATTATCACATGGCAGAAGAACATACTAATTGTGCTAATGATCAGTAAGTTTCCATGACCTTGTGTGAATGGAAAGGAATTTGTAACTTTCTGTTGAAATTTACATCCTGAGACTATAGGTAACTAGTTTTCCTGTATCAAATGACAATTTCAGTTGCCTCCATAGTATGCTGGACAACTTTACCACTTGTGCAGGGCAAATCCTGTTTTAGAAGAGGTCCCTCTTGTAAGAATTATGAATTTCTCCAGTATTTTTTAAACTAGATAACCACTGTATGCAACTGAAGGATCTGATTCTTCACTCTTTGATGCCAGTAAGACTCCACTGATCTTAAAAGTAACACATGGTGGAGAATCAGGCTCAGTATATCTACAGTATATCCTGGCTAGCTAAAGGCTCAACCAAAAAGAAGACATAGGCATTGTCTTAATTATGTAGTTTAGCAACTTACATTTCTTACCCAAAAGTGTAAAAATCAGATGCAGAGTTTCAACAGCTAACTTTCTCTGTGAGTCCTGAGGATGTATTTTCAAGGCAGTTATTACAATAGGTCAGCCTAGCTGTCTGTAATAATCTCCTTTTATAGGTCCTTTTTCAGTCCATTTAACAGTTTTCATTTATTCCCTAGATTTCACATCATCTTTCAGTCAGACATGCTGTCAGATCAGTTTCACTTTCCTCTTTAGTCCCCTTCCTCCATCTTAGATGCACACACATTTGGAGACACGTTCATTTAATGATCTACTAGGAAATGTTACTTGGTTTCCTCAGTTTACCCACAACACTCGGTATTTTAGTGGAAGAGAAAACGCGGTATCTTAGTTTTCACACTAAAAAAAATCACATACATTTCAGCTGACATTTTGTACTATTGTAACAAGAGCCTAGGGCTCCTGTTACCTTAAGAGAGGGGAACAACTGGAAGAGCCTCAGATAGGGGAAGGCTATTCATTAGGAGCTTCAAAGAAGCAGGCCTCAGGGGCCTTTAAGCTGTGAGTTGCAGAGGTAACTGCTCTGCAATGTACAGCTGGAGAGCTGTGCATGGGAAACTAGATACTGCTATAGCAGCCAGGCAAGAGCAGTAAGCTGCCACGGGTGAAGCCAGCAAGCCCAATTAAAAAACACCTGTAGCCAATTCAGGGAAGTCACCTGACCAGAAAGGGACAGAGCCTGGGAGATGGATAAACCAGAGCCTGACCCAGGGCAAGTAGTCTAGCCCTGGAACCTGAAAGGAAAAGAGCTCTGCTGAGAGATGGCTTTTGCTGGTGCTACAGGAAGTTGGTCGAAGATAATGGGCAAGAGATGGTGAATATCATGTGGAAGAGAGGGGACTGGCATAAACTGTTCAGAGGTTAGCCCTCCAAAGAGAGCAACGATGAGATACCAGGGCCCAGAATGGGCAGCCTCCAGCCTAATTAAGATTGTAATTACTTAACAGCAAGGTGTGGCAGACAAGATAGGCAGGTGATGTGCCCAGAGGCAGAGAGAGATCAGCACTGGCTGGCTGGGGAGTTCCCACCTTTGCCACAGTGATGGTCTCCCACTGCCTCTGGGCACGTTGCCCTCCTATCTCGTCTGCCACACCTTGCTGTTAAGTAATTACAATCTTAATTAGGTGGGAAGCTACCCATTCTGGGCCCTGGTGTCTAGGGCCTTTTAGTACACACTCCTACCTTCCCTTACGTGTGCCATGCCTCGCAGATGTTTCTAACAACTGTGTAAAGCTCCAGCCTAAGGCCAGGCCCAACTCATTGCAGTATTAGTCCTCTCACAACCTGCCCTGTTATGGGCCACACACATACCGCCTCCCTCTCACTGAGGCCTCGCACACTTCACTGTCTCTCTCACAGTCTCTCTCATACTGCCCTTGCTGGGCTTCATTTGTACCGCCCCTCCTTTTGCCCAGGGCCACACACACCCTACCCTCACCCGGAGGGTCCTTGGGCTTGATTCCCTTCACTCCCCAGCCAGCAAGCACAAGGCCTTTTGGGCATCTCCTGATAACCTCATTCAAGCAAACACTGGACAGTTTGCAAAATACTGCACAGACTCTGCCCCTGTCTCATAGCCAGGTAACTCCCCCTCCTGCTCGCCATACAGGGCTGCTGATTCGTCCCCTTATTTCTCCACGGCTTCTCCTCTGCTGCCCTCCAATTGACCTCAGGCCCACCTGTGGCCTCAGGCACCCGAAGGCTTACCTGGACCAAATTCAGCCCCTCAAGTTAACAGGACCTCAGCTTGAGCCCCCTTTCTCACAGGGCCTCAACTCAATACTCCGCTCCCTTCTCTGGGGCCCAGAGCAGAACACCCCACAGGCTCAGGTAGGTGCCCCTTGACAGCATGCCTGGCCCACAACTCTCCTTCTGCCCCAGGGTTTTATACCTTAAAGGTCTCAGGTGCCACCCATGGGCATGCCTGCTCCCCATCTCCCTCTTACCGGGGTCTTGCACCCCAAACGGCCTCAGGTGCCCCACATGGGCGTGCCTGGCCCCACTACCCACTTTGGGCCTTGTGCCCCATCAGGCTCAGGTGTCCTACATAGACATACCTGGTCCTAACTCCCTCAGATGTTACTAGTCACCCACCAGATGGTGGGGGCAGGGGTTATTAAGGCACCCCAACCTTTCAAATGCCAGCACTTCTGGTCCACTTTCTGGTCCACATGGGAGCATGCAAGGGGGTGCCCCCATGTCCCTGTGGCTCAGCGACTGGTGCCTTCTGGGTCTGGGGAGGGGCACCCAGGCTCCCCCTGCGGCTGATCGCTGGGTCAGAGGGGTACGGTGGGGGCTCCCAGCATGCTCCCTGGCAGACTCGGAAGTGGACCAGAAGTACTCACGATCCACATCTGGGTTAGCTGCCGCTCATGCTGGAAAGCCTCCCACACTGCTGTGGGACGCTCCATGCACCCCAGCACTCCAGCGATCGTGAGCTGCGCCTGCTACCTCAAGGTATGTAGAAAAAATGTTTAAAGCTGTTGTACCCGCCTCCGTTTGACTAGGAGTTTGCGCGCTGCTTTCGCCCGGACTTGAGATCTTGCACCCCCGAGCTTCGTTGGTATGCCCCAGGGTTTACCCCGGCTGGTATTAAGGGGGACCCCAGAACTCGCCTGCCACAACTTTGATGACTCTCTCAGTGGGGGGTCTTCCCTTGGGGTATCCCCTGGTGCCGGCACGCCTCTTCGCAGGTACTCTCGGGGCTCCGTCCTCCCCTACACCCTGGCCATACGCCACCTCAGGTCTTCCTGTCCTGGCCTCTAACCCGTCCTCGTCTCGTCCTCTCTCGGCTCGGTCACCCTAGCCACTACCGGCGGTCTTCGGACCGGGTATGCCCCTCCCAGCGGGGGGTGCTGCCCTGATCCCTCCTTCCTTGGGATGCAGACGTCCTCTCTGCTTCCCCAATAGTCCCGGCCGCAGTTACCCACGCCGTCGGCTCCGTAATACAGGCTACAGCTGGCCCCACTCTCGGGATAGCTGTTACGCCTCCTGCTGCCTCGGGTGTCGGGTTCCCCGCTGGCTGCTGCCCCACCTCTGGGGCTGACTTCTCCCCTTGTCTCCTCACTTCTGGGTGCTCCGCTGCGCTGCTCGCAGCCTGCTCCGCCTCTACCCAGCAGCGTCCCGCACTCTGCAGGTGGCGGCTGATCCCCTGCTCGCTGGGGCTCCGCGCTCCAGCTCTCTCCCTTCAGCCGCCCCGCTGCTTCGGCGGGGCCACCTTTTGTTCCTCCCGGCCAGCGTGCCCCGCCCCCGCCGCTCAGCCGCAGCCGGATAAACGTCTAGCTGATGGCCCGCGCCAGCAGCGCCGGCGCGTGGAGTTTCTTCGGGTCTTCCGGCCCTGCGGGAGGTAAGCAGACCCCTTGGCCGCCGCAGGGGTCTCCCAGTGCCCCCGCTCCCCTGGGATAGCTGTGCCTGTGTCCAAATCAAATCAGGGCCAGTGATCCGAATCAACAGATCAAATCGCTGTCCCTGATTTGGGCCAAATCCGAATCGAGTAGGACCCATTTCACATACCCCATACCATTTGGCCACCAGGGGATGTCACAGTCACCTCTGGGGCCCTGTCCTGTCACAACCACCCCAAAGCTTTGTTTGTTTGCTTGCTTTACACAATTTACCAATATTTAGAGATGAGACTACCTAGTCATTGCTGTAGGGTATTAATTTTTAACTATGGGATAGATTTTCAATCCTTTCTGTTTGGTTGTCAAACACAGAGAAATGTAATCTCTCAATGCACCCACATAACTCCTAGGAATAAGTAAAGAAAGCAAAATGTCTCTCGGAGTGAAAATAGACCTTAGCACAACACTAGTTTACATTTAGCATTTGTACAGTTTGTGGGGTTTGATTTTCTTTGAAGTTCTTCTGTTTGTAATTTTTGGCAGGCATTTGATAAATTCTGTGAAGCAGGGTCGGGGGTACTTCTACTTGCTTCACAAAGAATCACTGGAAAGGAAGAATGCGCTAAAAGCAGCACAGGAGGAGCAACAGGCAAGATGGGCAACTGAATGCCAGCCACCCGGATGTTCATCTGATGAGGAACACTCAGATGAAGAGAGAAATGAGTAAGTAGGCATTCTGGCATTTTGGTGACTTCAGGATCAATGTTTTCTTAAGGAGCAGTTTTATCGTTTAACCCACGGTCACTGTCATCAACATCTGGGAAGGTGATTATCCTTTAAAATATTAAATTATCCTCATATATGATCTTTGACAGTGTGCACACATGCACACACACACTGGAATTTGAATGTCTAAAACTGGTATTTGGCCACTTGCATTCAGACATCAGTACAAAATAAGGACTTAGTAGCTTTAACAGGGGTGCCTGAGGTTGAATATTACCTTTCATATGAAAAAGAAACTTGATATGGTTAATGTAAGATTTGCTTTTAAATCCAGTTATTAAAATAGAAACTAAATTTATGAACAATGGAATAAAAATATTTGAGAAACAGTTTGGAAGGAAGAAGACCATTAGAATGAGTAGGGATGGCATACAAATTATATGGCCTTTGGAAGTTGCTTAATTTGGCCCTGTCTTCCAATCTCATGCTCCACCTCCTTTTGTTTATTTCAGTAGATAGATCTAGAACTCATGCAATTGCAAATGTGCTTTCACAACCCTAATGGAGCTCCCCATGGATGATATTCACCAGGCTAGTGTGTTCAAACCCATGCATATAGGCCTGTATTCGTTTAAGCTTTCCTTGGTCACTGGGTAGGCTTCAGCACTGTCCCTGACATTATGTCCAGTAACATTAATTTGAGCCTTGTGCCAGGTATTAATTCCAAGACCAGGAGACAGTTACTTCTTAACCAATAACACATTTATTAAGCCTCCAGTCATCACAGGTTTAGTGCTACAGTAAGTCAAAAGCAATACAACATGCTCACCACCCCAAAGTACAACTAACTCAATGACACTGAGTGATCAATCCATGAAGTCTCATTCGGGGGCTCTCGGCTCCTGCATCTGGTTTCTGCACAGGGTAGAATCTTCTTGGATTGCTGTCAGGATCTCTTTGGGAGGGGCTCTGAAATGCAAGGTCTTGTTTTCTTCTATACTTTATTGTTACTGCATTTTTTATCATATAATTAGCTTAAGCCTTCCTTACAATGCATATTAATAAGCCCAGTTCTGCTTGTCATAGCTGATTGATTTTGACTGGAATTTTCCAGCTTTAGGTACTCTACTTATTCTTAGGTGGAAGTCAGTTTCACTGGTGATTGTTCCTCTTTTCCCAAGGCAAATTTCCTTATTTTTGTTGACCAACTTTTTATTTTCATTTTGGTCATCTTGACTATCTTGACTTACTTTTCTTTGCCAAAAACAACTCATGGTCAAAGTGACCCCCATGTAAGATGCAATTGCTAAGTTGTAGCTGATTAAAGCCAAGGTTACATCTTCAGCAAAGCATGCTCAGACTCATGCTTAATGCGAGAGTTAAAAACCCAATCCCAAACACTTCTGGGTCCCAACAAGTCCCCACTTTGGTAACCCCTCCATGGAAGGGTTATCACATCAGTGTACAAAAAAAACCGGGGCTCACTGGTTTCTGCCTGGCAGGGGGTGATCCCTGCTGCCCCAAGCTGTCCCACACCATGTGGGAGGCTCTGCACAAGCCCCCCAAAGCCCCGAGGCTGCTGCAGCAGCTGGTGAGTTTGTGGGGGTTTGGGGGGGTTTTTCTTAAAGGGCTAGAGCTGGGAGAGGCAGGGCAGCCATGGGGGGCTGGGGGAGTGGGGGGGACCAGGGGGGTTCATGGCAGAGCCCTCCACACAGTGGGGGGCAGTGGGGATCACTCCCCTGTCTGGCAGCACCTGGTGAATAGGGGCTTTTTTTTAAAGGGCCGGGAGCTGGGTCGGGCAGGGCAGCCATGGGGGGGCTAGGGGAGCAGGCAGGGGTCAGGGGAGCTAAGGGAGCAGACAGGGAATGGGGACTGGCAGGTCACCCCATGGTCCCCTCCCCCCTCCTCCAGCCTCCCCTCCCACACCCCCTACTTACCAGCTCGAAGTCCAGCTCCAGCTCCCTGCTGCATTAGGCAGGGACTGCCCAAATCGTCAAAGTTCTCCAAATCTTTTCCGAATCGATTTGGAGAGCTTCGAATCGATTCGGACCTTTTTATTGGTCCCCTGATTTGATCTGGATTCAGAGATTCAGCCACCGAATTGCCTCCAAATCGAATCAGCACCCAAAGCTTCGCACAGTCCTAGAAGAGAATCCTTCAGGGTTCAATTTGACTGTTCAACCTGTCCCAAGAATTGAAGATGACCAGCAATATGAAATTTTTGTTTAGTTCCCAAGATTTTACAGAGTTCTTGTATAACCTTTCCTGTAAAATGAGAACCTTGATCTGAATCAGTTTGTTTGGGGAGTCCGCACTGGGAAAAGACTATATTAAACAATTGAACAGCAGTAACTTGTGCAGTCTCAGTTTTGGTTGGAATAGCTTCTGTCCATTTGTGAATGGATCACTAACAATGAGACAATACTTGTTTCTCCTAGCCATCATGGGTAAGGGCACAATATCATCCATTTGAATCCTAGCCCAGGGCCCCTCAATTCATTGATGCATGACAGGACCCTTTTGAATTTGGGAATCTGCATTTACCAAAGCACATGGCAAACAGTTATTACACCAATTTTGCACTTTCTTACTGAGCCACCACACCATTTCTTTAATTTTGTTTAAGGTATTTTTGTATCCCAAATTACCTTGTTCATGAGCGCAAATTGAATTGAATTTGTTTTAACAGTTTTTGTCACTACCCACTTTCTTTCTGTTTTCCTTATGCTGCACCCAAATTACTCCCTCTTGTTCACATATTATACATTTTCCTCTTTTATCCTGCCCTAAATCCCTTAGGTTTTGAATCTCTTCCTCCCCCTCCTGGATTGTTGCCAAATCAAGGGTTAAATTAGGTTCCTTTGCTCATGTCAGAATAATGATTACATTAACCTTTTCTTGTTAAGGCTATCTGCTTAGCCAAGCCATCAGCCTTATTGTTCCAACAGCTTTCTGGAGATTCCCCGCTTTGATGGCCTTTTGTATGAGTGATCCAGGTTTACCCAGTTCCTTGTTTTACAAAGCCATATATTTCCTGCCACCTGTGGCATGGGCGACCAGCAGTACAAAAATCCCCTGCTGCCCAAATAGGCAGCTAGGTTACCATAGCTCTAGTAACCCAGTCAGAATCAGTAAAAATAGCTACTACATTTTACTCTAACCCTTCTTGTTGAAAAACCAGTGAAATGGCAGCTATTTTAGCTGCTTGTGCTGAATGAAGACGAATGGCTTCAGCAGTGTCCTGGCCATTGTTTACTCAGACAGCTCCAAAACCTGGTTTCACTTTTCTCTTCTTATAGTGGCTCTACAAACCGCACTTGTGTTTTCCCTAAATCTACTTTTTGAAAAAGTCTGCCCTCTTTTACTCACCATTCAATATGTTGGTATTTTGGCAACAGACACTCGGGTCCTCTCCATTGACTATTAGGCCATAAGGAGTTGGGGCTAACCATTTGTCCTTTTGGAATGTAATGACTTTATTCATCAATGCCGCAGTCCACTGAGTCAACCTAGAACTTGAGACTGTCCCATCCTGAAGTTTTCCAGATGCGGTGTACTTCAGGGGCGAGTGAGTAGTCTGAACTACAGTCTGACTACTTCCAGTGATATACTCCCAATGTTCCATGATCCAAGTTAATGCTAGACATTTCTTCGCACAGAGGATGAAATTTTGCTTAGGACAACTTAAAGTCTTAGATGCATAAACAGTTACACTTAATGTTCCATCTTGTTTTTGTAATAGAGTAGCCCCCATAGCTGCCTCTCTGGTAGCTAACTGAATAAGAAAAGGAATTCCCATTTCAGGATACACCAAGGTGGGAGCTTTAGCCAAATTCTCCTTAAGGATTTTTAGGGCTTCTGCTTGTTCTGGGCCCCATTCCCACCGATGATTTTTCTTCAGTAATTTGCATAAAGGCCGTGACTTCTCAACAAACATCTTAATAAAGTCCTGAGAGAAATTTAGGTTACCCAAAAGAGCTCTTAACGAATGGGTATCAGTAGGGGCTGGCAGTTTTCCAATTTATTCTACCCGCTGTGCATCTGGAGTTTGCCCGTGTTGTCACAAAACAATTTCCAAATACTTTACTTCTGGTTGACCTAACTGGGCTTTTTGCCTGCTAACTTTAAAACCCGTGTTTTGAATAATTTGTAGTACTGCCCTAGTGACTTCATGAATAAATTCCTGCGTGGGCCCATGAATCAGGATGTCATCCCCTTAAGAAATTACCATGGATTGGTATTGATCAGGTAATTGGTCCCACATGTGCATTACATGAGCGTAGCAAATGGCAGAAGCATTATGGAAGCCTTGAAGCATGTGAGTAAAACAATACTGTTGTCCCTTAAAACTAAAAGCAAATTTATACCATGAATCTGGGTGTAAGGGAATTGCCAGAATGTGTTATCTAAATCAATTACAGAAAACCAGGTCCCCACAGCAGCCCAATTAACAGGTCTTCCCCAAGGGTCAAAACATGACTTAGATATAAATTTAGGAGACCCCTGGGGACTGGGGCATCCCTATTGTTCTGTTGGGGCTGGACTGGAGCTACTGGCTGTGGTGCCACCCCAGAAGCCAATTACCTTGTTCTCTGGATTTCCACCCAACCTTTAAGCAATTCACTAGCGGGCCAACCATGCTATTTTTCTTGTGGTTCCCCTGCTGCCAGTAATCTTTTCCAAATTTCATTTTGAATGAGACTTTTACCTTCCACCTTGTTGGGTTCCCATAAAGGCCGATAACCATGTCTTATTCCTCCCCCTCGATTTCCCCAATTTGCCCTATTTCCTCTGCCTCTGCCAGCCCATAGCCCACCATTCCAATTAGGCCTGTAATTACCAAATGTAATGGACTGAACTGGTTCCATCTGCCTCCATCCCCCTTCCATGTTTCCTTTTTAGATTGGTATTGAGCATCCCTCACCATCTTTCCAGCTGAAATGATAGCTTCCCTAAGCTGCAGGTATGGGGTAACAGCAGCATCAAGTAACCTTAATGTTGTTTTAATTAGGGCATTAAGACCATCAAATAATGCATTTTTAAACCCACAGTCCTCATAATCAGGTAGTTGGGTTGTTGCACTTATATGTAGTACTAGTGAATTGCCCATCAAGAATGACAGGGACGGGGGCGGAGCACCACCACCCACCACCCCACGTCGCCGCTGCCTCTCAGAAGTAAGGCGGGGGAGCTCACCCTGCCATCCCCTCCACCGCCACTACCTCTCCCCCCACCCCTGGGCTCTGCTCCTTGGAGGCCTGTGGTGGTGCAGCGCTGGCCTCACCCCCCTCCCCATCCCCCCCACTCCATCCCTGCCATCATTCTTGATGGGCAATTTGCTAAATGATAGCAGGGATGGAGGGGACATGTTGGGGGGGGCGAGGCCAGCGCTGCACCATCACCACCCTGCGCTGCCACCACCTTCAAGGAACAGAGTTGGGGAAGGGGGCAACGCCAGCATTGCTGGCCTCACCCCACCCCCCCTCCATCCCCTCCACCCCCACTGTCATAGCAGCACTCTGCCATGTGTGTCTGTTTGTGCGGAGCACTCTGATTGGTTGTTTCAATAAGCACTGTAATTGGCTGCCAAGATAACCAATCAGAGCATGGGCGACTGGTACTGCCTTAGGCGAGGTTGGGGGCGGGCTGATTGCAAGATGGCCGATCGCCACAACCGCTTTCGGGAGTGGCTGTGGCTGCTTCTGGGAGCGCAACGGTGCACCACTCCCTGGCCAGTGCTTGCAGGGGGAGCACCAGGGCTCCTGCCTGCCCCCCCATGATGTGATGGGGTCCCTGCTTGGGTTGCTATTTTTTCGCTGGGCACAGCTGCTGTGTCACCGTTATGTTCTGTTTTTCCATGCTGCTGGGATTCCTGTTGTAATTCTGTGCTTTTACTTTGTATTAGAAGAAGAGTATAAGCTACCCTGTGTTGGTATTTATTGCATTGATTATTTTATGTAGGTGTGTTCTATTTGATGTAACCTCATTATACATGTTTATATATTGCCCTATCATTGCCAGGTATTTCCTGTCATTGGTTTATAATGGTTATCTTTAGGTATGTATGTTTATTTGATGTAACCTTGTTGCATATGTTTAATTATTGACCCATCACTGCCTGGTTGCAGACTAATCAGAAGGCCAGAGGATAGGCCTATGCTTGAGTTTGGGGTTAATTAGAGCCTTTTTGTTTGTGTGAATTTATATCTGTTAATAGCATTTATATGTATATATATTCTTGTACCGTATTTTCATACATATATCCCACAGGGTATACGCAATTTTACCAAAAAAATGAATGGGTGCGGGCTATACGGGGGTGCAGGCTATCGGCGGGCTTTTTTCCCCGCAGGGGGCCAGGGCCGGGGCCGGGCTGCATAGCCTCCCCATTGGCCCCGGGCAGGCCGGGCTGTGCCGCCGCTGCTGGGGCGGGCCGGGCTGCACCGCCTCCCCATGTATACACCGCCACAGGGAATACACGGGTGCGGCGTATACACGGATTTATTTACAAAAATACAATTTTCTGCAGGTTATACGTGGGTGCGGCTTATACCCGTGGGCAGGGTATATGCGCGAAAATACGGTATATAGCTTTATGGCTGTACATTATTAATTAGCGTGTAATATTAAATGTATACATAGCTAAGAGTCACTGTGACTCCTAGTGTGCTCTGCTCTGGAAGTAAGCTGGCCTATAACTAGACAGCCATGCTCCCCACAGCATACACTCCCACTAACATCCCTTCCATTTGAAGAGGGGGTACCTCCCGCATATCACCAGGGTTACAGATGGTTATCTTCCTGTTCAATTTGGAGAGAGCGAGCTGCTCTGAGCTAAGCTGGCTTTTTATGGACTTCTAGTCTCTTTGTCCAGTGACTGCCTGGTCAGCCTCAAAATCATCTACCTATCAAATGATCATTTGACTGGATTAGTGCATCTAGTCAGACAGGTTCATCTAGGAAATAGCCAGCTTATCGACCTGTGAAACCTGCATTGGAAAAGAAGCCTGTTAGGATTTAACAACCCTCCTTTGTTAACCCTGTCGTGCCAGCCCTCTGAATTTCAGCCTAAGATGGATGTCAAAAGACAGTAAGAAGAGCCTATAATCAAATGCAGTTTGTGTTTTGATTCAGATACGTACATAAAGTTGATAATAAGAAACAGAATTCATACACTGTACTTAGATTCCCCAAATGGTCACCTTTAGAATTATATTGCTGCTATTAGCTAAGGTTGTAGCTGGTAATAACTATGTTTCGCTGCTGGGGTTTGCTGCTGCTCCTGTTGCTTCCAGTTAATAGTTTCCTTACATTTACTCTTCTTGTGTGAATTGACTCTCATCTCAGAGCCTGCAACCTCCAGTATCCCTGAGATTTTATAATTCTTAGCTCCAAAATTTAGAAAATTAATATTTATCTGCCGCCAGCTACCTGTCATGTGGCCCTCGATGGCTTGCCAAAACTCAGTAAGTGGCCCTCCACCCAAAATAATTGCCTGCCCCCACCATAGCATCTCATGTAGACATGCCCACTGTGTGTGTAACCTTGCGTAAATTACTAGGGGAAGATTTAAAAGTAGTTAGGTGCTTCAAAATTACCTAGACACCCACTGGAGTTAGGCACCTCTGTGCTTTTCAAAATCTCACTAAACACTCTTAAATATCTGGTTCTTACTTTCTCTGTGCTTCAGTCCCTCATCTGTAAAATAGTTATACTTGGAATTGTAAGACTAAAAATATTAAAGATTGTGAGGTGTTCAGATACCACGGTATTGGAGGCCGTATGAACACTTGTCTCCAGGTGTTTTGTAACCTGTTTAATTTCCAGCAGGTTACCAAGTGAAGGACGAGCTGTACAGCTGTTTGTTGTGGCTTTTACTTCAAAGGGCATTGCTTCTCCTCTCAGCTGGAACTCACCAGTGGTCCTGAGCAGCTGATTGGAGAAATGGAACCTCTGACAGTCAGAGCAATTAGCTTGAGCACCTCAGTGGTCCTGCACAGTTGTTAACTATGGCTGTGTCTGAATCCTAGTTGATTCACAAACCCTGACCTTCATGAACTATCTGGCTTCTACTGTATGAAACAAACAGAAATGTTATTGAATAAATCAGAACATTTTTTCATACAAACCTTTTAGTTCAATGCTGGCCACTATTTTCATACCAGTGCAACTGTTCTATCACATATAGAAGTCATAAGATAGAATATATTGCATAGTAGCCTACAAATAGATGTGTATGTATTTATTCAGTTTCCTAACTATACCTTATTTTTAAACATCCAGATTATACCAAAGTTTATTCTGTCCTCTGGTTTGAACTAGATGCAAATATTTGGGATGCGCTGATGAAGTGACTGAATAGTCTTTCCTTTAAGAAAGGATAGCAATACTGGCAAAACTCTCTTAATGGAGACAGAACTTATACCAGCAAAAAATGAATTTGCCAGTATACACTGTATCATTTCTGTGAGCAAAAAGCTATACAAGCAAAAACTCTTTTACAAAAGTTGTAAATGCACCTAAGCAAGAGATTTGGCCCACACAGAAATACTGCCCCAAAATAGTATTGTTCTGTTGGCCAAAGTTTCTAGTGCAGACCTGACCAAAGACAGTAAAGTTGACATGAATGAATATTCACTGTTTTGTTTGCCTCACCCTCCATCTGATACTAAAGAAGTTTAATGCATTTTTAGGTATGTTTTCCTCCCAAAAAAACAAAAATCTCTAGGCTTAGGGTGCCTCAAACTACTTCCTGATTGGCAACTATTTCCTGATTAATCCGCCCACCTCCAATATATGTGGGATAGGATAAGAGAACACACTGAAACTAATGAAAGAAATGTGCTCTGTTGGCAGACCTTTGTTTATTCATTCAAACTGTCCAATGTGATTTATGCAGAGATTGGGTCCCTGCCAGTGGGTGTTAGTTTCAAGCTTGTCATGTTACCCATGTCTGCTTGTATGCAGCAGTAGGTGAGTTTAAAAAACTATTTTCAGTCTATGTGGGAAATAGCGATCATTATCTGTTATGGATATTTGCATCACTCCTGGCTATCAGAAGGCTAATATTATAAACTGAGTTATCAAAAGGCTAATATTATAAACTGGGAACCTGAAGGGTGGAGGGGGTAAAAAAGTCTCTAAAGCAGCTCAGTGACTGCTTTGGAGAAGGTCACGGCAGATAGAATCTAACTTCAGGGTTTCTTTTAAGGATTTGTATATACGGTGTTAAACACAGAAAGCATTGTGCTATAGATACTATCATGGACAAATGGTTTAGATAAGACAGCTAAAACTACTGAATGTAAAGTTGTTTTTTTTTTCATTTTTATTACTTGATTATCTTGTGTGTAGAAGAAGCATGCTATTGCTCAAACAGACCTTGAAGCAGACGCTTTTAAGTGCAATTTTAGCCAGAAAAAGGCTGTAAAAGATATCATGAGATTCCAAACATCCTCTGAATTACTTTCATCCATGATTGTCTCCATTTACAAGTCAAAAAATGATTTTGCTAGCTCCTAGCACCACAAGCTCTGCACGTTGTAGGAAAATCAAACTGTGCTCTTTCTGCCTCTGACATCATAACCAAAAATGAATGTTCTGCAGGATTTTCCTGATAGTTTTCTAGCTAGTATATGAGGTATAATAAAATCCAATTCTCTCTTGCATAGATGTAATCATTTTATGGTTCAAAGATGTATACAAGCATTCTTTCCCCTCATGTAAGGCTCAGAGGTACACTGGAGTAGATATATTGAGCCTGTTGTTCCTTCTTATTATATTGGTTTTATGTCATTGTAGTTCCACTGAAACCAAGGAGTTACACAAGTATAAAGAGTACAATCAGGAACACGTATAAAGAGTATTGTCAGGAACACTGAGTAAGATGCCTATTTATTTAAGTATTTATTGGTATAATCTCTTTTCTTATTACACAACTAGGGCAAAGTATAGACAGTCAAAAAGTCCAATGCTAAATTGATTCCATCTTTGTCGGTTAGTCTAAACTGCAGAGTTTGAACTGATAAGCAAATGAACAGACATTCACTTTTGATTCAGAAAATGCAGTCACATGCCTGCAGTGGCTCAAGCCAGAAGCTGGGGGGGCACTACAGCATGGCTAGCAGCCACTGCCAAAGGGGAGGGAAGAGAGACGCCCTCCAAGGCTTCCCCCCTCCCTGATGGAGCAGGGGTGGCATGGCCAGGCCCCAGTCTGGCTCTGCCTGGCGGGGGAGGGAGTAGTAGCATTGATTTCATAAAAGTTTGAACAAGAATAGTTCTTTCTCTGAAAAATTATAAACTATAAACACAACCTAGAAGGTGTATTCACTTACTCTTCCTGCTGCCCCCAAAGTCTCTGGGATTTGCAACCCAGAATCACAGCAGCAGGACTCCACAGGATTGCTTGTCACTTCGTCTTCCTGCTTCCAGGTGCCTCTGGGATTTGTAGTCCACAGTTGCAGCCAGCACAAAGTTTGGCAGGGCAGGGCAGGGCAACTCCATACTTGAGAGAAGGTGAGTTTAACCCCCCTCCCTTTCCCCAGACCCCAGCTGGGGTTTGCCTAGGGGGTGGGGGCAGTGAGCCAGCTGCCATTGCTCCAGCTAGGGAGCAGAGGGGTGGGGCCAGCCCTGCTCTCTGGAGCAGACAGCCCAGGTCAGCCCAGGGCTGAAAAGCATGCTGGGGGACTCTGATTTAACTTGAACAAGGTAGGAGTCTGGGATAGAAGTTTCATAAACCAGTTTGACCCAAATCAGTTAATTCTGATACTACATTCAACCAGGTTTATCTTAAACTAGTTTCAGCCATTTTGAAACTAGTTTATGTGCACTGAAGGTTTAAACCAGTTTTTGATCACTTAAACCTGTTTATGTGTAACTTCTGTCCCTAGCCTAGGAGTCTTTATATTGATTTAAATTGACAATGGATCAGGACATATTGGCATACTTTAAGCGTGTCTGACTGTTGATAATGGATGGGTATATTAAATTTAACCTTGTGAGGTTTATGACTAACAAATACAAATTACAGTTGCTTATTCTCAATGGGTTATACTCCTTAACCTCATGAATATTATGGGTTAATAAATAGCATAGATTAGTGCCTAACCATGAAGTAATAAATAAATCCTACCCAGTACCTTAAAAGACATTTATATTAGTGTCCCATGGTAGCAGTTATGGAAAACAGTAAGAATGAAATTAATTTCAAACTTGAACCAAATTATGACTCATTGCAATACAAATGGTTATGCCCAAGAAAAATTAAAGTAAGTATTCCACCCAGAAAGGACCAAAGATATGTTAACAAATGGTAAATAGCAGATATGTAAATAATTGTTAGTATTCCTTGAGCCCATGAAATTCATCATAAAACCACATCACAAAGGACCTATTAGAAATTAGACTATCTAATCTACCTGTCTCTCAGTGCAGGAGTGTTTCTTATAAAAATATATATATATATATATAAAATCCAGTGCAGTAGATAATCTAATTTTCAGTTACCCCCTTGGCAGTAATTTAGTTTAAATCATTCTTCAGTATATTGATAATCAGTGCTGATTTTGGGTCCCTGTAATATTTTCTTGATAAACTGTTCTGAGAAACTATTTGCAGGTGTTTCCCAAATGATTTGTTACACCTAAGCCTTCTGACCACATGGGTGTACTGTCTTTGTTTTACCTCTGCAGATTCAGATGAAATTGTGGCGTAGTGATGGATGCTATTTTGTTGTTTTCTATTTAGAAAGAGCAAGTGGTGTGTTACTAAAAAGATGTATGAAGTTAGTCATATATATTTGATATTATTATAAATCAACAGTACTGACTTCAGGCTAACGCAGCTAACTACCTCTCTGCTGTGTTGATGGGACAGTGTCATTATTGTTTTACATGTAATTGTGTTATCAGCTCTTTTACCATATCAGTATTTTGTAATACACAACAAGCTTTCTGCCAGAAATAAGAAAAGAGAAGAGAAACACTTTTCCTCTGATTAAAGTAGAAGTGTTGGACATATGAATAACTCCACAGTATGATTGCTATAGTTTCTACTTTGATACTCAAACTTTCATTAGGACTGATGAAGAAGAGATTCAAGGAAAAGTCTGGTTTGGGGAAACACAAAGCTCATGTTTTTGCACGGTGGAAAACAGCACAAATTTCCTTTGTAGAATTCACCTATAATCTTTATCTGAAAGAGTCTACTCCCAAAGGTCTGGTATATGACAGGCTCTATCTATATATTTCATCGGAAGATTGTGAATGCGTCTACACAAAACATCTTGCTGCACATTAAACTAATCTAATGCCCATTAAAGCATCACCATCTACATTTGTTCAACAATTATTGTGCAGTATATTAGCCTAATGCACCAAAGCAGCAAGCAGCCAGGGGGCAGGGAGAGCTGTCCCAGCTCAGCAGGACCAGCCTGCCAGCCCCATGGAGATGGAGACAGGTCCCTATCTCCACATGGCTGGGAGGCAGCTGCCCAGCAGCTTGGACAGCTCACCCTGCCCAGTGGACATCAGGACAGGTCCTGATCTCCACATGGCTGGGAGGCAGCTGTCTGGCATCTGGGACAGCAATCCCAGCCATGTAGGGATTGGGATCCATCCCAGTCTCCATGGGCAGGCAGCTGCCCCGCAGCCAGGACAGCTCTCCCTCACCTTGTAGAGGTCAGGACCAGCCCTCATGCCCCCTGCCAGCCTAGGGCTGGCACCCAGGGGACCCTGGAGATCCCCCTGGCTGCTGCAGGGGGGCAGAGCAGGGCAGGAGCAGCCCTAGACAACTGCTCCCATCAGGAGCAAATTTGTAACCATGATCCCTTTTCCAGTGTCTCCCCTTATTAGGCAGAACCAACTAGGCACGAGTTTCTCCATTACTGAATCAGCTAAAGAAAACCAAAGAATTTGATGGCACATTTGTATAACACAGGGTATCTAGGCAGGATATGATTCCCTGAACCCAATGTTGAGATGCATTTCCCTGTACTAGTGCATGTACCATAACAGTGACTGCTTTTTCAATTGAATAAATGTGACAGTTGAATGTCAGGGGCACACTTTTTTTTTTCCTTTTTATCCCAACTACACAAGAGCTTATAATTGGCCGTAGGATGCTGACCCCAAAACTCTGTTTCGTATTCATGAAAAGAATCTTATTCCAGAACTGTATTCAGTCTTCAAGAAAGGTGCTGTTCATAAAATTCTGCATAAGAAGTTTAATTTTGACCTTACCTGCCAGCTATACTGATGGGGCCAGTATCATTTCAGATTTACACCAATTTATCATGCTACTGATGGCAGCACAACATTTTGTCTTTTTTTTTTTTTTTTTGTGGGCCCACTATGCTTTTTAGTATAGCTGTGTCCTTGGAGTACTCTGCTAAGTAGCCCAGAGAGAAAGCAAATTAGTATTATGGGCTTCTGCACCTGAAACATTTCCTTGCTCCTGGTCTTTCTTTTTTCTCCTCTTCCACTATCATGCTGTTTTTAATGCAGCAATGAACACCGGGCATACTTCTTCACACAGCTGTCTTAAATGTCAGTTTTGAAAGCTTGCTTCACCTGTTCTAAGTCTAACGTGGCAAACGCCTTGACAGTCAGTAGGCTACAGAGCTTTATGTTTATTTTTCATGCTATATCCTTGGAATACTATCCAAGAAGTAATGTGTTCCTGACCCAGAAATGTGCTAAGCTACCCAAGGAATTCCTCGCTAAGTTGATCTGCCTCTTCTCCCTGTCATCTCTGTAGATACATTTTCCTTGGAGTGTCCTATTTTACAATAAGAGGTGACCCTGGGCACATCTACATGTGTATTAATGTGCCTCTTTTAATGTTCATTAAATTTAGTACCTCCAATGTGAGGTACTAAATTAATGCTCATGAGGCTTCCCTAATGTGCAGTAGTGCATTTGTATGGTTATTCAGTGATACTTAATGCATAGTAGACTATCTTACCGCACATTAGCGTAATGTCATGGTTTTTATGTGACATTTAAATGTGCAGTAAAATAATCTACTGCACATTAAAGCACACATGTAGACATGCCCACTAAATATGTATATATTATCAAACCCCAAAAAATCACAATTCAAAAGCAACTACTAGCATTAGGCACTGATCCAGAAGCCAAAAGGAGTATATTGCAAAAGTAAAACTAAAACCTCCAACTTTTAACAAGTCATGGTGCTCAGAACAAAGGTACCACTGAACTTCATATACTGCACTCTGTCACTTTGTACCTGAAGCCTTCCGGTGATGTAGCAAGTAATATTTTTGGTATTTGTCAAATAGGATGTTATCTCTACTTCTCTCTTCTTCCCAGAGGAAAACCCATTTATATATGGGCTCTTCGGTTGTCATGAAGTGCTATAGCCTGTTATTTGTGAAGGCAAGGTTGCAGAAGGGTGCTTATGGTGCCTATACATGTGCTCCGACATTCTAATTAGAATACATGGTGGCAGCAGGGATGCTTTAACTAAAACTCATCAAACAAGCTTTGGTTATGTCCTTAGACCAACATGGCTACAACCTAAACCCCTGCAAGCTTTAGTTAATGCGCCCCTGTGGCCATTTTGAAATGCAGGATGCTGAATACACATGACGCTGTGGTGTCCAGGAGCCACTCTAATTAAAAGGCCCACCCCTTCACCCCCCACTCCAGAGCACGTGTATAGATGCTCTTAAATTGGAAAGTGGTGAAGTTTGAAATGGGTTTTGTTTCTTGTGGGAGCAAGTTCTGCACTCTTGCCCCTATCCCTGAGAAACCTCTCTTGTTGCACCGATGAACTTTACTGTTGAGTGAACAAACAGTCCTGATATGCCAGACAAGTGTCGTAGTTTGAATCTCTTAATTATTCCTGACTTAAAGCTTGAAGAGCCTTAAAGATGGGAATCAAGAGCTTAAGTTTGTCATGCTGTTGCATAAGCTGCCAGCATAACAAGCAGAGGACATATCAGGGAGCGCAGGCAGGTCATCGGGCAGAGGAGAAACTCCTGTGAGTGCCCACAGTCACTTGGCTGGAGGGGATGGGGTGTAGGAGACTCTTAAAGCCTTTGCCTAAGAACAAACAGGCAGTCTGACCCTGGCAGCCAGAGAGTGAAGAGCTCCTACCCTGGAGAGCTGCAGTGGGAGACTCTGCTGACCCCTGGAGTGCCTGCCCATGTATCAGTACGACATTGAAAGCTTGCTGTAGTGCAGATAGAAGCCAAGACAAGGGGAAGCTGGGCAGACAGTGGGTTGGCTTAGAGTGCTGTTAGAGACAGAGGGCTTATATGCTTTTGTTTGAGTTACTCTGGTGGTTTGGGTGGGTCTGTGAAGGGTCCCATTATCACGTAAGGGGCTTGGGGCCAGAGGGCCCAGAGCTTAGGGTCCAGAGCAAGCCCAGTGCACAGGAAAGACAGAACTTGGGGGCCAGAGTGGGCCCGGCACCCAAGAAGGACAGACCTGGGGGGCCAGAGCCATGATAGAGGCTGGAGCCCAGAAGCTAGGTCCAGCACAGATGGACCTGAGATAAGAGACCCAGCAAGAGTCAAGGGGCAGAAGCTGAAAAGACCAAGACCCCTACAGGCATTGGGTGCCCTGGGAGCACATATGGGGAAGGGGGGCCCATCCTGCATGAGGAGAGGATTTGAGGCTAGCAAGATTCAGAGAAGGAATCCAGTGGCAGACTGTAGGACTGGGATTGGCTCTAGGACCTTTGGGCAGCTTCCCTTTAAAAACCCAATCAATTACATCAAGGCATGGCAGGAGAACATTAAGGCTAAGGACAGAAGTTACACATAAACCAGTTTAAATGATCAGAAACTGGTTTAAACCTGTAACAGAACAGCAGCTCAGTGCACATAAACCAGTTTCAAAATGACTGAAACTGGTTTAAGATAAACCTGGTTGAATGTAGTATCAGACATAACTGATTTGGGTCAAACCGGTTTATGAAACTTCTGTCCCAGACCCCTTCCTGGAGGCATGTGGCTGCTTTTCCTGTATCAATGATAAATGTATGCTCACTTCTGTTTCAGTTTAATCTGTGCAGCTTAAATTAAACTGGAAAGACTGAATCAATTCAGCCTTGGGCTTTTTGACTGTCTGTACCTAGCCTAAAGGGAGGGTGCCTTAGAGCCAGAGCTGGGTGGGTGCCATTTGGCCACCAGGGGGCATGACAGGAGTTCGGTTACATGGAATCCTGTTACATGGAATATGGAATCAGTCTCAAAGTCTTTTCACTACATAATTTCAAAAAAATCTCACTATCTTAGATGCCCAAAGGATATTAATTTACATGCCTAACTAAAGTTTTCAGTAATAGCCCAATCAGATGCATCACAAATTATGCTACATGAAAGGAAAGTCTTCTAAAAAGAAGGAAAGAAGAAAGGTGGACAAGGGTTAACATAAATGAAGTTAGGCCATCTCATTGGTTCTGTACATACTAAATCTTTCACTTCTAATGGTTTTCTTTATCTCTCTTCCCATAGTTTCTTTTTAACAGATGGTCCCTTGCTGAGGAAGGCAGTGAAGAAGAAAATGAAGACGGTTGTACGACCTTTCACACCTGTCCATAACAGCCTCTTGGTTCCAAACACCTCTGAAGCAGCCATGTATGTTTTAGAGAAATTTATTATCCACCCAATCTGAAAATGGAGTTTCAAGTAAAATGAGTCTGCTAATACATGAGCTGCCAGCATATGACTTGTGAAATAGCCAACATATTTCTGTGCCAAGTATGTCTTTATGAGATGTACCTTAATGCATTTTGGAGGTGGATTAAGCTAAACTACTCAAAGAAACTCAGTGCAGAATAGAAGCATCCATGCAGGGAGATAGCATGGACTATTGTCCTTTAAATTTACACCAAAGCTTATTTTGCAGTAGCTTCTCCATACCAGTGCATTTGACAACTTGCTTAGATTCCAATTGCACAAGGTGTTGAATGTCAAATGGCCACTATTTCTATTAATAGGAATTGAAAGCATTAAGCACTTTATAAGATCAGGTTTATAGAAATGTTTGACACGCACATGACATGATACACTGATGGGTCAGGGTTGATGGGTCAGGGTTGCAACATTGCAGAAGTGTTGAGAATAGTCTAGGATGCGTGGGCTACTGAAAAATGTATACACCCCAGAATTGTTTTGTGCCAACATCTAAGGATCAGCTTTTGGCCTCCAATACATTCATTCAGATCCCACTGGATTCAGTGGGGATTATGCAGACAGATGTGGCTGCTTTTCACTACCTTGAAAAAACACTTTTAAACATCTTTTAGTTATTTTTTGTCTACCTTTCAGGTCCCATGAGAAAACCATCAAACCCCATCCAGTATTTTCTGCTGCCAAAACATTTTCCTATGTTTCCCCCAAATCTTTTACTTTATCATGTTTATTGGAACAGTTCTGAGAGACCAACTAAAGACAGGGTTCCTTGGGCTAGGCACTGTATAAACACAGAAAAAGTGACAGTATTGTATAATATGAATAGGCAAGACAGACAAAGGTGTGGGGGGAAGAAAGGGATGTGTACTGACTTGGGAATGATACTGGCTTGGGAAGGATAGTTCCTCTTCACAACTTCAGAAAATATGAAATTTGGCTTCATTTCACACTGGAATGGAAACAAAACCATTTTTGAAGGAGTTTCATGAAACACTATTCAGTTTCAGTCTTTCTCTGGAAGTGACCAGAAAGACTACCCTGAACCTCAAAAACTTTCTTATTGAAAATGTCCTTGGAATCACTAAGTTTCTGGAAAGCATGCTTGATGTAAATGAAACAATATTTTTCACTGAAAATCATTTCACTGAAAATGTTCCAGTAGCTCGAAGTATGACATGCAAACTGAGTGAACAGAGAGATGGTGGCAAATATCACACTAGTTCTTTATTTTCCATTTGGTTTTGCTATTTGATTTCTTTCAAGTGATGTTATTAGGTAGATGGAAAGACAAAGAAAGATAGGGTTGGAACAAGAAACCAGTCAGCCCAGGGGAGAGAAAGTATAGTGTGTGAACTGCAGAACATGCATATCAGTGCCTGTGGGGCCTTGCTTGAACTGCTTTCTGAAGCAGCAGTCAGGTTGAGGCTCCAGCTGGCTCCTCTCTGTAATTTTTTTCCCACAGGTAACAAGGCAGGGAAGAAGTAGATCTGAAGGACTTTGGGATCTTCCATTGCACAGTTCTCAGTCTTGGGCTTCTAGGGAACAGAGGTGGCTTCAACATATAACCCTCTTCCCTAGTCCAGTAGTGTGTATTTGGATTCATGATTGTGCAGCTGTGCCTGCCTCTGTCTCCTAAGTCATCTGTTAATATTCTCCAGTACACTCAGCCCTGTTGCCCAGTTCACCTTCCACTGTCATCATTAGAAACATGGGGATGTGAGTAATAGAGACAATCTAGAATTATATCAGTGCAGGAAAAAGAAGTTTTCATTTTTTTAGGGAGTATTCACAGAAGATAGACCTTCCAGGACTCTTGCATCCCAGTGCTCACAAGTATAAAGTAAAATAGGGAGGGTAAAAGGAAATGCAGAGAATGTACAAAAGAGGGGAGATTCTATTAAAGCTTAAATGCTGTCTTGAACTGTTTAATCATAGGAGAGTAGGGAAAAATCCTCCAAAGCATATGAGATCTGACAGCTTCTGCTAATAACGTCCATTACTTACCTTCCTCTTTTTCTCTAGTTGGGTCATTTCCCTACAGATTCAGTCATAAGGAAGTGATAGCTTGCACTTACGTCATTGTGTATTTGCACACCAACATTACAAATTGCTTTAATGCACAAGATGGGGAAACATGTTCTGGAAACTGAGCAAGGATTCCTAACTCAGTCATAGAAAGGTAGAAGAATCCAGGAGCATTGATCAGTTTAAGATGCTGTCTTCACAGAATACAGGTGTATTTGGTCTTTCTTCCCAATAGCAACTGTGATCCATGCTATTAATTTATTCCGTATTTATTCCCAAGATCATTGTTGTTATTTCTTGTCTGGCAGAAATTTACTTTGTATGAAATTATCTAAGTATTCCTTCTCTCAACTTTGCAGTACAGCATGTTTGTTTTTTCTTCATTTTCACAGTGAACCCCTTTTTCGACAACTATGTGCTTTACACTGGCTTTTGGAAGCTTTGACTCTTGAACCTAACTGCTCTATAAAATCTGTGTTAACCTGCTGGAATCCAAAGTATGTGTGCATTGCATGAAGTTTTTGATGGGATGAGACTTTTTTCATTTGAAATGTTATTATTTCTCTCTCTTCTGTTATGTAAAAATTGAGTGACATTATTACTACTTCTGGGCCACACATCCCTGCCAAATTTTGCACAGAATTTCCTGTTTGAATCAGTGGGGAGATGTAAGAATCAGTGACACAGCATGGCTCTCCATTATTATACCCTGCAGCATTAACTAAAGTACCTTGTGTTTTCCAAACCAAATGTACTTTTTTTTAGATTATGCAAATTAATATATGTAATAATGACATGACTGCAGCTTTCCTTGCATAGCTGTCCCAATGAAAGGAAAAGGAATTTCACATGTACTGTGTTTATAATACAATGCCAGTTATCTATTTATTAGCTATTTTTTATCAGCTGTTTATGACAACAATAGTATTTTTAAACAAAGAAATTACGTCAGAATCTTTATATTGTTGTGTAATCAGTAGTAGATACTGTTTTAATTTTTTACAGTTTCAACCTATAGGTGTAACAATGTTGAATGTAAATGTGTTTGCATTATTCAAGATGTTTTGCTAACTGTATACCTGAACATCAAACAGAACAATAAACATGAATTAAATTATATTCTCTGATTCCACAGAGCAGCCTCTTCAAGGCTGTTCTGTTTTTTCTCCCTGCATGAGCAGAAATCCCATTGAGACAAATAAGTACTCTGCTTATATACAGTAGAGATAACAGAATAGCCTTGAAGACAGTTAGGTAGGTGGGTTGTAAAGGGAAGATTCATCCAAAATGTTCACCCATGGAGTGTAGACCAGGCAAGAGACCAAGGGGTGGAGTTGCACATATTTATAAGCAGGCTTTACAAACAGGAAAGGAATATAGGGATTCAGGACTCTTGGGATCAATTCCAGTTCTGTTTCCTGTATCCCAAAAGTATCTGCCCCCTTCTGCTTGTATCTGATGTGGCTCCTTTCCTATCCTCCTCTTCTCCTATGCAACTCCCTCTGGATCCTGTCCCCTCTGCCCATATGTATCTTCACCACTTTTGGCTTCTGTATTGCTTTGACTCTTTTTTTTTTAAATTGATCTGAAGCAAATACATTGCAAGGAATAGTTCAGCCCAAAGAATTAATGTTTGGCAAAGTTATAGGCAACTGAGTCTTATAAGGGGATAGTTTTGGGTGACCTTAAATATTGGTACCAGTGTAAGCTCCACCTGTCTTAAACCAAATTTGCCATCAGTTGCATCCATGAAGTTAAATCATTTTAGGCCATTTTCTGCACTGCCTTAAAACATCTGGAAATGGGAATGCATGGACATAGCTGAGAATGTAATATGGCCTAATGCATCTGTGGTATGTTTGTAGTACATGCGTTCAGCTTTCTTAATATTTTTCTTCATTTTTGACTATCAGTCACTCAGAGCTATAACACTTGTGAGTTATCACTCCCCTCCTTACAAGTGAAGATAAATGTCATAGCAGAGATCAGCCACCATTTATTCTCTATTTATTGCATTTCTAAAAAGAACGTGTTGTAATAAAAGCAAGATTCTGGAAATGGAAAACTCATTAAATTGTTTTTCACTTAGGGACCCTGGTGGCAGTAAAAGTACATTAAAAAAAATCAATAAGGAAAAGACAGCAAGGTACAGATGGGAGCACTTTATCGTGGACACAAAGGTAACTTCATTGCTAATTTCTGCTTTATAACCGAGTCTAACTATCAAAGTATTTGTTTTCTCTGTTTTGTTCCCTAATGTTACTCCCTGATTTGATATTTTATGTTCTGGAACTTGTGACGTCTTGATACTTGGCTACCTGGATTTTAAAGAAAAAGTATTTTGACAATAGATAACAGGAAGACCAATATTTAGCTATCTATAGGACTGAAACTGTGGCATCAACTTACGAAGTAGTGATGTTGTTGGGGGAAAACATGTTGTTAAAAAATACTTGTGGGTACCTGAAAATATTAGCCTCTTTCTTGTATTTGCTCCATATCTTACTACCAGGAGACTCAACCCAACTAATCCAACCCTAATGATTAGTCCTTACCCCAGTAGGCACTGAAGTGGGTTTGAGAGTTACTCGGTGAAGTGAGATTTTGACCATCGAGTTGTAGTTTGTTCATTTTAGGAGTGTCATCCTGGCATCTTCCTGGAGTTGCCTGGCTCTTTTTTTCCCCTTAATTAAAACTTAATAATTACCTTGGAAAATAAAATCCAGGTGCCAAAGCCAGTACAAGAAGTAGAAATCCAGGGGAAAGCAAAGGGAAAGAGAAAATAGAGCCATTTAGCTGAAGGGTTTTGTAAACAAAGAAAAATTAAATCATTAACTGAGGAGAAATGAAACTATAAAAGACAACTTCAAATTAACTAAAGGCAGCATACTGGAAACCTTTGGTACTGTTCTGCTGAGATAACCCATATTTCTTGAGGCAATGCTAAGTATTCTCTCACTTTTTTTAATTGCAAGCGTATTTGCATTAAAACAAAGGGAGTTAGAGTTGGCTAGGGATTAGACAACAGGACATTTAGTCTGTTCCTGGTTTTTTATTGGCCATATAGTGTGTTCTTCAACAAATTACTTAACTTTCCTATTCCTTACCTTGCCCCAAAAGAATACCTTCAAGATATAATTCACAACTCAGAACGAAAGTTTCTTTAGTATCTGAAATATCATCCCATGGGCTTCATCTGCTCCTATTCCACACCTGAAAGTTTGTCTTGTGTGACATCACAGCTAGTTAATATGATCTGATAAGCAGAGGAATATGATTTCAGTGAAGGAGTGAATACAAAGTATTCCTGAACATCTAAAAAGACAAAGTTCACGTTTTCATGCAAATATCCTTTATGGTAAGAGAAAAGAGAGGGGAGACATCACTCGGTAAGTCTTATAATAGTTGGAGATTTTTCTAAATAGAAGGATTTCCAGTCTATTTTTTTAAAGTTAGGTTTCAAATCATCAAAAGCCAGAAAATCCAAAGTGATGCTGAAACTGATGTGCCTTCATGCAGTCAAGTTGCTGTGTGTGTTATTTTTCTTCCCACCTGAATTAATGACAGAATTTCCTTGCTGTTGTCATTTACTTGAACATTATTTAAACATGGTGTTTCATATTTGATATGAAGCCTTTGATCGAGATCTGGATCCCTGCAGGGGTATTTGCCATGTGAGACATACTGTTCTGATTATCAAGCCTACAGATTTCAGTCTGCTGAGGTTTCATATTTCTGACACAGGAAATTCATTTCTCAGGATATGTGGTAGGGAGGAGGAGGAGGAGGCTTGAACATTTATCACCACAGCGTTGACCTTTTTTCTCCTTAGAGGTGAAAAAGTTAAGGTTTTCTTTTATATCAAACCTCTGTGAAGATTCAGTGCTACTTGTTTACAAATTATATTAGTTCATTAATGTCAAAGCCATAGCCAGGGAAGGAGACTTCTCAGTGAGTAGCTTGACCAGCTATTTGAATTCACTGCTGGCAATTGTGGGGTACAAAAAACCCTGGAGGACTCCAATATTAAAATGAGATATGGAAATACAGTGTACCATCCCTATCAGACATTGTCACAGAAATCCCCTCCTTTCTTTTCCTTCTTCCTTCTGTGCAAGAAATCCAGCCAGAAAGCACCACGTATTCAGCTTAGCAGGAAGACAAACAAGAGAACATCTGTCATAAGCATCTCTCGGCTTAGTGGTCCGTCATCTTCCCACAGTCGAACACCTCCTGGCAGCACACCTTCCCTTGTCCCCAGCTCTGAAGACTATGCCAATGTGAACACAGCTCCCTCTGATGGTACCAGAGAATTTGAAGATAGTGAGTCGATGCAGAGTAAGCAAACCAGAGAAGATGAAGAGCCTGTTAACTATTGTAAGTTGCCCTTTTTGGCTGCAAATAACAATTGATTTGTTTCAACAGTTACTTAGGTTCGTAGCTTAAATACTATCCTGGCTATAGCACACATTTGTGTTACTTTGGCTAGGTTACTTAACCTCTCTCTTCCTTATTCTTTCTGTCTGCACAGTGGAAGAACTGAAATGCAGCTTACTCACAGGCATTAAGAACCATAATTGTTAAGGTTTGTGTAATGTTTTCAGATCTCTAGATGGGTAGTACTATAAAAATGCAAAGTGTTTATTATATTGACCAGCAGATCACAGTTTTCCAATGAATTACTTCTATTTGCAATCAAAATTTCATTCACTGAATGCTCAGCAAGTCACTAGAGATCAGTAAAGTGTCATTTCCATTGAGCAATATTTACCCAATGAGCAAATAGGGTCAGCACTTCTTTCATGGGAAAACATCAAAGTTGCAAGTTAGACTTCACTCACCTTCACATAGGAGCACAAATTGGATTTGTCCGCCTCAGTGGATATGGTCTTCAACAATAGTGTTCTGGGGGCTGCATTATAAGTTAAGCTCATCTCCATCTTAAGTTCAGTTACATGCCAAGAGCACTCTCCATGCAGGTGCTTGCTTTTGTGATGAGGTACTATAGGAGAAAATTATTTACTAACAATTCAGCTTGTTGTATTCTCCGTATTCCGCCTACTTCCTCCTTGGAGATTAATTTTTAGTGGAATTGAGTTTTATTTGTTAGATCACATCAGACTCTCACTACAAGCAAATATTATGTGTCAGTAGATTAGCACATTCTATTATTAAGCACTAATACAGAAAGAAAACCTGACTGGCAGACTCCGAAGTTTAACCTCCCCTGTCGTACTAAAAATTAAAAAGTTTTGCCTAGAGTAGCCAGTAATGGAACGAATCGTTCAGAAGCTCATTCTGTATTTTCATTTCAGCAATTCTTCCTATGCAGAAGCATTCTGAACCCATTATGGACAAGTTACTAATAGATATGCCAATGTTCAGTAAATCAGACTATTCAACTGGCATATGACCCACAATTCTGTGATTGTCAATAAAAGATGACAAAATTAAAATTTTGTTCCCTAATTCTTCAGAAATCAATTGATCCACTAAAATTCTACAATGAAAATACTGATGTATTTAATTTGGAGTTTATAAAACTGTACATGTTACTTGTGAATTATTATTGCTGCTGTTAATAGCATATTTTGTTTTATTAATACAGAAATATTTCTTCTAAAATGGCCTGTGTCTAAAATATAAGTAAAAGCAGTACACAAAAGAAAGGAGGAATAAAAAGAGTAATTGTAGTCAATAATCCAATGTAATTATTAAATAATTGCAATAAAATAAATACAGTGCAGAGATTACAGTGAAAAAGGCTGTGAATGCCACAAGACACACAAGATGGAATCTGACTTCCCAATCTTAAATAATCTGTGACATACAGTCAGCCATTTTAGAACCTGTTGGGAGTCATAGCTCATTGTCAGCTTGTTTTAAACTAAAATTACAAAATTTGCAAAACAAACTAAATGGGAATAGGGTAGCAGGAAGGAAGTATATGGTTAATGAAGCTTGTGTGAGGAAATTGAGACTATTAAAATCAAAACTTTCTAAATTAAGAAAAAATGTAAAGGATTCAGCAGACCAAAGCATGGGTTCCCACAAATAGGGAAGTGTCAGTGATTTTCTAATTGGACAATTAAGTTCTGGCCTTCCTGTACATCAGGAAGTGATTTGTGTAAAAGCTGGTGAGGTGGCACATGCAGCTGGCATAGTACATTCACAATTTAATTCAAGTTTGGATTGGGTGCAGAGGTTTATGAAGTGGCAAGGCTTCTCATTACACAGGCAAACCTCCATATGTCAGAAGCCTCCTAAACAATTTAAAGACAAACTTTTATAGTTTAAGTGTTTTATTATTTATATATTGTCATCTAACAGTACCAGCCTGGACATATCCAAAAATGCTGACCACGCTTCCATATTTTTCAACGTGCTGAGCAATACCATAGTTCACAAAATGGGAGAAAAACAGGTATGAGGGCTCACAAAAGGAAATGAAAAGCAGCAGATAACTGTAATGCTCTCTGTGACAGCAGACAGCCATAAACAACCTTTGTATGTTATCTTTGAGCACAAAAGCTGGCCAAGGGAAAATTTCCCAAAAGGAACTTTTGTTCAAATACAGGTAAAAGAATGGATGACAGAGGAGCTTATATTAGATTGGATTCAAAAAGTATTGTTTCAGCAGTCTGGTTCCCTGGTAAAACTGAATGCTATGCTTGTGATGGATGCTTACGAACGACACACAACTGATGTATTTAATGACCACAAAACAGACCTGCCTATTATCCCAGGTATAATGACATCACAACTTCAGCTATTGTACATCTGTGCAAATAAGCCTTTTAAAGATATCACTTAAAAATCTTAATCACAAAAGACTTGTGAATGGCAAAAACCAGCTGATGGCAACTGGACAAATGCTCCTTGTACCTCTTCCAATCCTGGGTGAATGGATTTTTAAGGCATGGAATTCACTGACAACATAGCCTGAGAAGTGTTCCTTTAGAAAATGTTGCATCTCCAGCTCCATGAAATAGAAAATGATGTTGTTTGAGAAATAACAAGTGATAAAGAAGACTCCTCAGTCTTAGAGGATAAACAGGAGAGATTTGCCCTGTTACATATACAGGTACTCCTCACTTAACGACCTACCTGTTTAACAACCGCGCGGACTTACGACCAGCTCTCCGAGCAGTTGGTATTGTACGAAACATATTGTGGAAACGGCAGCGCGGCGTCTCAAGCCAAGGCACGCAGTATCAAGGGGCAGCTCCTCGCTTATCGACCAATTCGCTTAACGACCTAGTCGCAGGAACGGAACTCGGTCGTTAAGTGAGGAGTGCCTGTATAGCATTTCACTACAAAGTGCCGTGTTTTACATACTGCAGCTCTTAAATGTAAATATGCAGTTTTTTATGCTTTTTTAAATTTGTTTGCTTTTTCTTTATTTGTTTGTTCTTAAATTGAGAGCCACAGAATCATCACAAAAAAAAAGAAAAGAAAAGAGGGGTCTGGAAGGGACTTCATGAGGTCATGTAGTCCAACCCCCTGTTCAAGGCAAGATCATGCCTGTCTAAACCACCTCATCCACATGTTTTTCTAACTTGTTCTTAAATGCTTCAAAGAATGGGGAGTCCACAAACTCTCAAAGTAATCTGTTCCATCACTTAAGCATCATCCTCATTAGAAAATTCTTCCTAATATCTAACCTAAATTTCCCTTGCTGCAATTTAAGACTTTTATTTCATGTCCTGTTCTCCCTGGCAGCCACAGAGTCTATCACCATCCTCTTTATAACCACCCTTTATATATATGAAGTTTGTTATCAAATCCCTCCATCAGTCTGCTTTTCTCCAGATTAAATAATCCCAGTTTTTCCAACCTTTCTTTGTGAGTCATGTTTCCTAGGCCACTAATCATTTTTGTTACTCTCTGCTGAACTCTTCCCAGTTTGTCTATATCTTTCTTGAAGTGTAATGCCCAAAACTGGATTGAGTACTCAAGGTGAGGCCTCACCAGCACTGAGTAGAGTGGATGAATGACTCTATTGAGAAAATATATGTTCATTCTTAAATTTGAGGGTTATGTGTGTTCAGAAGAATGCAGCATCTATTTGTAATACAGTGGGTACACCTACACATGCACTTTACTGCGGAGCTAATTAATTAGCTCTGCAGTAAAATGTCACCAGCTACATGTGTGCCTGTATTAGGGCACAGTGAATTAATTAGATCCAGCAATAGTACTGTCCAATGGTAAGTACTATCCTACAGTGAAGCAGTTACATGTGCCAAAACAAACATATAGATGGTAACCAGGACTGGCTAGGGCACAACGGTGCTACAATGAGGGGGCTACCGGCTGGCTAGCCCCACACTGTAACACCCTCATGCCCCAGCCAGCTCCTCTGCAGCATGTTGAACTGGAGCACAATAGCCCCAGGCTGGCAGGCTAACTCCTCCGGATCCGTACCAGCTGGGGCTGCCCCTCCCTAGTTCAATGTGCTGCAGTCCCAGGCTGACATGTAAACGCTGTGCCTGAGAGCAATAAACTCCGGTGTGCACTGCACTAGAGTTTATTGCTATGTGCTAATTGTTCATGTGTATGGACCCAGTACCATCCAAAGAATACTAAGGCTTCAGTATGCTAGATTCTGTACAAACCTATAGTAAGAAACAGTCCTACAAAGTGCTTACATTGTTAACAGACAAGGCAGAAAGGGAAACAGAGAAGTGACTTCCTCCCCACGCATGAGAATACCACACACAACTGTCTTGACTCCCATTCTAGTGCCCTACCCAATGGACCATCCTGCTTATGGAAAGCAAGGTAACTAGACAAGACTCTTCTGTGAATTATAGACACGACATGCATATACTCTGCACAAAAATACTCCTAATCTCTGCAGCACTCAGGGTGTATCTACACATTTGGGTGTATCTACGTGCATTAGATCCAGCAGCAGTTTACTCATAAGTAAACTACTTGCAAGTAAATGCTCCTGGGCAAGTATTTACACATGCTGAGAAACAGGAGCGGATTTGCTGCTAATGCAGAAAACAGCTCCCACTTCCTGTGGCCCTGCAATGGGCCCCTGCCACCATCAGGTGGAGCTCTAGACTCCCCCTGGGTGCTAGCCCAGAGGCTGGCAGGGAGCACTGAGCCAGGAGACAGCTATATCCTGGCCAGAGCTGGCACATTGCCTCCTGCCCCCAGGGACTGCCTGCTGCTGGGGTAGGGACAATATCCCCCTGCCCCAGCAGCAGGGAGCTCCTGGCCCTGGCCTCCTGATCAGGGGCAGGGGACTTGGAAAGAGCTGCAAGGGTGGGGCAGATCCCAGCCCCCCGCCCCAATCCGCCAGTGGGGCAGCTAGCATCTAGCTTGCTGCTAGCTGCCCCACCAGCAGATTCGGACAGGGGGCTAGGACCTGCCCCAGCCCTGCAGCTCTTTCCAAGCCCCACACCTTGATCAACCAATCAGGGCACAGGGCTGGGACCTGCCCCTGACCCGGACAGTTCCTAGCCCCCACTCCACAGTCACAGGGCAGAGGCTGGGGAGCCTGTTTCCTGCTCAGCTCCATAATCATGGAGCTGGGTGGGAAACAGGCTTCCCAGCCCTCACCAGCAGAAAGCTCCCAGCACCAGCTCTGCAACCATGGGGCTGGCACTGGGAGATCCTTATCTCCCAACGTGAGCTCCACAATCGCATGGCTTGGACTGTCAGATCCTTATCTCCCAGCACGAGATCTGTGATCTCAGAGTTGGGGGCTTGGAGCTCCCTGCTGCTGGGGCATGGGAACAGAGTCCCCACCTTGGTTCCACTGGAGGAGCCCACCCTGGCAGCAGGCAGCTCCCAGGGACAGGGAGCAATCTCCTGCCCCCTGGTGACTGGCTGGCTGGGAGCAGATTTGTTCCCAGTCAGGCACCTACACAAGCGCTATTGCATAGTAACTAATCACAAGTAAATTTGCTACTTGCATTTGCAAGGTTTACTGAGCAGTAAGCATGTGCACATTTAGACACACATGCTTACTGCACAATAAACTATGCTACTGCGCAGTAAAGCGTCTCATGTAGCCGCACCCTTAGGAACTGTATTCTGAAAGTAAACAGAAATTTTCCAGCAGCTCTAAGGACATATTAAAATGCACTGGGTATTTAGTTTTTGTTTTCTTTATTTTTTTTACAACATTAGTTCTGAAAATCTATGGTCCGTTTATTATAGTTGCTCATATGAACTATTCTAACATTACATGCCATTACCTTTATGCTCTTGGGGAGTGGGAGATAGACTTGTTGACAACCAAGCTTAAAAATGCTGGTGCTTTCTCCACCAAAGAAGACTTGTGAGCTGGTATGGAATTTTAGTATTCATATAGTAGGTGAAGCTTTTGGCACTGAAGAAGAATTGAATCTGTATATACTCTCTTTCTTGTGACCAACAGTGGAGGTGATTTGAAAATTCAAGGGGTTTTAATTTCCTAGTTTATTTACCCTTGACATTATTCAGTCAACCACTTGACTTCTGCACTATTTCTCACCCAGCCTTAATGTGTAAGAATAGGACCATCCTAGTTCTGCAAAAACAATCATTTAAACTGACGTTTATATTGTCACCATTGGGCTTTGGGGATAATGGCCCACTGGGATGAATAGGAGGAATTGCCACTTCAGAACAGTTGTTTCAGGCTGCCTGTTTTCAGGAACAAGAGGACACTGTAAACCTTTGAGACAGAAAATGAATACATCACGGCTATAATAGCTGAGAACTTTCTTTGAGAAAAATAAAAGCTTCATTGTTGGGGGTCATCTATACAGCAGGACTTGGAGTCTGTGGTGAATTCTGTGGCTACGGCATCATGTTTAACACAGGGTCATGACTGTAGGATGCTTCGTGGGCAGATTAGGAACTAGATTAAAACAGCTCAGTCACCCTGTAGCCTTGTGTTCAAATAGATTATGAGGCTTTCTATCATCCATACAGATTTACCTTTGAGACAATACAATCACTTAAAAATATATGGGAAACACCGTGTGGTAAAGTAGGCAACTTAGCAGAAAAAATTGTGCATATTCCTTACAGAGGGTTTTTATTTCACTTTAGAAGCGAGTCTGTAATTGAATATGAAGTCATTTACCCAGTCTTAATTTAGTTTCTATTGTAGTGTACCTGCTGCCATATAGAACTTACTTCCACAAGTTTGATTTTCAGCACTGCTGGGAGGGTGAGCACTACACTTGTCGAGAGCTTCTGTAAGTCACATCATGCTAACACATTATACATGGAAGCTGCCATCCTCAGGCACAGAGTCTCGTGGTTGTCTAAATTATTATTCAGTCTCCATCTAATCAGGCAAAGGTTTTATAAAAGTAGATTAGTGTTCCAAGCGTTCTTTCTTTGCCACATCTAAAAAATTCTTTTAATGTGTACAGACTGTGTGATCCCTGCTCTGAATAACAAAGTGCTAAATGTAAGCCTGATTTTTCATGGTTGCTGCATAATGAAGTATTTGTATGTGCAAATCATTTCAAATGACAGACGTTTTCTTCACCCTCAGAAAAAATATGCAGGAATATTTAGAGGAATTAAATACTAACAGGATTGCATCTGCCAAAGCTTTTTAACTGACAGTTTAGGCTCTCAGTTTCCACATGTAAAAGTGGGGTTTTTATATATTTATACAAGGGACCTTCATTTTAATGCTCATATTTTAATTTTGAGCTTTTCCATGGAGTTCACCACTCTAGAATCTGAATCCCTCACATTTGTTAATAGATGTATCCACCATAGATCCCTGTGAAGTAGATAAGTAGTAGTACCCCCCCATTTTACAGATATTCAAGTGAAGCACAAAGATTAAGGGGCTTTTCCAAGTGTATGGGAGTGTGTTGCAGATATGTGATCAGACTCAGATCTCTGGAGTCATAATCCAGCACCTTAACTGCAAGGCCATCTGCCTTTGCAGTTTTGTCTTTTCTAGTAATACTAAGCTAATACAAAATGATGCTGTAAGGATTATTATTTCCACAGTATTTGAAATTGTGTAAATTACTGGTCTTCAGATAGGGAATTGAGGTAGAGAAATTGCATAGAGGTGCACACACTTACTGACTTGAGTAAAGCCCCATCTATACTTCACATTTAAGACATGATTAACCAGTTAATCACATCTTTAAGTGGTCACGGAGCCACATGTTCAATCAGTTAATGGTGTGATAAAAAGAGGAATAAGCTACAAAGTTATTCCACAGAATGTGAGTAATAACTTTGTAGCTGCTTCCTATCATACCATTAATTGAACGGGTAACCAGGGCCCCTGTGGCTGAGAGCCCCAGCAGGTAACAGGG
This sequence comes from Alligator mississippiensis, assembly GCF_030867095.1. Taxonomy (NCBI): domain Eukaryota; kingdom Metazoa; phylum Chordata; order Crocodylia; family Alligatoridae; genus Alligator; species Alligator mississippiensis. The sequence continues at coordinate 21,700,229 of NC_081833.1, read as the reverse complement.
CTCCCAGCCACAGCTGATGCAGTGTCCCAGGTATGGGGGTGCTCCAGGCACCCCCAGGCTAGGACACCACATCAGTTGCAGTCTCCCAGCTGTGGCAGCTGTGGTCTCCCAGCTGTGGGTGTTCCTGGAGCACCCCTGCAGCTGGGACAGTGCATCAGTTGTGGTCGCCCCCTTGGCTGGAAGCCCAGGTCAGGTTCTTCCCAGTCCAGGGGGAGCCTAGGATTGGGCTCCCGTTGCACTGGTAATATGGCATAAATGGGATCTGATTCACAATCCCATAATTGCATCTCTTGCTATATACTTGTGGCATGGCAGGAGGCACAATTGCATGGATCATGCATCAGATCCCATTGCACCTTTACCTGCATGTGTAGAGGAGCCCTAAGTCATGGAACCCAGTTTTCTTGCAGGATCAGAGTCACATAGTGAGGAGTACTAGTTCAAACTGCAAGTCACTATTAGAAACTGTCTGGATTTAAGCTCCAGAGTTTCTGACCAAGGGCTTGTAACTCTTGAAAATCAAGCCACTTCATTTAGATGCCTATATCTGAATATAAGAACATAACTATTGGCACTTATTTCTTGTAATCTTGTCTTGTTCGATGTTGTCTGACAGCATGTTAAGTCCATGTATGCACTCTATAAACCTCCCATGCAATATTTGAATTATGCATGGTGTTTCACAGAGAAGGAAAAGTCCCTATGCTGAGGAATGTACTGTTGCATTCATTGACTTGCAAATTCAACATGGTAGGACATATTCAGCACCTTGCGGGAGCAACTCCAAATTCTATAAATAGCACAAGTACTGATGACAACAGATGACAGAAGGTGTGGCATTAGGGAATGAGAAGTGGGGATAGTGCTAAAATGACAAAATAGGGTTGATCATCTTACTGTATTTCTTGGATGGGTGTGTTCAGTATTTGGTCATCAAGGCTATAATGGTCTAATGGTGGAAAGCTTGTAAAAAGACATGTTTGAGAGGGATTTTGAAGAACAATGACTTCATTAAGGACCTTGGAGGAGAGAGAGAGAGGCTGTTCAAGAGAGATGGGGAAACACAGGGGAATTAAGTCACAAGAAGGAGAAATGGACAAAGGGAGCATTAATGAAAGAGATCATCTGAAAGAAATGGGAAAGATAGCATGATAGTCGGACAGGAAAGGTAGAACCAAAGAAGCATTTTTTGAGGGTGAATTATTTAAATATATCGTGAAAATGAGAGATAGATATGGAATTTAACATCTGATAGGCTATATTTTCTTAAAGAAGAAAGATATAGTGACAAAGTCAACTAAGTATGACATGTATTGATACATCTTTGGAATGAAAGTAGGGATCTGAATTTCAACTGATACAGTTTATTTGAAGTTGCCCACTTTTCTTATACACAATAAGTATTGATTAATGTTAACAGGGTTGAATATTTTCTTATTTGTTACTTATTCCAGAACTAAAAGAACAAAGACCTAACTTCAACAGGTGGCTAATGATTTTAGGTTCTGTTTTGGGTGCTCAGCATGAAACATCCTAAAGGAACCTGGCTATTCAGAAGTACTGAATATAAAACCTTTTTAAAGGTGCTTCAGGTTGGGCTCTACTCTCCTCTGAGCATATTTAGAAATTGAGGCCAGTGTATACAGAAGTCCTTGCAAAGGAAGGAAGGATTGCAATATCTAGTTGGCAGATTTTATTAATATATTTTTTCATCAGACTTACAGAAGTTACTTCAGATAATCCATGAAGATGTGGCAAAACAATTTGATGCAGAAGATTTGTCTAAGAAGACTAGACTGCAGAGGTATGTTACCTGATTGGCTTCCACAAAACTGCAAGAGGAAGCCTATCATGATGGAGTTAACACAGCACTATTTTTCCAGGAGAGTGTCTGCTTAAATTCAGCATTGTGTGACATGGACATTCCACTGTATGGGTGACAGAATAGCTCATTTGACTGTATTTTGCAGATGGGCCTGTCATGAATTTTTTCCTTACAACAAGAAAACAACGCATACAACACCTGTAAAAATCATGTACAGAAGCTTTACAGAGAAATAGGCCATTTTATACTCAGTTTCTTAATATTTTTTTATGGAGCCACCATTACATTTTCTGTAGTCCCTCTGTAACATTTCCAGCAGACCTTCTATTATTTTCTCTCTAAAATTATCCCCACGTTTTAGAAGTGTTCAAGAGTAAATGGTGAGTAAAGGCGGATGTCATTCATAATCATAATGTTATTGAAGTTCTAGGGCCACTTCAATTAACCTCAAACTGAACATTTTCCAAAAATGTGAGCCATGTTCCGCCGCCACAATTACAGGCGTGCAATGCCACTTCAATCAATGGGAGGCCCCCAGGTTGCCAGCCAAATAAGCAAAGAGAGAAGCACAACAGCAAAGACTGCAATTCAATTCTTTTCTAGTCTTAGGAGGTCTATGTTCAGGTACTGTGATTTTTGTGGCATAGACTTTCCTAGCCTTTATGTGCATGTGGATTATTTCTCCGATTACAGTTTAAGTGTTTCTGTCGAGCACCGTGTGGATTCGTCTACATGTGCACTTTACTGCAGAGTTGACTAATTAGTTCCTCAGTAAAGCATCTCTGTCTGCACGTGTGCTGGTATTATAGCACAGTAAATTAATTAACTCTGCCATAGGATAATACTGTCAGGGACAGCACTATCATAAGGTGGAGTAATAAAGTGGAACAAAGTGCACATATAGATGGTGACAGGCTGGCTGGGGCATGAGAGTGCTAAAGTGTGGGGCTGCCTGCCACACAACTCTGCACTTTAGCACTCTTGCACCCCAGCCAGGCCCTCCATCACCCTACGCTGCCACCCAGAGCCTGTGTCTGCCCCCCCGAGTCTGCTGCCATCTTGGGGCTGCTCTGCCCCGGCTCAAACTGTTGCTGTCCTGGGCATACATGTAGACTCTGAACCTGGGAGCAGCTGACTCCAGCTCGAACTGCTCCAGAGTTTATTGCATTGCATTCATTTCATGTGTAGATGCACCCTGTGTGTACATACAGATGGGCCACTTCCTCTGCTGATGTAATTTGGCATAGTTCCACTGAAGCTAGTGGAGCTCCACCATTTTACAAAATCTGGGGATCTGACCCACACATGAGTGGATCAAGGATTTTGAAAAGGGGGATGCAGATAATGAGGTGGCTCGTCATCACATACAATATGACACATTTTTCTCCAGTTAAAAAGAAACTAGAAGCTTTACTAATAAGCTACGGGACCTAGTTCAGTATTATTCAGTTTTAGATCTAAGCAAAGCAAGTGCAACTTTATGGGAATGTTCATGAATTGTCTAGATTTTGTATTAAGTTTTAAAAACACAACACCCTAGGCAAAAATGGTCAAAAAAGTCCAAATATATTGTTTCATTCTTCCTGTAGTCATTATAGTTTAATGTACACCTCTCATTCAAATTTGTAAAACAAAATCTAGTCTTTTTTACAGTGCCACTAATACTTCACCTGAGCTAATTTTATTGTTACCCCTGATTTTTAGCTTGAATTAAAAACAGTTGGCAGGGCAATAAAATAAAAGTGAGACATTACCAGGAAGTGGCTAACAGCCAGCAATGGCGAAAAGATAAGTTTGAATAGTGGGACATTAAGACAGTTAACAAGGAGAGAGGATCATTACCACCTGTGGAATGAAAATAGATTACCAAGAACCAGGTAGATTATAATAAGCCATGGAGTCAATTGACTCTCTCAGCACCACCTGAATAGAAATGCTGATGAGGTTTGGGGGTAGAGTAGATGCAGCTGTACCACGGCACCCTCTACCCCTAGACCTACACATCTTTTAGTTAAACCACTCTTCCACTCAGCCAGAAACTATGTAAATTCCTCCATTCAGGACTCGGAAGCAGCACCACCAGCATTGTTCATATGCTGGAAAAAAGATGTATTCTGTACAATTTCAAGGACACGCTGTCTTGCTTTGCAGTGCACAACCAGCCTATCAAAGGAATGAAAGAGTTAGCATAAGTGGATTGAAGGACCAAGAGAACATAGCATTTCTGGAACAGAGGCATAAGAGGTAAGAATACTTAAAGAAGAATGAGTGTGGCACATGCTATGTGGCAGGCAGTAATCTTCACATGAGGCATATGGCATACAATGACACGTGCATACACAACACACGAGTATTTGTCCTGCTGAAAGAAAGGTGGGATCAGTGAAGTTTTGTTATGTATCAGGTTACTAGTTGTACATTTTTAATACGGCATATTGAGTTTTGTCTTAGTTCTCCCACTATTATTAAGGAAAGCTATGCAGCTGAATCACCATCATTAAAAATCTACCCTTATGTATTTATATTCACTAATAAATTAAAGGAAATGCTGGGGCAAAAGTACCTAAAACTGTGTGGAGTCAAAAAGGTATCAGAGGTTGTTTTTCACAATTGGCAACAACTGGCTGTGTGATTCCAAGGATTTCTGAAGAAGAAATGCTACTCAGGAATAGCACTGATCTCTTCTCAATGACTCAAATACATGTGGTGGTAAGAATTATTCCTAACACATAATATTCAATAATTATTATGTTGAACTTTCCACTAAACTTGAAAAGCAGTAGCCAGGACTTTTCTGAACCTGTGGTGGTTCAGACGTATCCATAATAATTGCACTTGTAAAAAGATTGCTGAAGGGGGGTTTTTAGAGACGAGAAATTCCGGGAGTTTATGTGAAGGTAAAAAGGGGAGGAATCCTACTAGAAGAGAGCAGCCCTGCTAGGCTGCAAAGGTCAGCGCACTGGATCTAATCTCATTTATGTGGGACTTATTCAAGCCCAGTCTAAGTTATTGGATTCAATCCCTATTAGCTCTCTAACTCGCGTTCTGCCGTCATTCTGGACCTCTCCACTCACACAGCATCTCTGTACACGTTTTGACTTAGGTTCTGATGGACTCTATGAAGATAACTTAAGAATTTCTCAGTGAGAAGAGGACCAAGAACTGTCCCAGATACTGTAGCCTGTCCCTAGCATAGTGAGGATTTCCACAACAGATAATTATTGTAATTAGACATGTGCAGTGATATATTCCCCTCTGGTTGATTTGAAATGTAATATTAAGTACAAAGCTGGATGGTTCTGATTAAGTCTGTCAAATCAGGAGTGATTCATCAGCACCAGTAGGATATCTCATGCTGGAGAAGGCATACTGTGTATAATTTTTAAAACCTTGTTTTGTCTTGCAGTTCCCTGTATGGGGCTCAGAAGGATGACAAAGTAAACGCAACAGCAGACCAAGACAGCATAACAGCAGGGGACCAGAGGCCTAGAAGGTAGAAATAAAATCTAAGCAGGTACCATATAGTCAGCTTCATATGCTGCATCCAGTCAGCTTCTTGTGTGAAAAACATATGGCATGCAAATGCCAGATAGCATCTTGTTGTCATAATAGTCAATAAAGCTCTGCCTTCTGTCAGTTGTTTAATTGCTGGATGTTCTAAAACCTATGTTATATTTGCAAGATAGTGCATGAGGATTTTACCTTGGGTTCCCCACTAATATGACTAACAACCAAAGATCTAACTTTTTGTGATCACCTTAAAGGGTTTAGCCTTCTTTGATTACATCTAAGACAAGATGAAAGCTAATTTTAAAGTTTTCAGTTTCAAGCCAGCTGAATCTGGTTGGCATCATAGCTGTTTATTATCTACAGAATTGCCTATTCCTCTTTGCAGTGCCTTGGATTGCAAGGCATACTGTATTATTTTAAGAGATTTGGGTTTTTCTCTTGCAGTTCACTCTCTGTGACTGTGAGAGAAGACAAAACAACCACAGCAACCTTTAAAGAAGAAGAGAGCACAAAGCACATAAAGAGGACCAAAAGGTAAGCACACTATAGAGCATGCTGCATATCATCTTTTTCATGATATCAGTACAGGTGGATTACAAGCTGTGCTGCTGTAGGGGTGCACAGCGAGCCAGCAAAATGCCATTACGCTACATATGCTGCCTGATACACTGTATGTGGACTTTGTCACAATATTCCTACTAACAGTAATATGAATTGTAAAGCCAAATTTCTGTATTCTCTCTTAAATATTTGCCCTTCTATGTTTAAATCCACTACTGGGTCAAAAAGGAGGCCTAGTTAAACCTTACCAGTTGAAGGTTAGAGAAAACATTATAAGGTCTTAAACATTTATGAATAAGGAAGCTGTCTGGCCCTGTTCAGTGTCTGGTATTATTTGCAATTCACAATCTGTTCTTTATTTATATTTCATGCAGTTTGTTTCTGTTGCTGATTTGGATGGTTGACATAACTAACCAGAACAGCATAGCCTGTGGATTTTACAAATGAATATGCAACTTGAAATTGCCAATAAATCTCAAACCTGGTATATGTTCCAGGAGATGAATGCAAAAAGGTTAGGGATATGGTTGAGAGAAAAATGTGCTTTTTGAATCACATGAATATTTGCAAGCAGTTCTTTCTAGCATCTGATCAGCTTTAAACCAAGCTCTCTGCTCCTTAATTTGCATGTTTACAGTAAATGGGAATCTGTCAGCTTTCAAGTGTCCGAGAGCTGAGGTTTTCATTTCACATCACTTTAAAAGATTCTACATTCAGAGTAGTCCAGCACTGTGCCCCACAGATGCATAACTCCAGGTTTATGTATTTTTCCACCTGCAGCCGCCATGCCAGCTATTTCATTGAAAGCAAATGTAATTTGCATGCTGAGATGAGACAGAAGTTCTCAGCCATAGCTGAAGAAGCAGCACTTTGTTTACATGACAACCTGGAGATACTTGAAAGGTAAGAACTGGAATACCTTCTATATTTTGTCAAAATATGCAATGCCTCACTATACATATTAGTGAGGACTTGCTTCCAAACCTTTTAAAGATGAATCTGCTCTCTGAAATGGCGTGGCAACAGACTAATGACAAATGGCATGTCGATCTGGATAGTCTTGTGCCTACCCATGCACAGGATGTACACTGCAGGCTGACTATTCAAGTGAACGTACTAGGTTTTCTCTGAATGATTTCTATGGACATTACATTGGATATTTACTTTTACATGTGCCTTTTATGGACACTAAGATAAAATTCCCCCAGCTTCATAGAGCTTATTGCCTCCTTTATCCTCTAGCCAGTTGACTCTCAATTGCATCAGTTATGTTCAGAAATATTCAATTAACATTTTCCAGACTGAAGACAGTCTTTTTGTTTATCATATAAATCTCAAAACCAGCTGTTGCATTTCAAATTGTAGTCTGACTCTTAGTCTGAGAATCTCAGTCCCTCTAGCTCCACACATTGAGACCACTGTCCTGTTAATAGTGCAGGTTTTATTTACTTTTGAGGCCATTACCTCTTTTCCACAAAAGAGTGACTACTAAGTCATCCTCACTTAAGGCCAATCCACACACACTCTTTAACATCATTCCTGGGCTTTCAGAATTCTCTCTCACCCAGAGGACAAGTGAGCAGCCTTCTCCTAGGCCAGCATTAATTCTGGTCTATCGGTCAGCCAGTGTTTGTGATCCTTTCTTCTAGAACAGAAGTCTTACCCATAACATTTGTAAATTTTACTGGCTCAGAGAGAAAAAGACCTGAGATCTCCTCATATGTAATTATTGTAAATCTCACAAGCACACCCAGGTTGATCAGTGTTTGTGGGAAAGACCTCTGAGAAGCATTGACGTGCGGCAGGAAATAACATTGCTAATTCAATACGTGGCATTCTGTTCACTAAGTTTACATTGAAATAAGGTCCTACAGCCTTACCTGACTACTTGCATTCAATCTAATGTAATAGAGTTTTTCATATGATTACAGATATTAGTTTGGTTTCCCAGATAAAATTCCAACTCAGATAAATATGCTCAACCTATTCTCCACTAGGTTTCAAACAAGCATGGCTGTTTTTTTCTTTTTTTCCTAATTACCTTTAAACAATTGTTTAGAGCCCTGAGGTGGTTGTATTGTCTTGTTGCATCATTTGATCTCTAAGTGTGTTCTTTATCTCACAGATTAATTATGGTTTGTAAATTGTTTGAAGAGATTTAAATGTGGAAATCACAACTAAAACACAAAATTTTAGTATCTGCAGACTGAACATAATTTACTTTTTCATCCATCAGTCTTCTGCCATCTTTGTTATGTTCCCAGTTAACTCTCAGCAAGAACATTCATTTTTAAAATATCCCATTCTAATTTTTTCAAGTTTTATTGCAGGCGGCGGGAAGAGAAATGTTCACAGAAATACCAAGCTTTAAAAAGTATCAAGTGTTTTGAGAGAGACCTAGAAAGAATGAGACAATCTGGAACAAGAGCTGAAAGAGAACATGATGAAGATGAATGCAACTGGTGAGAGAGCGCAGATACTTAGTTTGACTCCCTCCCCGTGCCCCAAAAGCCTTTCCTGTAAAACCAAAGCTCTTCTTTGTTTCAAAAGTCTGCCAAAAGCAAAATAAAATGTCTAATTAGAAACCAACAAGGAGCAGATCCAAAGGGCATGCAGTAGTGCAGTCACACATTGCTTTGATTCCTGGTCCACCCAAAATTTAAAACCAACTGCCTGACAGTGGCAGCAGCCAGGCAGCAAGGAGGGAGTCACTTGACTTCATGGTTTATCCTTTCTCCATTTTTTAATAGTCTTGATGTTCCAGTAACTAAGCTATCCTTTCTTCTGCTGTTCTGCTGGCTGTTAGCTGCTCCTCTTAATGCTGCTCCTATTTCACATCCCTGCAGATTATTTTTAATTCTAAAAATATTATCTCAGGTAAACATCAACTCGGG